>NC_091142.1:17799548-18122956 GCF_041381155.1 Argopecten irradians | reverse complement strand
GAACACGGTGTGATGAATGGGAGGTTAGTGTGACTTCTGAACACGGTGTGGTGAAGGGGAGGTTTAGTATGACTTCCGAATACGATGTGGTAAGGGGAGGTTAGTGGTGACTTCGAACACGGTGTGGTAAAGGGGAGGTAAGTGTGACTTCCGAACACGGTGGGGTAAAGGGAGGTTAGTATGACTTCCGAATACGGTGTGGTAAAGAGGAGGTTAGTGTGACTTCTGAGCACGGCGTGAAAAGGGGAGGTTAGTGTGACTTCCGAACACGGTGTGGTGAAGGGGAGGTCTAAGTGACTTCTGAAATACGTGTGTGTGAAGGGGAGGTTAGTTTGACTTCTGAACACGGTGTGGTGAAGGAAGTTTAGTGTGCGACCTCCGAACACGGTGTGGTGAAGGGAAGTTTAGTGTGACCTCCGAACACGGTGTGGTGAAGGGAAGTTTAGTGTGACCTCCGAACACGGTTGTGGTGAAGGGAAGTTTAGTGTGACCTCCGAACACGGTGTGGTGAAGGAAGTTTAGTAGTGACCTCCGAACACGGTGTGGTGAAGGGAAGTTTAGTGTGACCTCCGAACACGGTGGTGGTGAAGGGAAGTTTAGTGTGGACCTCCGAACACGGTGTGGTGAAGGGAAGTTTAGTGTGACCTCCGAACACGGTGTGGTGAACACGGTGAAGTTTAGTGTGACCTCCGAACACGGTGTGGTGAAGGGAAGTTTAGTGTGACCTCCGAACACGGTGTGGTGAAGGGAAGTTTAGTGTGACCTCCGAACACGGTGTGGTGAAGGGAAGTTTAGTGTGACCTCCCGAACACGGTGTGGTGAAGGGAAGTTTAGTGTGACCTCCGAACACGGTGTGGTGAAGGGAAGTTTAGTGTGACCTCCGAACACGGTGTGGTGAAGGGAAGTTTAGTGTGACCTCCGAACACGGTGTGGTGAAGGGAAGTTTAGTGTGACCTCCGAACACGGTGTGGTGAAGGGAAGTTTAGTGTGACCTCCGAACACGTGTGGTGAAGGGAAGTTTAGTGTGACCTCCGAACACGGTGGTGGTGAAGGGAAGTTTAGTGTGACCTCCGAACACGGTGTGGTGAAGGGAAGTTTAGTGTGACCTCCGAACACGGTGTGGTGAAGGGAAGTTTAGTGTGACCTCCGAACACGGTGTGGTAAAGAGGAAGTTTAGTATAAGGCACATAACAATCAATCAGCCTTAGCGACCACCTCTGTATCTTGACCATCTGCTTAATATACCATTTTTTTCAGGGTCAGAAATGGTCAAAAATTTAAAGTACACAGCTTGTGATAATCGAATCAATAGCTATTTCTTGTATCTTGTGGTTTTAGAGGTGCTTGCCAAACATCACTGGATTAGAAAAAAGCAGAAGTTCTATCTAAATTGAAAATATTATTAGCATATGCTGAATTTCTGATAATGATAATAGTATTCGATAAACATCTGATGAATTTTTATAACATTCATCTGAATTATTTTAGAGAATTCACGGCTTTCAATACTGCACTGTTGTTTATGATTCACATGGGATTGAAATTCACTTTAAACGATGTCAAATTGAGATAAATATAATAAATGTACTTCAAAGTAATACAGTTCTATTCCCGACATAGTGTCAAAGATAAAATCGCAAAATTTTCCCCCTCGGAATGTAAGCAAATTTACAATAAAATCATGCAAAATAAGGAAGGTAATTGTAAGCATTCACACTATTACTAGGTATGTTTCGTGGAGAAGACAGAAACTAGTCCAGGTCATTTTAAATACACTTCAGGCTGTATACACAATACGGTAAGTAGGATGAACAGTAAACGAAAAGCACAACATTTATCTGTAAACGAAACGTTAAACCATTATTATAAAAATTATATACAATATAGTCCCTTTTCAATTTTCCTGGCAGGATGTATGAAGCTGCGTGCGTACAAGGGAGATAACTCCCATTTCTGAATGTGTATGGCTGGTGCGCCTTTCAAACTACTGAAGATTGTTCTTTTCACTGTTTTTTTAAAGTTTGTTATAATGATATTTGTTGGTAATTTAAATTGTAGGTAGGTAAGATGATCTAATATTACCTGCCTCTTACGTACACTTAGCAGAAACGTATTTTCACAAAATACATATATTTGTGATTGGTGAATCTTGACAGGAATTAATGAAATTAATTGAAAAGTTACAATAAATTTTAACACGTCAGTACCTGCTTGCTACGTATGTATATGTAGATAACTTATACAATATATGTTCTTCGTGAATTTTTGTTATAATAGGAATTTGGTTTATACAGATGTGTGGAAACGGAACATATGACACACGATCCTCATCGAGTGGCTTTGGCGTTTGTCGCGAGTGTTGCTATGGTGATATGTGCAACAACAAAGGGTGCGGTGATGATGGTATGTTGTACTCTTACACGTTTTTTTTTTCTTTTCCAAAGACAATAAAGAATCAAATCAATTGAACTTCGTGCTATCATGCTATATCATCATTACGTTTCCTCCAAAATGACACGCTTTCCTGTGGATAAGGGTCGATTGAGTTTTGGTTAATTGTTCTCGCTAAACTGAAATGTGCATTAAGGTTTAAATCTCAATATTTATAGGTGCGATTGTTTGCTAGAAGTGTAACCAATTCATATAATTATACATTACTAGTTTGTATGTAATTATTCTCTTTAAAAGGGCCACCAAAGAACAGAGGGCCATACTGTTTTCAATGTGATCATCTGTCTGATCCTAGTGAATGTGATCAAGTGACGATTTGTAATGTTGATGAGGAGTGTAGAACATATTTTTTTCTCTTCTTTCTAACTACCTTTTTTCTTCCTAACGAAAGTCTCCCTTGACACCGCCTCACGTTTGACTTTCGCTTTAGCTCTTGCCCTTATAGGAAGGCTCCGGGTTATGCCCCCTGGCCGAAACACATCGTAGTCTTTAAAACTGGTTGCTTCTACTCCTGTTAAGTGTTCTGCATAAAGGGAGTGGGACGACTGGTTCGTCCGTTGCTATTTTAATGTGACCGGGTAAGGTGTATATCTTTACGTCTTCGACAGCATGGTTTAGTGATATAGCATTATAAAAAGTTCTAGTATACAAGACGACACAACATGAATATACCGTAGTCACTCAAAACACGCACCATGCACTTCACACACCGCAAATATGAGAGGCCGTTTTTACATGATCCTGGCTGTTAAGATGACGTTAAAGTAATCAAACAAACCAAGTTGTCGTCAAATCATGCATTTACTTTCTTCCGCCAACTGAACACACTAGTTTGAAAAATTTTCATTACATTTTCGTAGTGAAATATAAAGTTTTATGGTGAAAATATAAGTGATGTTTTCTCTGGATTGAAAATATCACTTGATCTTTCACTCTCTTGCGACCAATCGGAATCCAGCATAGACAGTGAAAATATTATTATGATTGTTACGTCATGAGTTCTTGCGTAGAAATATGATGTTGTGCTCTAAAATATACGACAAAATAATCGCAAGGGCAAATAACTCTGTAAAATATAGAAGGGCGGAATAACCTTTGGCGGAACTGGTAGTGATGGTCATCTGTAAATGAAAGCGAGAAAACAAATATAATAAATATAATATTCATTGATTCTTGATGAATACCAGTAATATTCCACCTCACGAGATGAAAGATATTATATACACGTACATGTACATGATGTTATTTTGGTCAGGTATTTATCAAGAAACAAGAATATCCTCTTTATACCATTACGTACATGTACAGCACATGAACACTGAATATTCATTATATTACAGGTTTGTTCGGTAAATGAAAGAGAGTTTTTTCCAAGAAGAACATGAGTTTTTCACTGGATGTCAGAGAAGATCTGTAAGTACAAAATTGTCTTTTGAGTGTTTAAACAAATGACATTATAATTTTTTTCACCTTTATGTCTTTGCACAGTGCGATTCTTCTACTTTTCCTTGGACGTCCGCCGTATGATAGCGATAAGTTAAATGTTGATGGCATTAGTTTATTAACAACATCACCATCTTGAGTCATTGCTAATTTTGAGTACGTTATGGACTTGAGTGTGCAACCTGACCCTAGTTGTTAATTCAATTCAAAACAACTTTATTGCTTCCTTACATCCATACAAAAGGGATCGATAGGAAAACATACGTGTACATAACACACAGCAGATCAAAATAATACACAAAACACCAACCAATCATTGAAGTTATCACCCTTTGCAATTGGAAATATTCTGTATTGCTACATAATAAAAAGTTCTCGTTCTAAGTCAATACGCCATTATACATGCACTTAAGAATGCTTGATTATTTCATTAAAGATGAAGCCTACCAATATGCTATAATACAAGATTTCTTTTGCAGCAATGTCATGAACCCCTTATATTCGGCCGTGCTGTAAAATCATAGTCAACTTGTGTAGGAGATGTTGTGAAAGCGATTTATGTAATGATAGATGCACAGAAAATGGTAAGTGCGTTATATTATCTTTACTTTTATCTAGCGAAAGTGGATATTATTTTTTTTCAAAATTAAGCTCGTACAGGACAATTACAACTTGTCTTTGTTCAAGTTCAGACAAACAATAGTTCTTTACTTGAATTTCACGTCAATGGCCATTGAGGTGAATTTCACTTGAAATATTATCACATGAAAATATTATCACATGAGTTTCGCAGTAATGAATTTAACGTGTTTCACATGAAATTGAAGGTTTTGCCCTGGTTCACATAAAAATTCACTTGAAGAAATATTACCTGTGTATCATATTTATGCATGTGATGATCTTTAAAATGAGTGCTGTATTAATCACGATACCGCAGTAAATGTGACTTATGACCTTGGACAAAGGGTGGTATGATCTCCACTTTCTTAACATTTGTTATTCAGAATTAACGACAACGACCTCAGCATTAACGACGACAACTTCTACAACACAAACAACTCCAACATCAACAGCTACTACTACACTAACAGCAAGGATATACAGGAATTGTGACGAATACTACAGAGCCGGAAGCGTAAAGTCGGGTATTTATACGATATCCCCTGATGACGTCAACACCTTTGACGTATACTGTGATATGGAAGATGGTGACGGCGGTTGGATCGTCCTCCAACACAGATTCAACGGATCAGTACTGTTCAACAGGTCGTTTTCTGATTATGAGAACGGGTTTGGACAGTTAGACGGTGAATTCTGGTTAGGTCTATCGAAGATGTACTTGCTAACCAACTCAAATAGAATAGTAAGGTTTAACTTACAAACATTGACCGGGACTTGGTTAACACTTGAGTACGGTACTTTTTCCGTCGCTAGCAATAGAACCCAATACACCTTACATGTTGCAAATCACATCAAAGGTTTCGGTGCTCAAACGTTTGAATACAACAGTGGTAACGAATTTTCAACAATCGACAGAGACAATGGTAATAGTTGTGCCAAACGACGATTCGGTGGTTGGTGGTATAAAAGTTGCACATATTTGAACATTAATGGAGAATTTGGATTAGCGGATAATGAAAGTGGCGTTATGGAGCATTATACTTATAATTATATAGAAGATCTTACATGAGTGGATATGAAACAAGATGCACATAAATTGATTCCCATTTTATCGTCAAGCTACCAATAAATACATATGGGGAATTAGAAACCGTGATATATATAGTGTAAATTTCTTTTTCGGTATTGTTTATTTAAGCAATATTTAAACTTACTTGTCACTTCTACTATATAAACTAACCAGGGCAAAGTGAAGTATATGACGGTATAACTGACACCCAAAACGTGGCCATTGTGACGTCAACTTATCACCGTCAAAATGCTGTTCCATCTTGTGGATTAAATCGTCGTTGATCAATCAAGGATCTTACATGAGTGGCTACGTGATATGAAATTTATCAAACGAGTTCAAAAATTTGATATGCAATGAGCCTTTATGCGAGTGAAATATTAAATTAGTTTCTTATCACAGAGTCATGAGTGTAAGAGACGATCATGCGACGCCATATATAGATTATGACTAAAAACTACATGTGACGTCAATATATTGTTATTAAACCTGTGTCTTACGATATTTATGACATGGCTGTATGACATGGCTGGACGGACCATTTATGGTAAAAACGGTTTTCCTGGTTGAGCTTAGACAATGTTAATGCAGAGACCCTAAAATGAGTTGATTATGTAAATACAAGCATTAAACTATATTCCCATGGCATCTATGGTCTATATAGATGCCAGAGCTTTGCAGACAATCATCTCAGAAGGATTTTTATATACCATAGATGCCATGGGAAGATAGGTTAATGCTAAATTAAACTCATTGGGTGTTCGAGTATATCCAATGGTGCGCGTTAGCGCACCTTGATATGTTAGAACACCCAGTGTATCTTACACATCAATGTATGTCAAAAATATAACAACCAATGCTTATATTTATATTGTCTTTTCCATTATAAAAAGAAAAAAAGTCGAACAATTAAGTATGAAAACAAAAGTTATACGTTTGTAAAGTGAAATATATCATTTGATGGAACAGCTCATAATTTGGCGAAAAAGAGCTGAGTTCTTGTTACTTGCGGTGTGTTGCCACGGTCAACGGTCTAAATAATAACAGTAGATAAAATAGTCCCATTGATAAAACGGGATATCCAACGATAAGTACAGCATTTAGCAATAAATACATATGGGTAATTAGAAATCACTGCGATTTATATAGTGTAGATTTCCTTGTTGGTATTGGTTATTTGTGTTTAAACATCAGTCAACATTATGAAGATATGAAGACAGTAACAAAGCTGCTATTTACATTTTGTGAAGTTTGTAATTGTTATACTTTCATTAAAACATACTTAACATAATTACTTTGTTCTTATTGTCAACGGTTATATGTGCTGTAATTTTCATACTCACAAATCAAGAAGAGCCTTTAATATTTTATTCAACACCCTAATTACAATTTGATCATTTCAATACTTACAATGCTGATGTATCTTTTATTCTACAAGCACCAATAAAAGCTGAACATAATTTTTGACGGTATATTTCCATCTAAACAAACTTAAGGCCTAAACACTAATTTTACGAGGTATAGAGTTCCTCTTAAATAATCTAATGACTGCCAAACGTAGATATGGCTGTTTGTTGGTAATTTAACCAATTTACATAATTACATATACCTTGTATTTATGTAATAATTATTCCGGTTGAAAGGACCATCAAAGAGCAGGTGGCTGTTTTCGATGTAATGAATTATCTAATCTAATCCAGTGATTAAATAACGATTTACAATGTGCCCTGCAGACCTGTAGGGCGTTAGAATTGTACCTGCTGTCCACTTGTATGCGTAAAAGGTGACTTAATTTTCTCTTTCTTACAAGAAGGCCATTGGGCCTGCATGGCTCACCTGCTTTTTTCTTCTCTATTCATCCTACAGAAGAATTATGGAGAAATGCTACATTTTTCACTTGAGCCCCGCCCCTTAGGCCACTGAGGGACCACCATTTACACAAAATTGGATTCCCTTTATGCATGGAAGCTTCAGACCAAATTAGAAAAAACCCGTTTCATTCCTGAAAGGGTTTTTATGGTGGGATATTTTTGCCATCGTGTTATTTAAGGTCGAGTTATGTAACGTTACTTTGCCGAGATAAGTATGTCGACCAGTCGAGTTATACTACGACTTGTTGACATATTTATGTCCGCAAGTCGACTTACATCATGGAAAGTCGACTTATATCCTGGAAAATTGACTTACATTATTACGACGTGATCCACGATAGTCAGTCGCGACAGTGTAACTCGATTTTCCAAAATGAATATGTTGATTTCTCGTGTTAAAACTCATCTTACAGATATAACTATCTCAACAAGTCATATTATAACTCGACTTGCCGACATAACTGTGTTCAAAGTCGAGTTACCGTAATTCGACCTAAGCTAATTCAATGGGAGAAATATGCCACCATATGTTTTAAAGAATTTGCTCTATTTCCCCTATCGGACCCCACCACTCAGGCCCATTTGGGGTCAGGTCCATAGTTTATACAACATTAGTTTCCCTTCTCCCAAGGAAGCTTTAGACTAAATTTGAGCAAACTCCCTTCATTCCTACAGTAGAAGGATTTTAAAGAATTTGCTGCATTTACAGTCCCAACATTATAAACATTATATCCTCTTCTCTTAAGGAAGCTTCAGATCAGAGAACAAAATCAATTCATTCCTACAGAAGATGGATTTTAAAATATTTGCTAAATTTCACCGATTGTGTCCCGTGCCACAGGCCACTGAAGGTGGGATGAGACCCTCCGTTTAAACAAATTTTGTTCCACTTCACCCAAAGAAGCTTTGGACTAAATTACATGTATAATAACCTTTCTCCCTACAGAAGAAGGATGATAAAGAATATGCTAAATTTCCTATATTGGGCCCAGCCCGTCTGGCACATCATTTATAATAACAAAATTGTTCCATTTCACCTATGCATCAGACCAAATGTGGTCAAAACCCATTCAGCCATTCGTGACTAGTAGAGATTTTGATGAAAAGTTGATGGATGGACGACGAAAACCGACCGTGACATAAGCTCACTGGCCCTTCTGGCCAGGTGAGCTAATTTCTTTTTACTTCTTTACGTCTCCTTTGACACCGTCTCACTTTAGTAATCAGTTGCTTCAGTCTAGCGCTCGCCCCTGTGAGGTAAGCTATGACCCCTAGCTGAGACACACCATAGTCTATAAAAGTGGTAGTTTCTGCTTCTGCATAGCGTAAGTTGTCAGTTACGATCAGGCAATAAGGGCAATAGGTACAATTCTAACACCGTACATGTAGGTAGAATTTGTTACTCTATCGGCCCTACAGGGCGTTTACCGACGAGTTTATCATAGTTTTTTGCAACGTAAAAATAAATTTCAGATTTGAGACAGTTAGCAAATAAATATATGTCTTCACTTTCTTTAAATGGCATATCTGTAGTTTGTATATATTAGAGAGTAGGACAGGTAAATATCTACCATCGGAAGAGATTCACGACAATCTTACCCTCGATGGCAAGCCTGGGTTTAGACATTCGTGATTCTCCTCCTCTGGTAGAGATTTCTACTCTCAAGGTACGGAAAGATCCAATTAGTTAAATATAATTTAAGGAAAGCATCTTACTTGAAATCTTGGAGGAGAGAGAGAGAGAGAGAGAGAGAGAGAGAGAGGGAGAGAGAGAGAGAGAGAGAGAGAAGAGAGGGAGAGAGAGAGAGAGAGATATATTAGATCAAGCCTTTTTTAATGAGCATCCAACATTTAGTTTGCCTTTAAAGATGCTCCACCGCCGACAGAGCATAAATGATATTAATCATTTGAACAATAATTGGTGTTTAATCGTGTATATATATGCCTAATTAACACAAAAAATAATATAAAATAATTTATTTCGCCTTTGGTGCATGCGCAATCAGTACTTCATTCCATATAGGATATAGTGTCACGGAATTTTTTCGGGATGCAATTAATTATTTTTCAAATTTTTAACTTGAAGTAAAATTAGAAGCTCAAACTTTTAAATGGTGGTAATGGTGTAAAGTAAGTAACTTTTGTAACTGAAGAAAAATACTAAATCGTCTGCTACCGTTTTTTATATGTGAAAAAATACCATTTGTCAGCGGTGGAGCATCTTTAACAGTAGGTACAATTCCAACGCATTACCTGCAGGGAAATATTTAAAGCCAAGGATCACCTGAGTTGAGTGATGCTAGGTTTACACTATGTTCCCGGCGGCCACGGCAGCCCCGTTTCAGACAACCGTGGACAAAACGCGGTGAACGCGACACAACGTGAGACAGCGCAGAAGGACGTGATAGACAAACGTAAGCGGTCGTGAATACCGTGCCAGATTTTTAAACTGTCAAAAAATTGCCACAGCAGTCACGGTACAGATGGTGAACGCAACAGGACGTAATAAAACGGGATTGACGTAACAAAACTTAACAGTGCGTACATTAATTGTACGAGGCCGTAACAAAACTTCCAGACGGTCCGTGGTGGAACGGGCAGCAAGCACGTTCCCCGGAATCTCACGGTGATTTCAAGTTTTGTGACGTTCTGTTGAGTTTTTTTCATGTTTTCCCACGGTTGATGCATATTGGCTGCACGTTTTGTCCAGGTTTGTCAAGGTTTTGACGACAAACCAAGGTGGATGATAGCCGTTTCGATGCGTACTGTTAAGGCACATCACGGCTAGTAGCGGCTGAAAGCCCGATGTGATACGGCGTGTTGCGTCTTATTACGGTCTTACGTTGCAAGCAATACATGATGGAGTATCATTGCCTGGCCTAGTACATATTAGCTACTTCATGGAATTATTTGTATTAATAAATAGAAAAAAATCATTATCATAAACATTTAAACCATCAAATTATACCAAAGATTTTATTGCAAAAAACAGATTAAGTGAGAACCATTACAGAAAAAAAATATTTGCGAAGAAACACTTGGCTATAATAATTATAATTTTGTAATTAAAACGTGTTTGACATGACATTTTCGGCAATAAATATTGTTTCATTTGCTCCCAAAAAAACCCGGCATCAGACTTCTATCCCTAGTAAGCCTTGGCATACCGTGAAAAACGTATCGGAGCTTGACCAAAACGTGTAAAACGTAGCAGACCTCATCAGATCGTAACAGGTCTAGAGAGAACGTAGTGGTATTCTTGATAGACCGTGCTAAAGCCGTAGTGTACCTTTAACCTCCGGGAACAGCACTTTCCCCTATACCCACGGTCCACCACGTAATCCGTAAAAGACCGTGGCAAAACTTCACAAGACCTAGCTCAACTTGAATACAAAGACAAAAATAGCCAAAATTCCACGGCGCACCACGTTTCGGGCAAACGGGGCTACCGTGGTCGCCGGGAACATAGTGTAAACTTTTGACCGGTATAAATTCACGAAGGCAATTGATTCTTTTAAATCCGACACCAAATGCTCGATAACATTCTAGCGATCAAAAAGTATTGATCAGTTGTAGGGATCAACCAACTAAATAAAAAAAGACCTTCGAAATGGCCCCTGTGTATACAAGATAGAGCCCAGAATAGAATTTTAACCCGGCCGCTGATTGGATGACTAATTATGAATTTCAAAAGTAAAAATGTTTTCTGACAGGTAATTATTCCTAGATAACCATGATATCAATTTGGAAATTCATATTGAGATTTAGGTTCAAAATATCAATTTTGATAATGAATAGGTAAAAACATTAGAATTTCAGGATTTTTTAGTGCAAAATGCGCCTGATTTCAATAAATGTGTGATAATATCTGTATATTTAAGGAGGTTGTGGTATACTCCTGTGGTGTTTTCTTGTAATATAGGATTTTATACTGATATCTCTCAGTAAATGATGGACCAGAGGACACCGAAGAAGCATATTCCAGTCTGCACATTATACTAAGAAAGGGTAAGCCAGTTGTGTCTCACCTTTTAAGCTGAGGGCTAAACAGGATAATAACTTACCACTTTTATACGATTGAAGGTAAAAAGTAAGGCGATAGGAAGAATGAAGTCAGTCATGAAAAGATCATAAATACAGTCGCCTTTTAATGATATCAGGTAACGCCTTTCCTGGGCATTTTTTTAAATTGGAAAAATAATGAGAAAATACACCTGCCACTGAGGGCAAATGGAAAACATTTTTGTCTAAAATTCACTGAGAAGGTAAGCCAACATCTAAATAAAAAACACTTGGATGGGGTATTGCCATCGAAGTCATCAAGAAAGCACAACCCACTTGGTAACATAATGACAACGGGGAAAAAATATTCGTCCCACTCCCGATGTGGGAGCGGAAGGGTGGGGTGTACAAGACGCATTAATTACCCTTTAGGTCGAACAGATCAAACATTTTGGTGGGATTTGGTGTGGTTTGCATTAATTTTGACAATAGAGTATTCGGACATTGTATTAACTAAATCTGAGAAAAAATCCTGCTTAGAGTTAGTTTAGATTACCACCTGGTAGTTCGTGTTGACGTTGTTGAATCACTTTGGCCAAGCAAGTGTTGTCCCAGAGGCAAATGAAGTCCATATTTTTCATCGATTGCTAAGTACTGGTGCTGGAATTTTACCATGTCAAATAAATTTTTATTTTAAATATTATACTATTTCTCTTCATCCTAACATCTCACTCGACTGCGGCTCACTTTTGGTCGTGGATTGAGCATTCGACAATGTGCACAATATAAAATCACGTTGTTTGTATCTTTAAAGTAAGTCCTGCCTAGTTTCTGAAAAAAATGTTAAAATTGTACCGAGAAAATAGTAATTTTGGTAACGCTCTGACGTCACGAGGCTTTATAGCATGGATAGCAATGCGCTACAGCTTCAGGCGACATGAGTGTATTGCCCTAACCCAGTCAGTATTACATGTGTAGGTATGGGAGAATAATGTTTCTTGCCTTCTATGTATCATAATCGATAAATGTTATGTAATCCTGTTCATACCTCGATTTTCTTTGAGAACATGACATGTAACAGTATGCTGTTTATCACAGAACCGGCCCGTCGTAAATATCGTAAGATACATGTGTAATAACAACATTGTGACGTCACAGGTAGTTTTGACGTCATAATCTATATATGATATGAAATATGATATATATATGAAATGTATCAAACTCGATTAATAATCTGATATGCAACTCGCTTAAATGCTCATGGCATATCAAATTATTGAACTCGTTTGATAAATTTCATATCACATAACCCCACACGTAAAACCCTCTATTCATGTTTAGAAAATTATACTTAACTGATTATATAGTTTAAACTCTTTTATTGTGTTTATTATTACGGTATCAAATAACAAGATAAAACCGATTATAATTTATTTGAAAATCACACAATATTACGGAGTCAGACTTAAACGTTTTTAGTTTTTAATTATTATCTTATCTTTAATTATTTAATAAAATAATATTTTGATGTGATACAAAGGTACTGTCCGGAAAAATTGTACGGCTTGTGAAGTATGCCAAATGCAATGGTACACCGACAGTGACGTATAGGGACTCGTGTAATGGTTATCTATAATAGTTCTCACAGTAAAATTACCATTTAATGTCAACTATTGTGTGGCACACAGATAATCCTATTATCTTATCTTTAATTGTTTTCACTGTAAAATAACCGTTTAATATCAACTATTGTGTGATTTCCTATTATCTTATCTTAAATTGTTTCTGATTTTAATTTCATTTCATCCATAATTATCAGAAATGGTATTTTTTACACAACATATAATATACGTTTGTCAAGGAAATAATGTGACGTATCGCATATAGAAAGATAACATGGAGCATTTGTGATAAAGTAATATTTAATCACTTTACATCAACACATTTTCCAAATCAATATTGAAACCATCACGATAATTAATAATGGTAATAAAGTAAATAATTTGAAGTACAAACAACTGTACAAAGACGAACGAAATAATGCGTAAATACCACAATTGTGTATGTCCTGTGTGTGTTCTTTTTAAATTGTCCTTCTACGGACATTTATACACATGTATACGCTGATAAAATACATTATGATAAACAAACAATGTTTAGATAACAATCTTAATAGCATAAGATTAAGCACAACACAGATGTTTTAAAGATTTTTTTAATAACCAAACTGGTTCATTCAGCTACAATGTTAATTTTTCTGCGCGAACTAACTTGGTTTCAGTAAACAGGTTTCCCATTCATGTATAGATATTACTACACTAAGTGTACGCTGCATTTATTGTCTCATAATGCAGATCATGATTATCATAAGAGTAATGGGAGTCTTTGTGGCAAAATGTAAATTTTATGTATGACACTGTATGTAACTGCCACTAAATGTATTGTGTTCCTAAATGTTCTGATTAGTCAATAACATATACAGTCATTTTTTCATACACACAATTTTTTTTTAGGTTTTAATTTCACAAGCACAAATAAGAGCTGAATTTGAATTTTGGCAAAAATCATATTTATATTTATATCTACGGTGCAGTGAAATAAGTACATACGGTCAGACTATGAAGCCAAGTTGTGATCTACAATTTCATTTCACAATTTGAGTAATTGTGAAGTGATTTATACAGGTACATTTCCATCTAAACATGTATAAGGCATAAACAAAAAGACTTTATTTTTGCATAAATTCTGCAGTGCATAAATTCTGTGTTGTAGAGAATGTTCATAAGGCATGATACATGTATGTCTGTGAATCTTTTGCATAGCTGAATTCATCAAAGCTGATAGGTTTCTATAAATTGCTGCAGAAAAAAGTAACAAAATTTTCGCCCAGTTATGGCACATATAACTTTCAGCCCTTTTAAAATTGAGAAACAAAATCAATACAAAAATATACAAGAGAGAAAAAAACAGAACAAAAACAATAGGGATTTCCTCAATAGGGATTTCCATCCTGAATGGAAATCCCTAATAAGAAGAAAAAACAGAACCCTGAATGGAAATCCCTAAATATACAAGAGCGAAAATTATCGTTCCTTCAAACTTAGAAATGTTTTGTCATAATTTTAGAGTTGAAATAAGTTGGTACACTATATATATAACTTGAGATTTGTAACTATATGAGAGAGGCTGTATGCGACCTAGAACGAAGAATTTATGTATTTAAACATTTTCTGAATCATGTCACTAGAATTTCATTCAAATGTATTGGTGTTTTTTTTTATTTGTAACATAAGAATAAAAACAGTTTGATAGGATTTCTCCGAATATTTCAACAACTTTAAAATTTCACAAATTCCTACATTTTTGACAACGAAAAATATCTAATAATGCTTTTCTAAATTGTCTACAAAATAGTAGGCATGCGATGAGGTTACCCGAAGTTGAAAGCCAGGAAAGACTATCCAAGATAGTACTAATTAAATCCATTTCCTTCTTTTGTAATACATTCCGCGACAATCCAATTTCAGAGACTGAATAGTAAATCAGTGCTACCGAATTGGGTAGTTCAGCCAGGAGAAAGATGCACACACTCGCCAAGGATATGTGCACGACTTTGGTTAAATTTTGCGATGTGTTTGTTGGGATATTCCTTAAATGTAGACGTTTTCTTGTCTGAATATATGCTAGATTTCTACAAACCACAAACATTTCCAATATCAGTAAGAGGAAGCAAGGAAGACACTGGAGAATCACCGTCCTTAGTAAGACGCTTATGCTATTGTATACCAGCATCCATTCGTTATCTGTTCCTATCGGCAAACGAAGAGACATCGTTGTAATGTCTTCGTTAAATATTTCTTTAGATTGTACATCTATTGTTTTCATGTTAAAGAGAACAACTACACCTGGGAAATACGTTATCATTATAATAGCAATACAGAAAATAATATATGTACGAATTATTCCAGGTCTCAAATACTTATGAACCTTGAAAGGATAAGTGATAATGATCAATTTCTGAATAGCTATGCCTACCGTTATAAAGACAGATATACTATGAAACATGGCAGGCAGAAGCTCAACAGACAAAATGACTAGTATACATAAATAGTAAGGAATAAAATCAGTATATTTCTGAAAAACCATAAAGTACAAGAGAGCAGGTAATTGACAAGTAACTGTTAACGTGTCGAAAATTGACTTTACCCGCAAGAAGACGATATTACTGTTTGTCGTCATATGCACAGAAAGAACAAACAACAACATTCCATTCGTCAAAAGTGTAATGATCCCTATTGTTGGTAAAATGTATCGATGGAACGTCTCATTCCAAAGTGTGTCCATGTATTGTTGTTCTAAAGTGAACACGGATTCCCTCATGTAATGGTACTGCAAGCAAATACTAGTAGTATCCATAGGTTTACAAAACAGTTCCATGAATCTCCATTTTGTAACACTGGTATCAGGATTTGCTGCCTCGAAGTGTTTAATCATTTGAAAACATTCCAGAAAATCATCAGAACTAGTTTCGTTATAAACCTCGAAGCAATACCCGAACGCTCTTCCGTGAATTTTTCCGCAAGCCAAATAGTCGTCCGTTACACCATTTAACGATATTCTGTCACAGAACGTCACGACATGGGATAACCATTTCAAAGTTGCTTGAAAGTCCTCCAGGGTGACCGAACTGACGACCAACATCAACTCAGTCATGAGCTGCACGCAAAAATCAAATCTCTCCTTTCTTCGATTGTCCTCATTCCATTCCGTACATGAAGAAACCACTGAAACGTTTTCCATATTCTTAACCACTCCAAAGTTCAGCCCTTCAAGTAAATAATGTTTTGCTGCGTTTAAAATGAATAGCAGTCGTCTTGAAACTGATAAAGTACTCTTTCTAACGTATTTGATAATGCGTCCTGTCGTCACTGTCGATGTAACTATGTATCCTTGAGTTGGTTCTATGTTGTAGTTATACGTTTATGAAGCCACACCCAATGACGTAAAAATCATATTGACCCTTGTAGCGGACTCAGATCTATGTAATCTGACAATGACTTTTTACAAAATGTGATATCTAAAGATAAGTAATAAATCAGATTCTCTCATATATCACTTTATGTTATATAGAGTTTGCCCATGTACGATAGCTATGTAAGATAAATCTATCTTACATGGCATTTCACGCGCGCGGATTAATTTGTGTTACATGGAGACAACTGTTGAAATATGCCATCTAGGCCTACCTGTTGCACAGGGTCACGTAAATGCTGTAAATATATATAATATTTTGATAATGTGTCAGCACTGTTCATCGTATCCTATTAGAATATGACGATGTATATCTACTAGGCGTAATCATTAATGAATATGTTGCCTGCCCCTGTGTCTGTTAATTGTGAACATAGACTAATGTACGTGCAAACCCTAATACGGTAAGGCCCTAGTCCAAAAATGACCGACTATCATGTCTCGTACTGTAGCCTGCATGTTTCTGTTAACTTACTGACAACAACACACACAATCGCTAAATGATTATAGAGCTCTGAATAATAAACACAAATTTATGATTTCAAACATGCTGTCGAACATGAAAACCACATATTATAGTTAACGTACGGTAGCCTACCATCTGAGCGAAAACAGTCCTCCGATTCTAAACAAGAATCACGTTTAAATACGTACAATTGTGTATCACAACAAAGGTCGGACACTCGTATCGAAATCATGTTCGCTGGGTCCCATATGAACAACTGTGAAAAAATGTTAATACAACAAAACAAGCTGCAAAATTAAAACATCGTCTGATCATGGTGATCGAGAGCGACTCGGAGTAGCCTTGACCGCCCATATGACGTCACGTATGACGCAGTGCTTTGACTGAAGTGACAGTAAAAATACCGCTACGTTTCTTCAAAATGACAACAGTGTTGTAGCTAGAACTGAAATACATGTAGGCTAACACAAAATTAATCTTTTCTCTTTGATTGTTTTTTTATTTTGGATATTGGCGCTATATATTTCGCGGATGTACGCAGATGTGTACGATGTGATCTGGTACAGGAAAAAAGTCGGTCAGGCCACGAAATATTTTTCAGAGAATATTATACATTCACCCAGATAAGATGCAACAAAATGATCTTATTTTGTCAGCAAACTTTCAGGGTATGATTTTTAAGGACATCCTTAAAATTCTCTTTCATTATATACACAGGGAGGATAGGGGATATTCCACCTCCGGGGTCAGAAAATTAGGTAAAACCCTCAACAAGCCTTGGGTTTTACCGCATTTTCTGACCCCTCGAGTGGAATACTCCTTTCCTCCATGTGTACATATGAAAGAGTCTTACAACTGGGCCATAATGGTTATTAAAGCTGACAATGCAAGTTAAAATTATTAAAATGATTTTTTTAATAAGTATACTCGTTTTTTCAAGAATCGTTTATGAGACATTCCCCGGTTGAGGACAGCCATTTTTCGTTTTACATTCCGACGACTCACCGACCCCTATATAAAGCGCGTGAATCGACACACGTGCGCTCATTCATGTACCTATACACCTAGCAGTTTACAGGTTATATCACCTACAAATAGGTAAACAAAACCCTAACCTGTAAAACTATATGGAACTTTTTTTAGCAAGAAAACATGTCAACTCCTCTAAGTTGTCAATTAGATGTTTCTCAAAATAAAATCCAACGCAAGTGAATAGAAATCCAAACAATAATCCGTCCACATATCTCCACGTATATCATCGTACCCGATGCACTCAACTGACCATATACACGTGACTACGTACCTGACCCGAACGAGCGACAACTATCAAAAACACACACGTGTCGTTCTACATGTACGCGTAAAACCTACTGTATATTGAAGTGTTTTATTAGTTCGTATTCGACATATGTTGGGATTTAGCTGACAACACATTCATCTATTACTTCAATGAACTATTGTCAGGTGAGTGCAGTGTTTATTTTCAATTTGACATTGTTATTTGCAATATCGGGGCATGTGTATCTGAGACAAGACATGTTTAGAATGATACACGTGTGTCAAGTGTCCCGTGCTTTATATAGGGGGTTGGCCAGTGAAGGTTACTAAGCAGAGCAAAAGAAAAATGGCTGCCACTTCCTTAGATACCACACTGTCATAACTAGGGGATGTCTCAGAAACAATTTTTGAAAAAAAAAATTTCGCTAAAATATTTTTTTTTAAAATTTCAACTGCATGTTTTTATCTTGCATTGTCAGATTTAAGTACATCTCCCTTACATTTATAGAATGTTTGTCATTTGGTTTCTTACATCCGAATAAAAATACTTCAAGAGACATTATCATATAGAGTTATTTTCAATTCCGTGTTTTTCATGTAGGTCACGTATGATGTTTTCTTCAAACAATAATAATAATAATAAAAACTTAGAGCTAACGTCATTGTAACCAAATTGATATCAATACACGCAGATTTCTCTTATATGACATTTGTTGCTTGGTGTGGTTCACTTTTTTTCTTTTTTGTTTAGAAAAAGTGCATTAAAACTTTATTTTGATGCTTTGTTTTTGTTATTGCAGTACTTATTTTTACTGTTAGAACGATTAATAGCAAGTTTCGAAACTTCTAGTTTAGTCACATGGTATGTACCCAAATTGATACCCAGCAAGAAAAAATGTATAAATGTAAGAAAAGTTAATATATATGGATTTTTGTAATTTTACTGTATGAAAAGGGAATGAAGTTGCGGTCATATACTGAGTTATACTGAATATGATAACATCCTACTGTAAAATTTCCACAAGTGTTTTCACAACAGGCCTGCGCTAATCCAGTAGCCCCGCAAGACCACGTAATGACTTGCGTCATATTTTAATGATTTAAATTAAGTTTTCTGTGGCATTCACCTAAACCTATATTGTTCCAATATGTTATATATTTTTAATAATTGTTAAAAATTTCAATGTAAAATACTACAAACAAAATGGATCAATCAAGTTACAAGATGCTAGCAACAGTTTAGTAACAATCTAGATGGGGATATAACGCTATACAAAGAGCAATTTGCACTTGATTAAATAAAAAAATAATGTGTGGAAACTATATTTTTTCAATTTCTGTTTAGTTCATTATTTCATGAAATTTTCTTTGAGGAGTCCTTACGCTTTGAAAAAACCCCATGATTATAGTACAAATAGTATTTGAGAAAGAGCAGAACAAGTTGCAAAAACAAAGCATAGTTATCAATAAATGATGCATCTTTGGTGTCATCACTGAGAAATGAGGTAAACTTTATCAAAACAAATATTTCAGCTATTTTCTTAATTAGGGTATCAATTTGGTTACAGTATCAATTTGGGTACAATAAAGTTAGCTAACTGGTGTCTACAGCAGAGCAGCTTGTTCCCTAACCCCGTATATTACAACCTGCCTACCATTTGACATTTTGGTCGCAACAGCAGGATTTATGATTATGATTCGACAATATTTCGGGTAAAAAGTATTGTTAAATGAAGATCAGTGAAACTAAAACATGTAGTTGATAAAACAAAATTAATTCAAAATGGTTTAGGGAAACTATACTGTAGCATATCAATGATTTTGTGATATTTTGAATTCACTTTGATAAATCAGATTATTTCCAATTTAGAGTGAAGTAATATAGGTCGTATACAAAGGATGTGAATTTCATAACCCATTCATTTCTGGTCCCCCAGAGAAGATGTAGAGTTTACGATAGGTGTATTTAGCTTGATTTAATGAATTTGCATAATAATATATCACATTTAATTACCATTATCAGCATGGTGACATGATGAATACGCTTATCTGGATATGAGTTCACACGGATATTTAAATGTGTATTACAATTGTAAAGGCGTTAATTGATACCATATTGGTATAAGGATTTTTCTTTGGTCCATTTTATGTATGTAAGAAATAAGTCTTTATAATAAGTCAAGTCGATTTCTGTGGTATTTTCTGTGCTAGTAAATGACATCTTCACCTTACAAATATGGAGGTTTTACTGTGATTTTCCTTTATAGAAACAGAGCACATCCATGGTCTTTAATGAATTAAAATATATTTTGTTCAGCCAATTGAAATGCTCGTTACACGCTGGAGTAGAGTATTATGAGATAATTCTTGAGCTATCCTATCAGCTAGTAAAGTTACAACCCCTGACAAGATATTGTATGTCAGTAAAAACTATGATGCAATTCCTCGCCAGGTGTCAAAATATCGATGTCATGAACAGAGAATTGATGACTTATCATTTAAAATGTATTTGCTTCAAATCTTTAATTTTCAACTTTAAACTTTGTCTTTTGATTATTTCCAGTTACTTTATAATTTAAATTGACATAGTATTGTCTTCGTTTAATGAAGGCTGTTGTTGATAGAGATATCCAGCCTTTCGAATAATTGAGTTTACATTTCATATTTTAAATCATATTATGTCCGTTCCCGTTATTGTATTTACTTCAATCTAATGTCAGGGTAAAGCCTCTGACGATTTAGGTCTTAATTGCATGATATCACTTTGAACGCACGGGAGTATTGCTATTTCCTACAGGATAATGAAGAAGAAATGAATCCGATAAAGTAAGCTATGACATTATGATTGTTGTTGATGTCAAATATTAAATCAAATTGCCAATTTTCTTATTTGAGGATTATTTAGGTTTATCAAAACCGCAATAAAGACAAACTCGGTCATTTTGTTCTTGAAATATTTTATTATTACATTCCGATCGAAATTGTAGCAAGAAAACCATCTTGTAGATATAATCCAGATCTAAACAACCATCAAATGAGTTTAACTATATCAAACTAAAAACAAATATTAAAACCATGAAAATATATTTAAAAAATCCAAAAAACAAAAAAATGTTAATACAACAAAACAAGCTGCAAAATTAAAACATCGTCTGATCATGGTGACCTAGAGCGACTAGGAGTAGCCTTGACCGCCCATATGACGTCACGTATGACGCAGTGCTTTGACTGAAGTGACAGTAAAAATTACCGCTACGTTTCTTCAAAATGACATCAATGTTGTAGCTAGAACTGAAATACATGTAGACTAACACAAAATTAATCTTTTTTCTTTGATTGTTTTTTATTTTGGATATTGGCGCTATATATTTCGCGGATGTACGCAAATGTGTACGATGTGATCGGGTACAGGAAAAAAAGTCGGTCAGGCCACGAACTATTTTTCAGAGAATTATACATTCACCCAGATAAGATGCAACAAAATGATCTTATTTTGTCAGCAAACTTTCAGGGTATGATTTTTAAGGACATCCTAAAAATTCTCTTTCATTATATACACAGGGAGGATAGGGGATATTCCACCTCCGGGGTCAGAAAATTAGGTAAAACCCTCAACAAGCCTTGGGTTTTACCGCATTTTCTGACCCCTCGAGTGGAATACTCCTTTCCTCCATGTGTACATATGAAAGAGTCTTACAACTGGGCCATAATGGTTATTAAGTACATCTCCCTTACATTTATAGAATGTTTGTCATTTGGTTTCTTACATCCGAATAAAAATACTTCAAGAGACATTATCATATAGAGTTATTTTCAATTCCGTGTTTTTCATGTAGGTCACGTATGATGTTTTCTTCAAACAATAATAATAATAATAAAAACTTAGAGCTAACGTCATTGTAACCAAATTGATATCAATACACGCAGATTTCTCTTATATGACATTTGTTGCTTGGTGTGGTTCACTTTTTTTCTTTTTTGTTTAGAAAAAGTGCATTAAAACTTTATTTTGATGCTTTGTTTTTGTTATTGCAGTACTTATTTTTACTGTTAGAACGATTAATAGCAAGTTTCGAAACTTCTAGTTTAGTCACATGGTATGTACCCAAATTGATACCCAGCAAGAAAAAATGTATAAATGTAAGAAAAGTTAATATATATGGATTTTTGTAATTTTACTGTATGAAAAGGGAATGAAGTTGCGGTCATATACTGAGTTATACTGAATATGATAACATCCTACTGTAAAATTTCCACAAGTGTTTTCACAACAGGCCTGCGCTAATCCAGTAGCCCCGCAAGACCACGTAATGACTTGCGTCATATTTTAATGATTTAAATTGAGTTTTCTGTGGCATTCACCTAAACCTATATTGTTCCAATATGTTATATATTTTTAATAATTGTTAAAAATTTCAATGTAAAATACTACAAACAAAATGGATCAATCAAGTTACAAGATGCTAGCAACAATCTAGATGGGGATATAACGCTATACAAAGAGCAATTTGCACTTGATTAAATAAAAAAAAAATGTGTGGAAACTATATTTTTTTTTCAATTTCTGTTTAGTGTTTTATATTTGAAGTTTCATTATTTCATGAAATTTTCTTTGAGGAGTCCTTACGCTTTGAAAAAAATTATTATAGTACAAATAGTATTTGCCGCACGACCACATTTCTATGGATTCACACGGTTCAGACCAAGTTATCAATTTCAAAGTTATGTTTCAGAGAAAAGAACAGAACTAGTTGCATAAAACAAATCATAGTTATCAATAAATGATGCATCTTTGGTGTCATCACTGAGAAATGAGGTAAACTTTATCAAAACAAATGTTTCAGCTATTTTCTCAATTAGGGTATCAATTTGGGTACAGTATCAATAAGTAATATAGGTCGTATACAAAGGATGTGAATTTCATAACCCATTCATTTCTGGTCCCCCAGAGAAGATGTAGAGTTTACGATAGGTGTATTTAGCTTGATTTAATGAATTTGCATAATAATATATCACATTTAATTACCATTATCAGCATGGTGACATGATGAATACGCTTATCTGGATATGAGTTCACACGGATATTTAAATGTGTATTACAATTGTAAAGGCGTTAATTGATACCATATTGGTATAAGGATTTTTCTTTGGTCCATTTTATGTATGTAAGAAATAAGTCTTTATAATAAGTCAAGTCGATTTCTGTGGTATTTCTGTGCTAGTAAATGACATCTTCACCTCACAAATATGGAGGTTTTACTGTGATTTCCCTTTATAGAAACAAAACACATCCATGGTCTTTAATGAATTAAAATATATTTTGTTCAGCCAATTGAAATGCTCGTTACACGCTGGAGTAGAGTATTATGAGATAATTCTTGAGCTATCCTATCAGCTAGTAAAGTTACAACCCCTGACAAGATATTGTATGTCAGTAAAAACTATGATGCAATTTCTCGCCAGGTGTCAAAATATCGATGTCATGAACAAAGAATTTATGACTTATCATTTAAAATGTATTTGCTTCAAATCTTTAATTTTCAACTTTAAACTTTGTCTTTTGATTATTTCCAGTTACTTTATAATTTAAATTGACATAGTATTGTCTTCGTTTAATGAAGGCTGTTGTTGATAGAGATATCCAGCCTTTCGAATAATTGAGTTTACATTTCATATTTTAAATCATATTATGTCCGTTCCCGTTATTGTATTTACTTCAATCTAATGCCAGGGTAAAGCCTCTGACGATTTAGGTCTTAATTGCATGATATCACTTTGAACGCACGGGAGTATTGCCATTTCCTACAGGATAATGAAGAAGAAATGAATCTGATAAAGGAAGCTATGACATTATGATTGTTGTTGATGTCAAATATTAAATCAAATTGCCAATTTTCTTATTTGAGGATTATTTAGGTTTATCAAAACAAATAAGCGTCTCCAAAGTCACAGAAAATGAATTAAGTCACTATTACCGAATTTATTGATATTTAAGTTTACTGTGCACTAAAGCGCTTATTTTAGCGAAGACATCGTGTTAGGCTTCAACCTCATTCAATATGTTACGTAAGTAATTGTAGGGTCTTTGACATGTTTAAAATGGATGACTTATAGTTACAAGTACATATTAAGCACGTATTTATCCGTGGCTATTAATGACTTTAATGTCGATATGATAAAAATGTATCAAATCTTCACGGGTTTCAAAAGATTTCTGAAAGAAAACAAACATTAGTATTACTGATATCAACATTTAAATGAATATTACAATATCAAGAACAAAAAAAATAACCGAACTAGAAAAATCAATGCAAGAATATTCTTGATTGATTGCCTTAAAATGCGAAAATAGCAAATTATTTACACCATATACGTGTGTGGTCTTTTCAAAAATATCCTTCATGGAGGAAATTTACACTCTTTCATATATATTCGCTGACGAAACACATTCTGTTAAACATAGTTCATCTAATAATAACAATATTCGTAACATTTGGCATATAAGAAAAACTTTTTAAGAGCCCATGTCAGTAACCGTTTATCTATGTCTATGTAAAGCATGGACAGTGCAAAAAATAAATTTCTTTGAAATTTGGGAACATGGGAGCATATGTTAATGTCTTCCCAAAAATGACTTATTAAGGTCATATGTCCCTTGTTACCATGGCAACGGCAAGATATATGCCTAAAAACAGTAAAACAAGGAAATTGATCACAATGTCCTAATAATGCATTGGATTGGAACGTTTCTTTTCTTAATATCAAGATATAGGACAACTTCATTTTTTCATAATTATTATTTATATGTGGTTGAAAGCATATTTTATATTAAATTTTCCATATTTTTTTTACTATAACTGGAATTTTTTTTATCTCAAAGACGCAACAAGGTTCAATTTTGACCTATTATGCAATAAATATAGCAAGATTTCGAATTTCCAAACAACTCATAAAAATTGATAGTTGAAAAATATAGAATAAAATATTTATTTCACGTAGTCAATAAATTAAAATTTGAACCAAAGGAGATAACTTGTGATGGAACAGTGGTGATTTGTGTCCACAAATTACCTCCCCTGGCGGAACTCTTTAGTCAAAAAGACTGCCAGAAAGTTTGAAGTTGCAGCAGATGTAAACATTTAAGGGACCAAAAACAGATTATTGTGAGCAGCAACAAAGGAACTGACTTAAACAACTGACTAAAGGTGATATAAAATACTTCTTGAATCATATTTACCAGTAAATATTAATTTGAGATATTTTGTGGTTTTTCACAACTGCAGTTGAATATTTTTTGAACACCTGTGGTCTGGAGAATTACTTTGCTTAATTTTCCTGTTAAAATTTGTTTGCAATAATTAAGACCTGCTATCAGAGATGAACTAAATTGAAATGTTAAATTGTAAAATCCCCTGGGTTGTGTTAACCGTTGTATCTACATTCTGTGTATTGACATTAAAAAAAATTCTTGACCATGACATTAACGGTGTTCATTGCCATAAATATTTATTTAAAAAGAATTATGTAAACAGAAATGTCTTCGCATACAATGTACATGTACAATGTTCAAGAAACTATACTGTATAGTGTATACATGTGTATGGGTTGTATGCTTTTCATGTTCTGTTTCATATCACAAATAGGCATACAACACGGAACTTAGGAGTTACAATTAAAAGTATTTGAAATAGCTTTGATTGGTAGATCTATTATACATGTGTATATAATAATTTCAATTTACTCATTTCACAGATATGCTGATTACCTCCACAGATCTACAAGAGAATGGATGATCAAAACAGTGCCGAGATTGAAGACTTTGTGAAGGAGGGGTATCACTTTGGGCCGTTTTCAGGTCACTCAGTGATAAGCAAAATAATTTGCATGAAGATACATTAGGGTCAGCTGCATATTGTGTGTTATTTAGAATATCCGATCTTTTCTGCGCTCGTGGTAATTTCAGAGATCAAAGGTCAAAGGGTGAAAATTCACATTTTCATTATTTAAGTCCTAATTAATTAAAAATTAGAATGTAGATAACGTTTTTTGCAGGTTTTGCCTGTAAATATAGGGTTTGTGAAGTTCAGTTCAGAAAACTAATAAAAAAATTCAAAAAGTAGGTCACAGTGACCTAGTTAAGCATTTATTCTATTTTAGCATTAAAACTTTGATATCTTTGCTGAAAAGTAGGATTGGTCACATGCATAAATTGGGTCATATTCAATGAATGGTATCATCTGTACACTAAGCATATGCTGTTTTCCCATGTTTAAAGCATAATTCTAAATCATTTAAACATGATTTATGAGCTTAATTTTAAGCAACGGCTTATATCATAGTTGGCAATATAAAATATATAAATATTACACTCCATAAACAATCCACAGGCTTATTTTAGATTGTGGCTCAATAGAAAAAAGATCTCCAAATCTTTTTTGTTGAAATAATTAATTTGGTTACACCAGCAAATCTAAACCACAAAAATGATTTAGAATCAACTGTCACCTCTATTAAATTACCAAAAGGACACTAACGATATATAAAAACAGGAGTTTATCGTTTTAATATCTCTATATTGATTCAGCTGGATTTCTTCTGTTTTCCCACAGACATCCTAAAAAATCTTAAGACACAAAGTCGTATAAGTTCCAAGGTTATTGTTAGAGTAAATTCAGGTTCCAGCATATTAATCTTTGGTACTCGACCAACAAAAAACAATGCAAAAAACTAAATGAAAAAAAAAGTTACACATCATACCTTAATCCTAAGAGTATTTACTTATCTAATATAACTCTCTTATGACTCATTAACTTCACATGGTTTCTTTTCATTTAATAAAATATTTTAATATACTATAAATATTTATATATAGTTTGAGACTGCAACATAATGTATTGAGGTTACTAATGGTCCATTATTCTCAATTGTATAGTGTAAACTCATTTTCTTTCATGTGCAATTTACTTTAGCAAATTTCGTGATCCCTGTAAATTTGCAAAAGTTTATCTCCGCATACTTGATTTGAAATGCAAATCACATTTGTATTCAACATGTTATGGACATCATCACTTGATCCAATTTTGCAGAAAAAAATTAACGGTGATATGTTTTTTTGCTTTTCATTCATGTTGAAATTATAAATTCATTTTGATATGCTTATTTTTTAGTGCTTATTTTTTAGTATTTTTTGTAAATACGGCATTCTTGCACTAATGCATATTCTCATTATCAATGAATGATTTTTTTTATATCTGACTGATTTATTATTAGCCAGAATCAATCCTTATCTTCATACCAGAGAGATAAACATATTCTAAACTTTGAAATTGTAATCTTTCATTTGTTTCATAATCAAATTTTGTTACAGTTTATCAAAAGATTTGATCAACTTGAAAACTTTACAGATTCTTTCATTTTCTACAACGAAAAACATCTAATAAAGCTTTTCTAAATTTCCTTCAAAATAATAGGCATGCGATAAGGTTACCCGAAGCCGAAAGCCAGGATAGACAATCCAGGAAAATACTGATTAAATCCCGTTCTCGTTTTGGTAATGTATTCCGCGACAATCCAATTTCAGAATAGTAAATCAGTTCTACCGAATGGGGTAGTTCAGCCAGGAGAAAATACTTATGAACCTTGAAAGGATAAGTGATAATGATCAATTTCTGAATAGCTATGCCGAGCGTAATAAAGACAGATATACTATGAAACATGGCAGGCAGAAGCTCAACAGACAGAATGACACTAATATACATAAATAGTAGGGAATAAAATCAGTATATTTCTGAAAAGTCATAAAGTACAAGAGAGCAGGTAATTGACAAGTAACTGTAAACGTGTCGAAAATTGAGTTTACCCGCAAGAAGACGATATTACTGTTTGTCGTCATATGTACATCAAGAAAAAAACAATATTCCATTCGTCAAAAGTGTAATTATCCATATTGTTGGTAAAATGTATCGATGGTACGTCTCATTTCAAAGTGTGTCCATGTATTGTTTTTCTAAAGTGAACACGTATTCCCTAGTGTAATGGTACTAAAAGCAAATGTGAGTTGTTTCAAGTTTAGTCGCCTCACAAAATAGTTCCATGAATCTCCATTTTGTAACACTGGTACCTGGGTTTGCTGCCTCAAAGTGTTTTATCATTTGAAAACATTCCAGAAAGTCATCAGAACTAGTTTCGTTGTAAACTTCGAGTCAATAACCGAACGCTCTTCAGTGTATTTTTCCACAAGCATTATAGTCATCAGTTACGCCATTCGGTGATATTCTGTCACAAAATGTCACTACTTGGGATAACCATTTCAAAGTTGCTTGAAAGTCCTCCCGGGTGACCGAACTCAAGACCAATTACATCTCGGTAATGAGCTTCACACAAAAGTCAAATCTTTCCTTTCCTGGATTGTCCTGATTCCATTCCCTACAAGAAGAAACCACTGAAACGTTTTAAATATTCATTAACACTCCAAAGTTCAGCTGTTCAAGTAAAAAAACCATATCAATCGTCTTGAAACTGATAAAATTGAAATGCACTTTTTAACGTATTTGATAACATGTTCTGTCGACTCTGTCGATGTAACTATGTATCCCTTCGTTGGTTCTGCGTTGTAGTTATGTACGTTACGCCTCACTCAATGACGTAAAACCATCATATTGACCCTTTGTAGCTGATTCAGATCTATGTAATCTGACAGTGAACACTATTACAAAGTGTGATATTTAAGGATACATAATACATCATATCACACAAAACCCTCGATGATAGTCATTTATCATGACCCGGTCGTAGGCTACAATTATCTCATAGTATTGCTAAGGGAGGTAATTGTGCACGAGTCTACGACTTAGGCACTATCACCTCATGAGACAATACTATGAGGCAATATCTGGACAATAATGGATTAAGTACATATTCCTTACATTTATAGAACGTTTGCCATTCGTCTTTTTTACATCCAAATAGAAACATTTTAAGAGACAACACGCAAAGGTATTTTTATATACATGTGTTTCATGTATGTGTTGCATTTTTTTTTAAATTTCAAACGATTAAAAAAAATATTAAAATTAGAACTAGTTAATTACATTTTGCAGGAGAACAACTTATTAAACTTTGTTAAAGATTCGTACTGTATTATTAAAACAAAGAAATAGTAGTTAACTATTGTGTTCTATAATCAAAGTCTATGTTCTCATATAACACTAGATAGAAAAAAAAAGTTTTAGTCATTCCAACCAGGGTAGCTATATTGAAATCAGACGCATTTTGCACTAAAAAATCCTAAATTTCTAATATTTTAACCTATTCATTATCAAAATTGATATTTTGAACCTAAATCTCAATATGAATTTCCAAACCAATGTCATGGTTATCTAGGAATAATTACCTGTCAGAAAACATTTTTTTTTTTTACTTTTGAAATTCATAATTAGCCAGCCAATCAGCGACCGGGTTAAAATTCTATCCTGGGCTCAATTTTGCATACACAGGGGCCATTTTAATGGTCATTTTTATTAAGTTGGTTGTTCCCTATATCATAACTCTTGGAATATCGCCGATGATACTATTCGGAATTATCAATTATGTATTACTATGTTTTTAAACAAAACCATTTAGGTCAACGTACATGTATGTTTGTACAAATAATAACACCACTCCAATTAACACTTGTCAGGTAGACGCTTTATGACCACATATTCAGCAAGGGAATCAACATCTGTTCTTCAGCACTTCTTCTGAAGATTATAAACAGAAAGATAACAAAATGTAAATACATTCAGTCATACGTTTGACAAGAAGGTAAGCAGACACATATTGCTGTAAAAATAATTTTAGTTTACACACACCAGAAGTGATGTCGAGCTTATCATTTTTTTTGTTTTTGTTTCAGATACTATGGCCTTAGTTCTAGCAATACTCGTGGTTTTTTGTGTTATTAACGAAGGTAAGTAATACCATCGAAGTGCAAAATTGTGAAAAGGGCATAAATATTGATAACCCATATATAACAAATAGATAACATGTATAGAAATTATTTAAAAAAATATATATTTTGAAATTAGTCTCATTGTTTTCATACCTTTAGCTCATTAATGTCAGATAATTACAAATGTTAAATATTACACTAGCTGTTTCAACTTAAATAAAACAATAAGTTTTACAACATGCATTATATTTAATATACACTGTCTATCGACCAACATGTACAGAGACCGGACAAAAGTATTTTCATAATTTTACTACATAATTTAATCAGTAATCATCGGTTTGTTGTTTAACACATTTTCATCTGACCGTTGGAAAACATTTTGTAAACCTCGTAGAAAATATTTGTATAAATTCTGTCACTTATTTTAAGATACATTTAATGATATATGTATGATCACTACAGGAGTTGCCTCCCCTCCGTCGTGCTTTTCATGTTCCGGTATCACCCAGGCACGATACTGCGATTTCTATACTCAGTGTGATGAAGGGGAAGTAAGTAGTTTGAAGTCGTGTTCAGCTATTTAACTGAAAACATTTTAATGGTAGGTTAACTCTGGTAATATACATAGACTTATATTGTATCGTAAGATTGAATATTACGTGATTTTATTTGGTATGCTTGATTGCATGTGTTTATATTCCTACTTTTACGGTATATTTTCACTTCTGCTCTTATTTTTTTCCCTTATATTCCATCCTGATACCTAATTACTTGTAGACTTTTTTTGGAATTTTGGGACTGCAGCTCTTTTTTGCTAACGTAGTTATTTGCATTCCACGTCAAAGTTCCTATAAGATGTCTATACTTCGTGTATTACAAATTTTGTTTGTAAAGAAGTATTTCTATGGTCCCCAGAAGATAGTTATAACCATGTTTTACAGTACTTTTTTAAATGTTGTCAGAACCAGTGCGAATAACATGGTGTTTGTTCATGATGTCTGTCGTGTTTGAGTAGTTTTCGATCATTTGAAATTGTTGTTTCACTATAACAACCACATGTTTCCATGCCTATTGTCACGTCACTTACTCATTTGCAGATGATCATTATTGAAAGGGATCCTAACATTTAAAGGATGAGTGTGAATTTGGGCCCTCTGGTGGCCATGACCGATAAGCATAATGGTTTGCTTACAGATACCCGGGGGTTAGGACATCATCATATGACGTATGAGTCCCTTGTGAGTTAATGGGGGTTAAACAGGAGGGGCATTTTTCTGTTTTGTCCCGTTTTGTTCGAACCAAATTATATATTTGAATTATTTTTTATGAATTATAATGCATTTATGTGTTTAAATTTAAAGATTTTGGAAAATATAACTTAGTGTCAAAAAATAGGTCACAGTGACCTAAATTTTTTAAATGTCAATTATTTAAGAATAAAGTTCATCTGGTGTTATAATATACCTGAAAAATGCTATATACATTATATTATATTGCATTGAGCAACATATTTGTATGTTATAAACTTAGGCAAAGAATAATTTGGGTTAGAAAGGATTGGGGAGGGGGAGCTATAATAAAATGGATTTTTTGATGCTGTTTTGTAAAGTTGACAAATTCTTTGGTTCCATAGTTTCTTGACTGTTGAGGTGTGTAGATCTGTCGTTGAAATGATGATTGACTCTGATGTTTTTGTCGACATTTTATTCTTTAGTACTTCATATGTTACAGAGTCATGATTGATATGTGGCCCAAACTGGGACCACACACAAGGTGTGTGCTCCAGGATAGCTCCCTCTCTCTCTAGCCCTGTCTAGCTGTCTCCGTGATATATATCACTGGTCAGCTCTATTTATAATAGTTAGTACATATAACATGATCTATAGAGCAGGTAGGTTTACACATCAGTATTTGGCCATAATATCTAATACCTGATACGTAGAGCAGGGGGGAGGGTGAGGGTTATTTTTATTTTGAAAACTTTAAAACACCAATAAATGTTTTTGCTTATGTTCAGAGGGTCATGTACAACATTCAAAAATATGATTTGGTTCCGACAAAACGGGGCAATACAGAAAATTGCCCCTCCTAACCCCCGGGTACCTGTAAACAAAAAACAATGCTTATCGGTCATGGCCACCAGAGGGCCCAAATTGACACTCATCTTTTGTTTTGAATGAAGCGTACTTCAGTCACATGCACACACCATACAGAAGTTACTATGAAAATGTTTATTTAGCAAAAAGTAAAAAGTAATGCTTAGATCATTCCATATTTCCATGCATGGTTCATGAAATGTGGCTACGTCACAACAATAATCTTGAACTCTTTGCACTGACTACAGTTTGGTTTCTATTTTTATCATAATTGTATGTTTCATTTCTTACAATACACTCTACAAAGAGTGATATTATTAGTTCAACTATATATCGTTATTTCTTTGAATAACTTTATTTTCATCAAACAGGTTTGCTTTGTGGAAAAGACTGAAAATCAAAACGGTCACTTCAAATATACATCTGGATGCATGCACAATTCGGTAAATATGTTATGCTTACATTTCCATCAGTTTTATTGCCTGCGTAGCAGAGTTAATGTGACGACTTACAGTATATCTTAAACCGAATACAATCTAGTTGTTTTCGTGGTATTAACTCTACGTCTAACTGTGATATGTCTTGCCTATCCATTGCATCATTTAATACCTTTTTATACTATAGATAACTTTACATTAGTTTGTAAGTGAGTGTTTACTTCTTGTTTGCCATTTACCGAATAATAAACCGCGATATCTTATATTTATGTTGAATGTATTATTTTTTTTGTTCCATTTTGTTTTTAGAGTTATTCCCTTTTGATGTAACCTCTGGTTGTGTTTAGAACTCCCTTACAAAAAGTAAAAAAAAACATACCTTTATCTGATAACAATATGATGTTTTGTTTAACCTTTGTATGAATTATTTTGGTTCTGTGATTATGCATATGTAGATATTTTCATAAGATGGATTATCAAAATAATTCAAATACGCAATCATCATTTTGATAATTTCCTTTCTTTTCGCCTACTGCGCTAACTATGAAAACCTTTTTTTACTATTCCCAAATTTGTGTCTCTACTTTTCCATTCATCCGATTACACATTGAGTGTTATGTTTCATTTTGAATTCCAACGTAGATATTTATGCTTATTTGCCAATTTTCAGACATGTGAAACATTAATCAACGATGGTTCAACTGACCGAAGTTCTTCAATACACGAACATAGCGTCTGTCGCGACTGTTGCCATGGCGACATGTGTAACAACAAAGGATGTGGTGACCATGGTATATTCCAGATATTAACCATCATCTTATTATGTAGATAATGTTAACCGTAATGCATATATGCTAGATATCGCAAAGTAATTGTATTTCAATATCATGGTAACAGGGCCGTCCAATACCAGGGGGCCATACTGCTTCCAATGTGACCACTTGTCGGATCCAAGTGAATGTGATCACGTGACGATCTGCGATATTAATGAGGTATAGTTAAGATAAAGTGGAAAGATTCAAGTTACATTTTCTTTTGAAAAGTAAGCTGTTCTATAAATATTAATCATAATGAACTATGGATTCTACTCATTTTATATGGCATGCACTCGGGATTTAAATGATTCCACACCGTTGAGCCTGTTTTTTGATACCAATATGCTTTTCCAATATGTCTTTTGGTGACATTCGATAGGTATGTGGAGTTGTGGAAGAAATTTTCCAGCACTATATTAAAAATTTGGTCATCAGAAAAAAAATGACTTTACACCAGAGCAGATCCTTATATTCTATTTATTGATACATTTTACTTAGGTTCACTTAAGAAATTCTCATTATGTTTTTAAATGTTAAAAGAGATATTCATTAATGTTTTGCAATATATTCAGCCAATTGTTTGTTGCAACATTTGAAAGGTCTGCCTCTCTCCTATTTGAATTTCTTTATAATCAGACACAACAACGCCCTCAACACAAACAACTCCATTGGTAACCACAATAACACCAGCCATCTTATACAGAGATTGTAACGACCACTACAGAGCCGGAAGTGTTAAGTCGGGTATTTATACGATATCCCCTGATGACGTCAATACCTTTGACGTATACTGTGATATGGAAGATGGTGACGGCGGTTGGATCGTCCTCCAACACAGATTCGACGGATCAGTACTGTTCAACAGGTCGTTTTCTGACTACGAGAACGGGTTCGGACGGTTAGACGGTGAATTCTGGTTAGGTCTAAAGAAAATGTATATTTTAGCTCATTCTAATCTTAGAGTACGGTTTAATCTTCAGGCGTTGAATGGGACATGGTTAGCACTTGAGTATGGACAATTCTCCATCTCTAACGCTAGTTTACAATACACTCTTCATGTGGCAAATCATACAGACGGATTCGCTGCATGCTCTTTTGGATACAACAATGGTCATAGGTTTGCTACATATGACAAAGATACAGAGAACTGTGCTAACAGTCGTTTCGGTGGTTGGTGGTATAATCATTGTACATATTTCAACATAAACGGGCATTTTGGATTGAACAACGAACGCGGAGTCACTGAATATTGTTCACTTGGAAGATACATTAGATTTCAAAAAACGCTGATGATGATTCAATAATTTAAACCAGTTTAGATACGTGATAGGTATTTCCGTTTTTGAAGTCCTATATATGGTTATATGACACACTTTTGTTCCTCATTCTAATCCACATATCGTAATTAGATTAGACTGCCTGCGGAGATGCATTGGTCACAAAGGAGAAGGTACGTTAAGACTCGAATATGGCCCCAAAATTAATTCTCCAGTAAAGAACAACATATTTTGCCATATAACTGTTGAATACATTTGCTAACACATTACATCCCGAATATATCTCGCATGTGCCAATTATGTTCACTATGACGTCATCAACAGGCAGTTTCCCGCCAATTTTCACAAAAATCCTTAAAAATCATACTTTTTGAGTGGTTTTCTCTAAAAATGAATGTGGCCGCCTTCGTGGAGCAGAAAGAGATTTTCACACGTTGTATATCGTGTATTTACGCATATCCATGCAAAATATAAAGTTGCTCCAAGGTGGCGACCAAATCCATTTCAAGCCTTTTCTAACCTAAAGATGATGAATTTCTAGCAATATTTGGCGAGAAGAGGAAACTCATCAATTTGATGACGTCATAGGTGGAGCACATCGTGTACTTGGTTACAAAAAGTTATGTTTTGATGAATGGCAAGTATGAGAGTATTTATTGATGTGAAATTGATGTGGATCAGAGTTAATATTTTTCGGCCTGAAAAATTAAGGCCAAATACTGGTCCTATCGTGTCTACTCCTTTGCGACGATACTAAATAAGATACTACCTACTAATGAGCCACACAACATTTGGACGTTGGTAGTTTATTATTTGCTCATATTTAAACATAAACCAGTCATTTTGTCGAAATGGTTACTTGGAAGTATTATTTAGCTTTTGGTATAAAGGTATGGTCACTTTAAACCTGCCACTACCTAGTACATGCAAAGCTCATGCTCGAGCTAAAAATAGACATTAGGTAAGTTGTCGTGTGACATGTTATTGATTTCCCATCCAAAGCAGATTGCCGTTAGTAGTCTATTTCATTGTTCGCATGCTAAAATATTCCTTAATAGGACATCTAAAAGTTGCGAACATTAAAGCGTATTAAATTTAATTACTAATCTATTCCGACTCTTTCACTAGTTGACGTGACACAATATACATTGTATACAATTTATACGGGATATGAATAAAGTGTATCGTTTATTATAAGGACTTTTTAAATAATTTAATTTCATATGTTACACTCATTTCTATAGGTTATATCGTTTAGGTTATTGTTCCATAGACCGAAAGAATGGCACGTCAAGTATTATGACGTCATTCATCCAGAACGGTTTCGCGGGGAATTTAAACGCGGCGCAATTATTTGCCAAACTGAATTATTGGATATATCAAAGCGCCTCAACTTCATTTGTTTTATTGTAAAAGTAAGTAAAATCACGAGAATATATGCCTAATTAGTACCTGATTGAGTTATATTTTGAATTAAATTCTAAGCATTATTCTCAATATCTGTTGGGGTTATGAAGTCAGGGACAAAAAACGGACGGACATTCTTCATAGACGCTTCGCGTCTAAGAAGAATTTCCTTACGTGTAATTTCATTTATTTGACATCGTATGTAATTCAAAATTTATATTTTATATGACAAAACCAAAGATGTATTGCTTGTTCAAGCAGACCTTGCAGTGATTCGAATACTGAACCTTAATACGCGGTATGAATGATACTGAATAAAAACATTTTATCAATCACGTTTTTCTCATTTTTCTGCATGAGCGCATTGAAGTACAACTTTTTTTAATAGGATTGCAATATATTTTACTACACTGAATAAATGAGCCATAGTAAAAGTTGGTCCTCTGATGCGCTCTATGTGAAAAGTGGATTTTAAGGCGGGAAAACCCCTACTAAAAGTAGCAAATCGCAGTTTTGCCCTTTCGAAATTACTCAACAACAAAGAGTTAATATGACTCTGATGTCTTTTATGTAATTGGGTGTGGCTTAATTAAACATATAAGTGCAAAGTCTTACCAACGCAGGGAATGATCTTTACAACGATAGCGTTGCCAGAACATGACAATCACACCCGTTAGAATGAGCATTTGAAATATGAGTTTTAAGACGATTGGTTTTTCATATGAATATAAAAACAACAAAACCTTAAAAAAAACATTTTATGTATCTATAAAATATGGAAAACGTTTCAGTTTTTCCTACTTGTACGGTTAGGGTTGACAATCCAAGAAAGGAAAAAATGATTTTTGTGTTCAGCTCATAACTGAACCGACGAGTCGTACACAATCCCTCCCTTGGAAATACTATGAGATAATTATACCATCTCGACTGGGCGATAATAAATAAGTTCCATCAAGGGTTTTGTCAAATATGATGCATTATATAGCTTTTGAATATGTAATGTTACATTTTCAGATTATATATAAATGAATTAGCTATACAGATTTAATCTGTTTTTTTTACGTCATTGGGTGTGGCTTAAAAAAACGTATAAAATACAACACTCAACCTACGCAGATATAGATAGTTACATCGGCAGAGAGTGTTAAAAAGAGTACTTGAAATTAATCAGTTTCAAGACGATTGATATTCCATTTAAACACTGCAAAACATTATTGATTTGAACGACTGAACTTTGTGTTTATAAATATGGAAAACGTCTCAGTTTTTTCTGTTTGTACGGAATGGAATCAGGACAATCCAAGACAGGAAAAATTTGATTTTTGTGTGCAGTTGCTGACGGAGTTGTCGTTGGTGGTCAGTTCGATCTTACTGGAAGGTTTCCAAACAACTTTGAAATGGTTATCCCAATTCGTACTGTTCTGTGACATAATATCACTAAATGGTGTAGCGGACGATTATTTTGCTTGTGGAAAAGTACACGGAAGAGCGTTCGGGTATTGCTTCGAGGTTTGTAACGAAACCAGTTCTGATGATTTTCTGGAATGTTTTCAAATGATTAAACACTTTGAAGCAGCAAACCCAGGTACCAGTGTTACAAAATGGAGATTCATGGAACTGTTTTGTAAACCGACTGATACTACGAACATTTGCTTTGAGTACCATTACACAAGGGAATACGTGTTCAATTTAGAACAACAATACATGGATACACTTTGGAATGAGACGTACCATCGATACATTTTACCAGCAATAGGGATAATAACACTTTTGACGAATGGAATATTGTTGTTTATTCTTGCTGTGCATATGTCAACAAACAGCAATGTCTTCTTTTTGCGGGTAAAGGGCTATATTCGACACGTTCACTGTTACGAGTCAATTACCTGCTCTACTGTACTTCATAACTTTTCAGACATATACTGATTTTATTCCCTACTATTTGTGCATTCTAGTCATTCTGTCTGTTGAGATTCTGCCGGCCATGTTTCATAGTATATCTGTGTTTATAACGCTAGGCGTAGCTATTCAGAAATTGATCATTATCACTTATCCTTTCAAGGTTAATGAATATCTGAGACCTGGAATAATTATTACGTACGTATATTTTTTTCTGATTTCTATTGTAGTGATATCGTATTTTCCGGCTCTGATAGTTTTTTTAACATTGAAACAATGGATGTACAGTCTAAAGAAATATTTAACAAAGACATTACAACAATGTCCCTTCGTTTGTCGACAGGAACAGATAACGAATGGATGCTGGTATATAATAACATAAGTGTCTTACAAGGAAACAACCAACTAAATGAAAAAAAAGACCTACGAAATGGCCCCTGTGTATACAAGATTGTTCTCAGGATATAATTTTAATCCGGCCGCTGATTGGCTGGCTAATCTTAAATTTCAAAAGTAAAACTGTTTTCGAACAGGTAATTATTCCTAGATAACCATGATATGAATTTAGAAATTCAGATTGAGAGTTAGATTCAAAATATCAATATTGATAAGTAATAGGTGAAAACATTAGAATTTCATGATTTTTCAGTGTCGAATGCACCCTATTTCAAAATTGGCGGATCGCCAGCTGTCAATCAAAACTGCTAGGTACCGCCCCCTTTTGCACGTGACCTTAGCCGCCAATTCGAATGCTCCGACATGACAGCCATTTGTTTACGTCAACACTGTAGACTTGTGGAAAATACGGGTAAGCGTTGGTGTTGGGAAGCAACAATCGACATCCTGATAAATTTGTTGGAAATGCTTTGTTAAAAACCCTTTCCTGAACCTGGAAGATCGCTGGAAAAGTGGATAAAATCGCCCGAGGCAACAGCTGATGTTCTGAAAGCACGTCTACGTGTGTGCACATGTGTTCAAAGGTAAAAACTGTTGTGCATATGTCATATTTTATACAGATAAACAAGAAATGTTAGTTCTAAATTTATTACTATCAAGACCTTCTGATTTTTGAAGGTATAAAGTCGGTAACGTGTGTGGCCGTGACCGAACTACCTAGCTAACGATAGGCCCAGAGTGTACAATACCAGAGACTAGACTAGTTATTAGATACATACATGTATGATTTAGACACAGGCGTCTGCTTCCGGTTTGATAAAAATATAATAACCTACCCCTACTATATGAACGTCCATTTCCAAAACCAGATGCAGACGCCTGTGGTTTAGACGAAAACATTTTTCTGTCAGTATGGCCTTGTTATATGTGTATGCATGGTCTATATTCAATGTACGATTGCCATACGTACTTTTGTACATTAATGCCATTCTAACTCCAATTTTGTTTAAAAAAGTCAAGTGCATGTATAGCCTAGTGACTAGATAAAATCAAGAATGCATTATCAATACTAGAAGTTTCACTCCCTATAAAAATGCACTAAGTACATGTAAGTACATACATTAATATTTCTAACACACTGAAATCTTTACATATATATGGCATTTAAGTTTCTGATTAGTGTAAGATGAAAAAAAAACTTAGTGCCCCTTATAATATTAAAGTCGCTTGAAAGTAATTATTTGAACTCTTACACTAGATACTGTACCGCCACATAAGTATTTTGAGGGGTAGAAGACTCTTGCCTAACTATCCTAACCATTGACGACTTAGTTACACCATAGTTTCACCTGAATAGTTCTTAAATCCTCTAAGAAACAACCAGGATTCCAAAATACAGATACAAACTTAGACATTTATTAATAAGACACATAAATAAAGGTTCACAATATCAGCAATATTTCAATATTCATGTCACCTATCTCTTAAAACACTGAAAAACATTACTCTGAAGATTCCATTCCATTCCAATTTTGTCTATCATTGACATCTTCATTACAATCTAGGACATTTTAGACTTCACAAGACATCAATAAATAAATCTAATCCAATAACAACTGAGCCTAACTAACCAAAACGAGAACGGGATAACAGATGTTCATCAGATTACAAAGTATTTCCAATAATGCTTCTCAGTACACCAAATAAATTCCTAAAATTAACTCAGGAACTAAATCCATCCCACACAATCACCTACATGTAACTGTACACCAACATTACAAGCTCACTGAGGAAATCACCTCTCTGTCCATCGCTACACACTAACAACAACAAACAACCGACCTCGGACACAGACAGACGCAGACTGACTGGTTTCAAAGATCACGTCATCTATAGAATATAAGCACGTGAAGCGATTGCTGGATTCGCTGGAAATTGCTGGATCACTCGCTGGATAATCTCTAACCAACATCAATAATCATACAAAACAATGTTTATCTTCTATAAACATTAATACACGTAATATAACTCTAATAACTCACTTTTCCTTCACATCACACGTTCAAAACATCGTCTGCAACAACCGGAAGCACTAGCAATACAAAATACGAAACTAATTATAAGCTATCGGCTAGCTCCGCAGCTGTCATAACAATAATGGCTGCGCCCTGTAGCAGAAACATGTGCTTCAATACATCGATTACTTGACATCTTTACACAATAAACAGACCTCGTAAGTAATCAGTTATCAGTAATAGCATCTATCTATCTATCAACCGTAAGTGATGCATCCTTATCATAAATAGATTTAACTGCATACACTGACAAAACATCGTGTTGTCACATTACCCCCCTCTTAACGTGTTCAATGTCCCCATGAACACGAAATATAACAAAAAATTAGATGTAGCTAGGAGTAAAGCACTGGCATATAGGACTACACAAAATTACAAATGAGTCCTAGTTTTAACTGAAACTGATGAAGAAAACAATACAAATTATTGTTACATTGTATACATGTATCTCACTATCACTTCCTCAATACAGGTAATTATTTTAACTTGGCGGCAATTATTTTAACAGTGCAGTTATCAATTGCAATTGACAGTTGATGTAAAAGTGAGCCTCATATATTTCCATTAAAAGTCTTTTCACCACCAAAATTGTTCTTTCTTGTAGGAATCCAACCAGTAGCAGCAGTTTTCTCTCCAGTGGAGTTATGTGTACCAAAGGTTCCACCATATGCATGTTGTCCAAAAGAAAAGTCACTGGAATGACTAAAGTCATTTCTCCCTCGGTACCATTGCTGTCCATACATGGAATTTCCTTGTCCTCCTAATCTTTGACCATCCATATTACAATTATAAGACTGATTTCTCAATGGGCAATTACGGGAAATATGTCCAACTTCATTACAGGTGTAACATCTTCTGTCATTCATATTTTTGTGGGCATCTTGTTCATCCTACTCGTAATTTGTTCACATGCCTTCACCAATATATCTTTCATTTCATCATCAACTCCCTCAGTCTTCTGACTTTCATTACTGACTTCAGTTCTCTGTTTATTCTTCTCCTTACTTACAGTATTCACAGCCCTGACTGAGTTATGGTTCTTGATCATGTCCTCATCTTCCCATTCATCTTCACTTGCATCTGAGCATTGTTCAACTTCAACTTTTCTCATCTTTCTGGCATTCTGATCATCATCTTCTACTCTACGATTAGGCATTCTCTTCGTTTCTATATAATTCACAACATGGAATACAGCTTCATCAATGTTCTTAGAGTCTTTATGAAATTCGACTTCAAAACTTGCCTTTTCATTGTATACACCATCAAAGAATTTTCTGAGTAAATCTTCAGTCCTATTATATGTATCTCTCCTTTTATGAGCTTTATCATACAGTCTCTTAAGTTCGGCTGCATATTCCTCTACAGACTCACTAGGTTTCTGATTTCTTCTGCTAAATTGAGCTGCATAGGTTTTCGAAGACTCAATCACTCTGTATCTGTTATTAAGTTCTCGTACCAGTGTTTTATAGTTGTTACGCTCCCGTTTAGTAAGTTGATCAAACACAAAGTCTCCGGCTTTCCCCTGTAGTCTAGGTAATAGCTGATCCAGACGTTCCTCGTGTCCCCATCTACATCTGTCGGCTACAGTCTCGAACCTGCTTAACCATATCTTCCAAGTCTCTTTATCTGTGAAAGGTGGAAGTCTAGAGTTGGTATTCCTTCCTGATCTGAAGCCATAGACATATCCACTCTCTGAATCAGTGTCTGTAGAATATCTGGAATTACCATTTTCCCTCCCCTCTTCATCTGAATAAGATGAACTAATCTCACTGTAAGATCGATAACGGGAAGTTCTGGCAGATCTTCTTGGACTCCTCCCTCTAGGATGATCCAATTCCCTGGAAATGTATCCTTGGGTCTTCAAAGTTTCATGCATTCCTGTCACTGCCATTTTAATAGCTGTCAAACTGGTTTCAAATGTGGACTGCATGGCCATCATGGTTTCTGCCAAACACTTCAAGGTCTGGTTCAATGGTAAACCTTCTTCATTCCCTGTATCTTCAGTATTAATTTCTTTAGGTTTGTGAGAAAGAGCAATCCCTGCTGTCCCATGATCTTCATCAGTTGTAATGTCAGCTACAGCAACATTTTCTTCATCAGAAACATCTGTAAATGGGTCAGGTTGTCTTCTCCTGGATTGTCTGGTTCTTTTCCCAGGCATCTTCAAGGATTTTTGATGCTCACTGCCAATTCAGTGGAATTGTTTAGGACACTGAAAACACAGTTTGTCCAAATTTACACCATTTCACTAGTGAAACACACCAGCTTTATGGAAATATGACACCACTCTTCATCAGTACGTGCCAATACTGATTTGAGGAAATTTACCCACTTACTAGTGAAACACACTAGTGTATGGAAGTTTGATACCCCTCTTTACCAGCACGTGCCAATGCTGATATAAGGAAATTTATATAACCCACTTTGCCAGTGAATACACACTAGTCTGTGGAAACATACAAATATGTAATGAATCTTCTAAAATCTTCTAATGCAACTTCTCATATGATATACATCCAGTCTTCGGTAAACAATCTACTTCTTTTATATAGGTAATACTTCAAATTCAGGATCTATGTCTCAAAATTCCAATTATATGATATGTCAGCTCTCGGATGTCTCATTTCTATCACCCGATGGCTGGCTTGTTACATCAACATCCAGTCTCTAAATAAATAAACAAAACAACATTTCGGACTAAGTAATATTTCTACTGAAATTTGTCATTTCTTACATTTCACGTTTGCCTTAGAAAATACATGGTGTCTGTATCAAAATAATCTGCCAAGAGCCTAAACCTCATTAGCACTTAACAGTTAGAGCGATACATATCAGCTATTAACTCAAAATATGTGGACCTCAATCACATATCTGGCTAATCATAATATTTGACATTCCATAATTTCTAACAACAAATCACAAAAATCTTCACATTTCCACTTTCCACCTTTAGTCCATATCAAAAAAAAATATTGTACATCATCACATGTCAACAGTAAATGCTGATGATATAACGTCCTCTATTTCTCAAAAATCTCATATTCTCAAGAAAAACCACAAATTCAAGTTCTGTCTTCTCATTTCACAGAACCTCAATATCCACAAAGCTTCAATATTCACAAAACCTCTAAATCACTTATCTCCATTTCACATAACTTCTCAATATTTCTCATAACTTCTCTTCACTTTGTAAAAAATAATAAACACTTGTTATACACCAGCAGTCTATATAAACCTCCGCAGCATATAAGTAATATGTAAAACTGTGGCCATCAGCTCTACATCACTTAATGCAGGTTTAACTACAAAGTACATCACTGCTTTATAACCACATAGCTGTCCCAAAATACATGTATAGTTGGTTCACATTTTCTTCATAATTTCTTCACAGAAAACCAACTCCACATAAAAAAATGGACTTATGTATTACCTATATGTAAATTATATCACACCATTTGACAGGCCTCAGTTGTCAGAATGATAATGACGCAAAGGCTTACACATACAGTATACATGTCGATAAGCATTACTTATAACTTTCATAGGCATATATACATACTCAACCGATACATTAAAAAAAAATCATGTACCTTCTCCATAAACATATATATATACAAAAATAAATACTTTCACTCTGAAAGGTTGAATAGTACAGTAGATCTATATACCAATTGATATAAACCATATGTCGTCTACAGTACAGGTATCACCAAAAAAAATTAATTAAAATACACCAAAAATACTAGAATCTGCACATACATGTACTGAGTATACATGTTTTGGCAGGGGCGACTACCGCTATGACCAAAAATATTATTATACCAAAAGCCTAAATACTATGGGGGACGACCACCAGTATCATCAAAAATATGATTAAAAAAACCAAAACACCGGCGGGGACGACCGCCGCTGCCACCAAAAATAACCAGTGGTAGCGCGGCTACCGCCACATAAGTATTTGAGGGGTAGAAGACTCTTGCCTAACTACCCTAACCATTGACGACTTAGTTACACCATAGTTTCACCTGAATAGTTCTTAAATCCTCTAAGAAACAACCAGGATTCCAAAATACAGATACAAACTTAGACATTTATTAATAAGACACATAAATAAAGGTTCACAATATCAGCAATATTTCACCATCTCTCCAAACATACTCAAGATTCCATTCCAACTATCAATTGACATCTTCATTACAATCTAGACTTCACATCAATAAATAAATCTAATCCAATAACAACTGAGCCTAACGTAACAGTAACAGATGCATCTTTACAAAGTATTTCCAGCTTCTCAGTACCAAATAAATTCCTAAAATTAACATGAATAATCCCATAAATCCATCCCCACACATATAAACTACATGTAACATGATACACAAACATTACAAGCTCAGGAACTGAGGAAATCACCTCTCTGTCCATCGCTACACACTAACAACAACAAACAACCGACCTCGGACACAGACAGACGCAGACTGACTGGTTTCAAAGATCACGTCATCTATAGAATATAAGCACGTGAAGCGATTGCTGGATTCGCTGGAAATTGCTGGATCACTCGCTGGATAATCTCTAACCAACATCAATAATCATACAAAACAATGTTTATCTTCTATAAACATTAATACACGTAATATAACTCTAATAACTCACTTTTCCTTCACATCACACGTTCAAAACATCGTCTGCAACAACCGGAAGCACTAGCAATACAAAATACGAAACTAATTATAAGCTATCGGCTAGCTCCGCAGCTGTCATAACAATAATGGCTGCGCCCTGTAGCAGAAACATGTGCTTCAATACATCGATTACTTGACATCTTTACACAATAAACAGACCTCGTAAGTAATCAGTTATCAGTAGTAGCATCTATCTATCTATCAACCGTAAGTGATACATCCTTATCATAAATAGATTTAACTGCATACACTGACAAAACATCGTGTTGTCACAATATGTACATATATACTGTTCTGTCTCCGATAGTAATTTTAAGTAATTATGTATGTAATTCCGGAACCTGGTTAACCGGATTTTAGTTTGTTGTATATCCGGATTTTAGTCCGCATTTAGTCCTCATCTTTGTTCTTCCGGTAAAACGGCATGGTCGTCGATTGTGTTTATGGTGGAAGTTTATAAGCAATCCCTTGCTAAGGCACGGTGTAAGTCTATTACAAATATGTTTATATAAGACGAAAATAAGTCTTATTGTCATGTCATGTCAGTCGAGTAGCTGTCAAACAATAGTTTGTGCAGAATTGCCAACTTGATGTTGGATATAACGAAGTCTATTTTTAGTAACAGTAGCGAGTGGAATCTGAATTTGGCATAATTAAGAAATGTATATCTATTTAGACCTATACATTGACATAGTGGTACCTACATATGTATGCTACATCTAGTTTATAGATAATCAGTCGATTATTAGTTGCGGTCAGATAATTCGCGTTTGTTTGTATAATAATGATATAGTCATGATATGTAACGGTTAATTGTATAATGTATAACCGGGAACATACAGAATTGTACATGTAACTAAAGTGTGTTTTTTGCATGTTGTAGTTTTTCACCATTCGTCATAATGAAAACTTGAGAACTGAAGTGACTGGTTTTGTTATGATTTGGTTAGCTGTCAAGACAAATGAAAAAACCGAAATAACAAGGATGGCTACACCTTCGAACCCCCTGGACCAGGGACTTTCTAGTACTGAATCGCTGCACCAGCAAACAGACTCCACTGATATGTTGGACCAACACACACAATCAACCGACACTAGCACTGATAAACGGCAACACATACTCACAGAAAAAGGGCGAGAACTTTTTGAAGTAGAAGTCATGAAATATACTGCAAAACTTTCTCGTATGGTAAGAGAAATGGACGAGCTTCTCTTAATTGTAGAGTCAACAACAGAACGGGATCAACAGGCCAATACAGTGATTTCCCTCAAAGATACTTACCAACGCTACTTGGTTTTATCTAAGGAATTTAGAGGATATTTACAAAGACAGAACTCTGGGGAAAGTGCACGAGAACTTACCTCGCACAGTTTAATTGCGAAATCTGTCAGACAGAAACTAGAAGCTGTTTTTGGACCGTGGCAAAGACCAACTGATTGTATGAGTTCAAGAAGTGTGCAGAAGTCTAAACTTTCTAAAACATCCTCAGGTAAATCCTCAGCAAGTGTGATAATAGCACGTCAAAAGGCAAAACTTGAAGGAGCGAAAGCCAACATGGTATTTGCATCGCGAGAAGCTGATCTCCTTAAAGAAAAGGCTCGGTTGGAGGCAGAGACGTTAATTAAAAATGCAGACATTGAGGCTACGCTTAAGAACTTAAAGGCAGAACAGGAAACCAAAGTGGCCAGCGTAGAAATGGATGCTGTCCTTGAAGAGTTGGAGGGCCCAGGAGAGGATATCTCTGATGTCTCAGAATCAAGTGTTCACCAAAGAACTGTTAATTATGTACAAGAACAGAACCAATTGAAATCCGACACCTTTTTACAGTCAGGGCACTCTAATGTTTCCACACATAATGATGCTCCGAACCTACTTGTACAGGAACAGTTACAAGGGAAACACGGACCTTCAGAGGCTCACTCACCTCATGTACAAGCTCCCTACATGCCACCAGAGGCTCAGACACAAGCTCCTCACTCACCTCACCTCATGACAAGCTCCTACATGCCACCAGAGGCTCGGACACAAGCTCCTCACTCACCTCATGTACAAGCTCCCTACATGCCACCAGAGGCTCGGACACAAGCTCCTCACTCACCTCATGTACAAGCTCCCTACATGCCACCAGAGGCTCGGACACAAGCTCCTCACTCACTCATGTACAAGCTCCCTACATGCCACCAGAGGCGGACACAAGCTCCTCACTCACCTCATGTACAAGCTCCCTACATGCCACCAGAGGCTCGGACACAAGCTCCTCACTCACCTCATGTACAAGCTCCCTACATGCCACCAGAGGCTCAGACACAAGCTCCTCACTCACCTCATGTACAAGCTCCCTACATGCCACCAGAGGCTCGGACACAAGCTCCTCACTCACCTCATGTACAAGCTCCCTACATGCCACCAGAGGCTCTGACACAAGCTCCTCACTCACCTCATGTACAAGCTCCCTACATGCCACCAGAGGCTCGGACACAAGCTCCACTCACTCACCTCATGTACAAGCTCCTTTCATGCCACCAGAGGCTCAGACACAAGTTCCTCACTTCCCTCATGTACAAGCCCCCAATGTGCCACCAGAGGCTCAGTTACATGCTTCTCACTATTCTGATGATCATGATGCTGTTAAAGGGCTTTCCAGGTATCTGATAAAACGAGAACTTGTCACGGATCGCCTTATAAAGTTTACTGATACACCGGAAACCTACCTTTCTTGGAAGGAAACATTTAAAGAAGTAATCAAGGAGGTTGATGCTAAACCTTCAGAAGAGATCGACTTGATGGTTAAGTGGCTGGGACCACAGTCAAGTCCACAAGTGTCAAGCATTAAGACAGCACATGCAGGAGACCATAGAAAAGCTTTGACAAAGGCATGGGAAAGACTTGATAGTTTTTTTGGAAGCCCAGAGAGAGTGGAACATGCTCTAAAACAGAAACTACGTAATTTCCCAAGGTTATCATACAAAGACAAACCAAGATTCTATGAACTGTCAGATACATTGAACGAAATACTTGCTGTAAAAGAAGATGAAAAATACAGTGGACTTCTCAGTTACTTTGACACATCAATTGGCGTAAATCCTGTAATACAGAAACTGCCGGCTGGTCTTCAAAACAAATGGCGTGATAGGGCTATGACCTTCAAACGCACACATGGTGTCGCATTCCCACCCTTTTCATTCCTCTGTGTATTTGTTCAAGAGATAGCAATGACACTGAATGATCCAGGTTTCGACTATATAAGCAGTAGTGCTGATTCCGACAACCCAGTAACACAAGGTAACAGGAAGAAACCTCATGTATCTGTTCACAAAACATCCGTCTCAGAATCAGTATCTGGTCGAGTGGAATCTAGGTGTTTGATTCACAATGCTGGACACTCATTGAATGACTGCCGGGTATTCAAAACAAAAAGCATCAAGGATCGTAGAGATTTGCTAAGAAAACATGGACATTGTTTTCGGTGCTGTGACGGCAAACATAAGAAACAAGACTGTAAGGAGGAGGTAAAGTGTAACATTTGTAAGAGCATAAATCATTCAACAGGTATGCACAGCGACCACAGTCCTGTGGTGGCTCAGGATCACGGCGGGGAGAAGGAGAAGGTAAACGTTAAGTGTACTGAAATTTGTGGAAAGCATTTTCAAGGAAAATCATGCGCAAAGATAGTCCTAGTCACAGTTCGTCACAAGGGCAGTAGGAAAGATCCTATTCGATCATATGCAATTCTGGATGAGCAGAGTAATAGGTCACTTGGAAGGAAAGAACTCTTTGATATCTTTGATCCTGATTCAGTATCAGATCTTCTTTCTACATGTAATGGGAAAGTGGAAACAAGCGGTAGACAGTCATCAGGTTTCATCATAGAGTCTATAGATGGCACTGCCTCAATGGAACTCCCTAACATCATAGAGTGTGACACCATCCCCAACAACAGGGAAGAGATACCCACACCAGAAGTTGCCATTCATTACCAACATTTGACAGATATATCCAGTTGTATTCCTCCTCTCTCGGTCAGCTCTGAAATCTTACTCCTGATTGGCAGGGACATGCTGCTTGCCCATCACGTCTTGGAACAAAAGACTGGACCTCCAGGTCATCCATATGCACAACGACTGCATCTTGGCTGGGTAGTTGTCGGCGAGTCCTGTTTGGATAGACTCCATGCACCATCATCTAATGCAAACGTCCTGAAGACGTAACTGAATCCTGCACTAGGACATACTTCAGTCTTGAGCCCATGTGACAGCAAGATCCGGGTTTCTGACATTTTTCATCGCACTGAAAGGGACAACAAACTGGGAAAGTCTGTGGAAGATAAAGCCTTCTTGTCTCTGATGGAAAACCAGATGAAGAAGGAACACACAGGACGATGGATAGCGCCCCTTCCTTTTAAGGAAAACAGAGATCGCCTACCCAACAATAGGAAACAAGCCATGGACCGAGTAAAGCCTTGATGAAAGCTTAGGTCGTAACCCTGTGAAAAGAGAACATTTCTTAGAGTTCATGAAAGGCTTACTGGACTCTGGGCATGCGGAAATTGCCACTGCTCTTGATCCAAACGAGGAATGCTGGTTCCTACCATTGTTCGGAGTGTACCACCCCCAGAAGAAAGACCGCATCAGAGGCGTTTTTGATTCTTCGGCAAAGGTGCAGGGCAAGTCTTTGAATAGCGTTTTGATGTCAGGACCAGACATGCTCAATAGTCTTCTTGGGGTCTTGTTACGATTTCGGAAAGAAACCTTTGCAATAACTGCTGATGTCCAGCAAATGTTCTATTGCTTTCTCGTGCATCCCGACCATCGGAAGTACTTGCGTTTCATTTGGCATAAGGACAACGATTTGAACCAACCCTTAGTTGATTACCAAATGAAAGTCCACGTGTTTGGAAACAGTCCTTCGCCTGCGGTGGCTACTTTCGGACTTAGGAGAACAGCAGATGTAGCTGAAGAGAAATATGGTGCTGACGTCAAGCATTTTGTCCATCGCAACTTTTACGTCGATGACGCCTTGTCCTCGTTTCCTTCTAAAGAGGAAGCCATTGACCTCCTGAGTCGTACTCGTGCTGCACTGAAAGAATTTGGGGACCTTCGCTTGCACAAAATTGCATCAAATTCATGTGAGGTGTTGTCGGCATTTGAACCTGATGACCTCGCCAAGGAACTGAAGAACCTTGAATTTGAAAGGGAAGCGCTCCCATCGCAACGCAGCTTGGGAATGCGCTGGGATCTCCAGCGTGACGAATTTACATTTCATGTTGAACCGGAAGAGAAACCATTCACAAGACGATGCGTCCTTTCATGTGTGAATAGTCTATTTGATCCATTGGGTTTTCTCGCACCTGTAACAATAACAGGAAAGGCCATTCTCCGAGAAGCAATGTCTGATGGAGCCGAATGGGATGAACCGTTACGACCAGATTGTCTGCACAAATGGCAACAATGGAAGTCATCATTGCAACATTTGCAGAATGTAAGGATTCAGCGTACTTATGGCGGTATGTCTATGAGCAAGGCAGTAACGAAGGAAACTCTGTATTTTCTCTGATGCGTCAGAGAAGGCAATCGCAGCCGTAGTTTACATTAAGCTCACCGACTCGAATGGATCTCAAAGTCTTGGATTTGTGCTAGGCAAAGCAAAGTTGGCCCCAAAGCACGGGCATACCATTCCAAGACTGGAGCTGTGTGGCGCGGTTTTAGCGACGGAACTGTTTGAAACTGTTCGGGATGAAATGGACATTGGCTTTGATCGAGTGCGGTTCTTTACAGATAGCCGTGTCGTCCTGGGCTATATTCGCAACGAAACAAAACGATTCTTCATATATGTTGAAAACCGCGTTGAACGCATCCGCAGGTGCAGCAGCCCCAGCGACTGGAACTACGTCTGTTCAAAACTGAATCCGGCAGATGAGGCTACTCGGTCAGTTCCTGCAGATGGTCTCAAAGACTGTAAGTGGCTCAAAGGACCTACTCATATACTGGAGGAGAAACAAGACCATGGAGAAGATGTGGACTACCCTCTAATTAGTCCCGAGAATGATCGTGAAATACGTATCCTCAAAACAGAAGTAGAGAAAACTTCAGGAAAAACGTTTGAGAGCAGTAGATTTGAATACTTCTCTTCATGGTATCGTCTTGTACGTGCTATCTCTAACGTGAAAAGCTTGGCCGCTAGATGGACAAAAACCAAACCGGATCAACAGACATGCAACTCTGCGGAAGAGCATGATTTAGTCAAACGGTCGGAACAATTCGTCGTGAAAGTTGTTCAGAATGAAGCATTCCATAAGGAGATCAAGGCACTTGCAAGTGGAAAGGATGTTCCAAGAAATAGCTCAATACTCAATCTGGATCCATTCCTTGATGATGATGGTCTTCTTCACGTTGGGGGACGTTTGAAGAATTCTGACCTTCCACAAACTCAGAAGAACCCAGTTATCTTGCCCAAATCTCACCATGTCACTAGACTCGTTGTTGCTCACTATCATCAGGAAGTCCAGCATCAGGGTCGATTGTTCACAGAAGGTGCAATACGTGCTGCGGGTTATTGGATAATTGGATGTCGACGTTTGATCAACACTCATCTGCGAAGCTGTGTGCAATGTTTAAAGTTGCGTGGAAAGCAACAATCTCCTAAGATGGCAGATCTGCCTCCTGAGCGTCTGGATCTTTCGCCTCCATTCACGTATGTTGGAATAGATGTATTTGGACCATGGACAGTGATCACACGAAAAACCCGTGGAGGCCAAGCACACTCAAAGAGATGGGCAGTGATATTGACATGTCTTGTCATACGTGCTGTCCATATCGAAGTCATAGAAGAGATGACAACCTCGAGTTTCATCAATGCTCTTCGTCGTTTCACGTCTCTCCGTGGGGAAGTGAAATTCATACGTTCTGACTGCGGAACAAATTTCGTGGGAGCAGCGAAGGAACTTGACTCCACTGTCATCAACGTTGACGATCCAAACTTCAAGAGTTTCTTAACACGGAAAGGCATCACGTGGAAATTTAACCCTCCGCATGCCTCACATATGGGCGGAGTGTGGGAAAGACTTATTGGAGTGAGTCGAAGAATTCTGGACGCACTGCTGTTGGATGTGCAAGGCAAAAAGTTAACACACGAGGTTCTTGTAACTTTCATGGCCGAAGTTTGTTCAATCATCAACTCCAGACCGATAGCAGGTGTGTCTGCTGATCCAATGTCTCCAACGCCATTGACTCCCAATACACTCTTGTGTTTGAAGACCACTCACAAAGTGGACTCCCACTGTGTGGATGATTTCACATTGAAGGACATATACAAGGCTCAGTGGAGGTGTGTTCAGCATCTAGCCAATTGCTTTTGGAAAAGATGGAAAGCTGAATACTTGTCTTCATTGCAAGAGAGAAGGAAGTGGCAGCAAGACGAAAAGAATCTACAGGAAGGAGACGTAGTTCTCTTGAGGGACAAATCATTGTATCGTAATGAGTGGCCCATGGGTGTGATTCATAGGGCTGTCCCTAGCGCCGACGGTCGCGTAAGGAAAATCGAAGTGTGTATTGGAACAGACCATAAGGTATACTCCAGACCTGCCAGCGAAGTTGTGCTTCTGGTGTCTAGGAACTGAATATTATACTCTTGAAACGGACCTATATATTCCGGAGTGTAGAGACTATTTTGGAAAAGACTTTCTGTATTGTGTGCAAATAGTGAACTTTTAAATCAAAACGAACATTGAATCAGGGCTGCTTTCACCCTGAAGTATTTGCATCATTGGTATATGTACGAACTATGTTCCACTTCTTTTTTGTCAATTCTTATTTTAAAAGGTGATATAGATATATCAGACGGGGAGTGTTCTGTCTCCGATAGTAATTTTAAGTAATTATGTATGTAATTCCGGAACCTGGTTAACCGGATTTTAGTTTGTTGTATATCCGGATTTTAGTCCGCATTTAGTCCTCATCTTTGTTCTTCCGGTAAAACGGCATGGTCGTCGATTGTGTTTATGGTGGAAGTTTATAAGCAATCCCTTGCTAAGGCACGGTGTAAGTCTATTACAAATATGTTTATATAAGACGAAAATAAGTCTTATTGTCATGTCATGTCAGTCGAGTAGCTGTCAAACAATAGTTTGTGCAGAATTGCCAACTTGATGTTGGATATAACGAAGTCTATTTTTAGTAACAGTAGCGAGTGGAATCTGAATTTGGCATAATTTAGAAATGTATATCTATTTAGACCTATACATTGACATAGTGGTACCTACATATGTATGCTACATCTAGTTTATAGATAATCAGTCGATTATTAGTTGCGGTCAGATAATTCGCGTTTGTTTGTATAATAATGATATAGTCATGATATGTAACGGTTAATTGTATAATGTATAACCGGGAACATACAGAATTGTACATGTAACTAAAGTGTGTTTTTTGCATGTTGTAGTTTTTCACCATTCGTCATAATGAAAACTTGAGAACTGAAGTGACTGGTTTTGTTATGATTTGGTTAGCTGTCAAGACAAATTAAAAAATAATATATACTTATTTATAATACGATCGATTTTACACTTGTCAAAGATGTTACTCTACACTTACTTATAACAACGTAAAATATGGAAGGAAATTAAAGCCTAACACGATTTGCTCACTAAAATTAGCACTTAAGTATATAGTAAACTTAAAAATTAATTGATTTGGCAATAGTGAATTAATTAATTTCCTGTGACTTTGGAGAGGCTGCTTTGTGGGTTTTTTTTAGTTTTATATTGTTAAACTCATTTATAGTTGAGACGAGAATAGACAATTTGATTTAATATTTGACAACAACAATAACCATAATGTCGTGCATCAAACTCCTTTCTTTTTTATTTTCTGATAGGAAATGACAATGGATCCCTTGCGTTCTGAGTGATATCATGTAATTAGCACATAAAGGATCAGCAGCTTTACCTTGACATTAGATTAAACTATACACAATAACGCGGACGGACATACACAATAACGCGGACGGACAGCATATAACTTTAAACTTTTTAATGTGTACTCAATTATTGGGAAGACTGGGTATCTCTATCAACAACAGCCTTCATTAAACGAAGACAATACTATGTCATTTTCTTAAGCAGTGTTACTGAGTCGATGGCTGATGATTGAATGAACTTTTGCAAGTCCGTTTAGCAACCCTTAAAGACAAAATCGAGTTGTATATAAGATATTACAACATTTATCGGTTATCATACATATTGATTAGGTATACAATAACTGGTAATTATCGTTAGCCTACGTTCAAAGTTTAATATTAAAGATGATTTCAAGCAAATACATTTTAACAGATAAGCCAACAATTTTTCATGACATCGATATTTTGACACCTGGCGAGAAATTGCATCATAGTTTTGACGGAGATACAATATCTTGTCAGGTGTTGTAACTTTACTAGCTGATAGGATAGCTCAAGAATTATCTCATAATAATCTACTCCTGGTTGTAACGAGCATTTTGATTGGCTGAACAAAAATATTTTAACTCTGCTTCATTAAAGACAATGAGTGTGTTCTGTTTGTATAAAGAGACATCACAACATCATTTCCGTACTCTTGAAGTGACTATGTCATTTATTTATACGGAAACACACGAAATGATCTCTACTTATCATTATCTATCACTTGTGTGTTACATAAGATATGAACTGGAATAAAGAAAATTCCCTATATCGATATGGGGATCAATTAACGCCTTTAACACATTTAAATAGTGAATATGTAGATGACATCTTTAACGTGTGCTAATGCCTGGATAAGTGTATTCATCATGTTACCATACAAATAATTACAATACATTATTACAATACATTCAATAAAGCTCAATTCAACTATACTAAATTGAACCTCTTCCATGGGGGACCAGAAATCCCAGAAATATGAAATTCACAATCTTGAAAAAACTACCTGTTACATCACTCCATATTGGAAATAATTTTATTGATCAAAGTGATTTCAAACCTTCAAAATTGTTGATATATTATTGTTTCCCCAAACAAGTTTGTATAAGTTTTGTTTGATCAATTACATATTTTGGTTTCATGGATCTTCGGCTAACAATACTTTTGGCCTGTAATATCATTGTCGAATCATAATAATTAATCCTGTCGTGGCGCTAGACCAAGACGTCAAAAGGCAGGTAAGTTGTAATATACGGGTTTAGGAAATAAGGTGCATGTTTTGTTTAAAATAGTTTGAAGAAAAAATATGCGTAAAATAAATGAAATATACAGAAATAAAAATAACTGCATATTGTCTCTTGTCACTTAGCCGACGACTCGTACACAATCCCTCCCTTAGCAATGCTACGAGGAAATTATACCCTATCAACAGGGCGATAATGAATAAGTTTCATCGAGGGTTTTGTCAAATAGGAAATATACAGCTTTTGAATATGTAATGTTACATTTTCAGATTATATGTAAATGAATTAGCTATACAGATTTAATTTGGTTGTTTTACGTCATTGGGAGTGCCTTACAAAACGTATAACTACAACACTCAACCTACGCAGATATAGATAGTTACATCGGCAGAGAGTGTTAAAAAGAGTACTTGAAATTAATCAGTTTCAAGACGATTGATATTCCATTTAAACACTGCAAAACATTATTGATTTGAACGATTAAACTTTGTGTTTATGAATATGGAAAACGTCTCAGTTTTTTTCTGTTTGTACGGAATGGAATCAGGACAATACAAGACAGGAAAAATTTGATTTTTGTGTGCAGTTGCTGACGGAGTTGTCATTGGTCGTCAGTTCGATTTTAATGGAAGTTTTCCAAACAACTTTGAAATGGTTATCCCAATCCGTACTGTTCTGTGACAGTATATCACTACGTGGTGTAGCGGACGACTATTTTGCTTGTGGAAAAGTACACGGAAGAGCGTTCGGGTATTGCTTCGAGGTTTATAACGAAACCAGTTCTGATGATTTTCTGGAATGATTTCAAATGATTAAACACTTTGAAGCAGCAAACCCAGGTACCAGTGTAACAAAATGGAACTTCATGGAACTGTTTTGTAAACCGACTGATACAACGAACATTTGCTTTGAGTACCATTACACAAGAGAATACATGTTCAATTTAGAACAACAATACACGGACACACTTTGGAATGAGACGTACCATCGATTCTTTTTACCAGCAATAGGGATAATAACACTTTTTACGAATGGAATATTGTTGTTTATTCCTGCTGTGCATATGTCAACAAACAGCAATGTCTTCTTCTTGCGGGTAAAGGCTATATTCGACACGTTCGCTGTTACGAGTCAATTACCTGCTCTACTGTACTTCATGACTTTACAGACATATACTGATTTTATTCCCTATTATTTGTGCATTCTAGTCATTCTGTGTGTTGATATTCTGCCGGCCATGTTTCATAGTATATCTGTGTTTATAACGCTAGGCATAGCTATTCAGAAATTGATCATCATCACTTATCCTTTCAAGGTCAATGAATATCTGAGACCTGGAATAATTATTACGTACGTATATTTTTTTCTGATTTCTATTGTAGTGATATCGTATTTTCCGGCTCTGATAGTTTTTTTAACATTGAAACAATGGATGTACAGTCTAAAGAAATATTTAACAAAGACATTACAACAATGTCCCTTCGTTTGTCGACAGGAACAGATAACGAATGGATGCTGGTATATAATAACATAAGTGTCTTACTGAGGACGGCGATTCTCCAGTGTCTTCCCTGCTTCCTCTTACTGATATTGGAAATGTTTGTGATACGTAGAAATTTAGCGTATATTCAGACAAGAAAACGTCTACATAGAAGTAATCTCTCATCAAATACATCTCAAAACTTAACCCAAGTCGTGCACATATCCTTGGCGAGTGTGTGCATCTTTCTCCTGGCTGAACTACCCAATTCGGTAGCAATGATTTACTATTCAGTCTCTGAAATTGGATTGTCACGGAATGTATTACAAAAGAAGGAAATGGATTTAATCAGTACTATATCTGATTGTCTGTCCTGGCTTTCGGCTTAAGGTAACCTCATCGCATGCATTTTATTTTGTAGTAAATTTAGAAAAGCCATATTAGATGTTTTTTCGCTGCAAAGAATGTAGCAATCTGTGAAATTTTCAAGTTGATCAAATCTTATAACTATATTAACTATAACAATATTATGATGAAACGTTATGATGAAAGATTACAATTTCAATAATGCCTTGCAAGAAGGTCGAAGCTTATTTTTCATAAAAAACAAATTAGTAAGTTCAGAATTTATTTACCTATCTGATATAAAGACATGAATTAAATCTGCATATTAATAAATAAGTTATTGATAAAAAATCATTAATTGATGATGAAAAAATACAATGGTGTAGCAATGCTGTATTTACAAACATTCTACCCAAAACCAATATTATAAAAATTAATTTTTAAGTCCAACGTAAATCCAACGCATCAATTAATTTTACAAGAACAAATATCTCACCGGTAAATTTTCTGCTGCAAAATTGGATTGTGTGACTTTTGTAATATCCAAACTATTTTGAAGATTAATGCTGTTGACAGAATGTTTTATCTGTAAAGATTTTATAAACCTTTCGTTGATCGCCTTTTAATGCTTTAGTTTAATTAATGTTGTTAAAAAGTTTTTTTTCTAAAATGTCAAATGTTACTAATATTGTTATTTACTATTGCATGTTTTGTCAGCGTTTACATATGGAATGTCCACCATGGAAGAATATTTTTGAAAGACCACACATATATGGTGTACATATTTTGCTATTTACGTATTTTAATGCATGCAATCAAGATTATTCATGCATTAGTTTTTTCCAGTTCCATTTATATATCACAGTCTCGTTTGGTATTGTAATCTTAAGACTTATGTATTATAAGTATATGTGTTGTCTGAAGCCTGTGTAAAGGTGATTAAAATCGTAATAATGGCATTAAAGTCGTCAATCACCTGGGATAAATAGGTGCTTAATATATACATATACCTATAAGTTATGCTATCAATTTTGCACATATCAAAGAAGTAACTCCATAATTACTTATATCATTGTAAAACAGGAAATAAGATTAAAGACTACAACACGACTTCTAAAAATGTGTCAGCGTTGCACTGCACAGTTAACAAAAATATCCAGTATTCGTTGGCTAATTTTTTTCTGTAATGCTGGAGCAGCTTCTTTGCTTTTTTCAAATGCTTTCAAAAACGGTATTGTTTTTAGTTTGATATGATTAAACTCATTGTATGGTTTTTAAAATCCAGATTATAGCTTCGACTTGGTTTCATTGTAACAATTTTGTTGGAATGAATTAAATATTAATTCATGAACAAAATGATTGAGTTTGTCTTCATTACCGTTTCATCAAAGCTAAATTGTGGCAAGATGAGATCGAGTGTTTCTGTGATAGTCATGAACTGGAAGATATTATTTAGCTTATGGTTAATGTTTACCCGTTCTTTAAACGGCTTAATCGGTATTTAGATAAAGCATGATGGATCCATTGAGAGAAAGCGTGGTAAGTTACAGGAACTGTGAAGCGGATGTGACGTAGTACGCAAGTTGTCGTCTTTGAAATATTCCTTTTTTTAGTACGAGCGAACAAAGCAGGATTTTAGATGTAAGTATAGAACGTATGCGAGTTATAAATGAATCTGGAGGTTAGGATGTCTTTATTTATTACGGTATGCTACAAATGTTTCAAATTGTGTTCGCAATATTTTCCAGCAGGAATCCAGCAATGGAATAATTTCGCGTAGTTACTATTATGGTTTTCCAGCAACGCTCCAGCAAGGTTCCGTTGCTTTAGGAGTCAAGGTGTGAGTACGTCTGGTGATGTCTCTGTGTCCCTTTCCAAAGGTATGTAAGAGATGTTTTCTCGACCCTGATGCTGCTGCTGGTATAGTATTGTACATGTGTACGTGTTATATGTTGGGAATATTTTCTAGTATTTTATAGGATTTCTGTAACTAGGAAACTTATTATGCTGTCAATATTTGGGAATTTTGGAATATCATCTTCAATACTCTATTGAATCGTTTGTGGAATTTATCATTATGCAATGGTAAATTTGTGTATAGAGATACATTTTTATTCAAAAGTTTTTAACATTTTTAAATGTTTTTTTTTTTTTTTAATTGGTCTACAGGGGCTTTAAGGGATGGCGAACAACATAAAAACATTTTCGTAAGGATTTTTAGTATTCCAAGATGGCTGCTGGGCTAACTTCCTGTTTTTATATTTTGGTCTCTGATTTCAATAAGAATTAGTATATAGGGGTATTAAGGAATGCTGGTCAATATGATAATTTTTTTTAAAGATTCTCGCTGGGCCAACTTTCAGTTTTCAATTTTTCCTCAGCAATGCATTGAAAATTGGTAAATGGGGTGTTTTAACTTAAATCTTTAAGGGATGCCATACAGTCATGATAACTGCCAAATCAATTCCTCTGAAAATAACTGGAGATTTGAAATTAAAATTCTGAAATTTGATTTTGACCCTCACAGCATCGTCTCCTTGATAATGCACATTAGGCCTAATGTCAATGAACTCAACTTGTTTATAATTTTAGCGTATTTTCATGGAATCTAATGTTTCTATTTGTATGTCACCGAATGTTTATATTGCACTGTTCATTATCGTAACGATTTGCGTGCGATTATGCCTACTTATATGACTGGTGAACCTCACTGGGTTCGGTATGTTCAGAATTTTACGAGAGCTTGAGCCCAGGTAAACGTTTCATCGAAGTACATGTATTCTTCTAAATTATTTATATAGCACTCTCTAATATCACATTATCAAGCATTTCTGTCTGTGTAGCTAAATGAACAATGATATTTAAAGGCCTCATCGCAGAAATTTAATTCAAATCTAAAACGGCGTAACACTAGGTCACAGAGTAAACGGTGTAAAATGTACATGTATTCTCATACCGGTCAGAGGTCATTGCGTAACCAAGCAACTTCAATGGGCAATTAAGTGATCGGAGTTTACAAGTTTCATTGAGGTGGAGCCAAGTGGAAATATAAATACATGACCATGGCTGTTAATAAGATGTAAATATAATTAACGAAACCAGACCTTTAATGGCCAAAGCTTCAGATCGGACAACAGCTAGTATAATGATCAAATCCTTGCCAAACCCTAATGAACGTTTCATTAACCACATTTCATTTTTGAGAGACGAAACGAATCTAGTGTTATAGCCAAAATAACGAGTCTTTGTTAGGTATATTAGCTGATGGTGCATTTCAAACCATGTAAGGTCGATTGACTGATTATTGCTCCCTTTCGACGACTAAGGTAATGTAAGAGTGACCTCCCCTTTATGTAATGTGTCTTATTGTGATAGTGGAACTCTTACCCATATTCGACTCAAGCCGTATATACCGATCAGCACAACAAGAAACCACCACTTTTCACCACATGGTGTCTCAAAGCCTGTGGATAGAGACAATGGTATTTGTCATAGGGGCGAACTTATCGAAAATAAATTCCTTATGTTTCAAAAGGAGGTAAATGTGATCAAACGGAAGCGACGCAGTGAGTGATGTCTCGGCAAGGGAGGCAAAACGTAATAAATTTATTACAGATACATCCATATATTAAGTTTCCTTAGCTTTTGACTTTTAGCGACATTAAGACGAACCATACTAGGGACTTTTTATCAGAAACATTAGCGACATCAATACAGACCATACTAGGAACCTTTATCAGAAACATTAGCGACATCAATACAGACCATACTAGGCACCTTTATCAGAAACATTAGCGACATCAATACAGACCATACTAGGAACCTTTATCAGAAACATTAGCGACATCAATACAGACCATACTAGGAACCTTTATCAGAAACATTAGCGACATCAATACAGACCATACTAGGAACCTTTATCAGAAACATTCGCGACATCAATACAGACCAATCTAGGCACCTTTATCAGAAACATTAGCGACATCAATACAGACCAGACCATACTAGTAACCTTTATCAGAAACATTCGCGACATCAAGACAGACCATACTAGGAACTTTTATCAGAAACACTAACGACATCAATACAGACCATACTAGTAACCTTTATCAGAAACATTCGCGACATCAATACAGACCAATCTAGGCACCTTTATCAGAAACATTAGCGACATCAATACAGACCAGACCATACTAGTAACCTTTATCAGAAACATTCGCGACATCAAGACAGACCATACTAAGGAACCTTTATCAGAAACATTAGCGACATCAATACAGACCATACTAGGAACCTTTATCAGAAACATTAGCGACATCAATACAGACCATACTAGGAACCTTTATCAGAAACATTAGCGACATCAATACAGACCATACTAGGAACCTTTATCAGAAACATTAGCGACATCAATACAGACCATACTAGGAACCTTTATCAGAAACATTAGCGACATCAATACAGACCATACTAGGAACCTTTATCAGAAACATTAGCGACATCAATACAGACCATACTAGGAACCTTTATCAGAAACATTAGCGACATCAATACAGACCATACTAGGAACCTTTATCAGAAACATTAGCGACATCAATACAGACCATACTAGGAACCTTTATCAGAAACATTAGCGACATCAATACAGACCATACTAGGAACCTTTATCAGAAACATTAGCGACATCAATACAGACCATACTAGGCACCTTTATCAGAAACATTAGCGACATCAATACAGACCATACTAGGAACCTTTATCAGAAACATTAGCGACATCAAGGCAGACCATACTAGGAACCTTTATCAGAAACATTAGCGACATCAATACAGACCATACTAGGAACCTTTATCAGAAACATTAGCGACATCAAGGCAGACCATACTAGGAACCTTTATCAGAAACATTAGAGACATCAAAACAGACCATACTAGGAACCTTTATCAGAAACATTAGAGACATTAAGACAGACCATACTAGGCACCTTTATCAGAAACATTAGCGACATTAAAACATACCATACTAGGCACCTTTATCAGAAACATTAGTGACATCAATACAGACCATACTAGGCACCTTTATCAGAAACATTAGCGACATCAATACAGACCATACTAGGCACCTTTATCAGAAACATTAGCGACATCAATACAGACCATACTAGGAACCTTTATCAGAAACATTAGCGACATCAAGACAGACCATACTAGGCACCTTTATCAGAAACATTAGCGACATCAAAACATACCATACTAGGCACCTTTATCAGAAACATTAGCGACATCAATACAGACCATACTAGGCACCTTTATCAGAAACATTAGCGACATCAATACAGACCATACTAGGCACCTTTATCAGAAACATTAGCGACATCAAAACATACCATACTAGGCACCTTTATCAGAAACATTAGCGACATCAAGACAGACCATACTAGGAACGTTTATAAGAGACATTAGCGACATCAATACAGACCATACTAGGAACCTTTATCAGAAACATTAGCGACATCAATACAGACCATACTAGGCACCTTTATCAGAAACATTAGCGACATCAATACAGACCATACTAGGCACCTTTATCAGAAACATTAGCGACATCAATACAGACCATACTAGGAACCTTTATCAGAAACATTAGCGGCTCAATACAGACCATACTAGGAACCTTTATCAGAAACATTAGCGACATCAATACAGACCATACTAGGAACCTTTATCAGAAACATTAGCGACATCAATACAGACCATACTAGGCACCTTTATCAGAAACATTAGCGACATCAATACAGACCATACTAGGCACCTTTATCAGAAACATTAGCGACATCAATACAGACCATACTAGGCACCTTTATCAGAAACATTAGCGACATCAAGACAGACCATACTAGACACCTTTATCAGAAACATTAGCGACATCAATACAGACCATACTAGGCACCTTTATCAGAAACATTAGCGACATCAAGACAGACCATACTAGGCACCTTTATCAGAAACATTAGCGACATCAAGACAGACCATACTAGGCACCTTTATCAGAAACATTAGCGACATCAATACAGACCATACTAGGAACCTTTATCAGAAACATTAGCGACATCAAGACAGACCATACTAGGAACGTTTATCAGAAACATTAGCGACATCAAAACAGACCATACTAGGAACCTTTATCAGAAACATTAGCGACATCAAGACAGACCATACTAGGAACCTTTATCAGAAACATTAGCGACATCAATACAGACCATACTAGGAACCTTTATCAGAAACATTAGCGACATCAATACTGACCATACTAGGTACCTTTATCAGAAACATTAGCGACATCAATACTGACCATACTAGGCACCTTTATCAGAAACATTAGCTGCATCAATACTGACCATACTAGGCACCTTTATTAGAAACATTAGCGACATCAATACTGACCATACTAGGCACCTTTATCAGAAACATTAGCGACATCAATACAGACCATACTAGGCACCTTTATCAGAAACATTAGCGACATCAATACAGACCATACTAGGCACCTTTATCAGAAACATTAGCTGCATCAATACAGACCATACTAGGCACCTTTATCAGAAACATTAGCGACATCAATACTGACCATACTAGGAACCTTTATCAGAAACATTAGCCACATCAATACAGACCATACTAGGAACCTTTATAAGAGACATTAGCGACATCAAGACAGACCATACTAGGCACCTTTATCAGAAACATTAGCTGCATCAATACAGACCATACTAGGCACCTTTATCAGAAACATTAGCGACATCAAGACAGACCATACTAGGAACCTTTATCAGAAACATTAGCGACATCAATACAGACCAAACTAGGAACCTTTATCAGAAACATTAGCGACATCAAGACAGACCATACTAGGCACCTTTATCAGAAACATTAGCGACATCAATACTGACCATACTAGGCACCTTTATCAGAAACATTAGCGACATCAATACAGACCATACTAGGAACCTTTATCAGAAACATTAGAGATATCAAAACAGACCATACTAGGAACCTTTATCAGAAACATTAGCGACATCAAGACAGACCATACTAGGAACCTTTATCAGAAACATTAGCGACATCAATACAGACCATACTAGGAACCTTTATCAGAAACATTAGCGACATCAATACAGACCATACTAGGAACCTTTATCAGAAACATTAGCGACATCAATACAGACCATACTAGGCACCTTTATCAGAAACATTAGCGACATCAAGACAGACCATACTAGGCACCTTTATCAGAAACATTAGCGACATCAATACAGACCATACTAGGAACCTTTATCAGAAACATTAGCGACATCAATACAGACCATACTAGGAACCTTTATCAGAAACATTAGCGACATCAATACAGACCATACTAGGAACCTTTATCAGAAACATTAGCGACAACAATACAGACCATACTAGGAACTTTATCAGAAACATTAGAGACATCAATACTGACCATACTAGGAACCTTTATCAGAAACATTAGCGACATCAATACAGACCATACTAGGCACCTTTATCAGAAACATTAGCGACATCAAGACAGACCATACTAGGCACCTTTATCAGAAACATTAGCGACATCAAGACAGACCATACTAGGCACCTTTATCAGAAACATTAGAGACATCAATACTGACCATACTAGGCACTATTATTAGAAATATTAGCGACAACAATACAGACCATACTAAGCACCTTTATCAGAAACATTAACGACATTAAAACAGACCAAACTTTATCAGAAACATTCGCTTGGGAAAACACCATTTGTTCTGACAGACGTGGTCGATAGATTATCAATCTAAACATAAATTATGAGTTGTATTCATTCATTATATTTGTCGTCACCAAGAAGGTAAAGATTACGCTCATTTTCTTTATTTCCCATGTTTCACTTTTGATAATCTGATTAGTGATTAATAATGTGGATTATATATATTATACATATTATGTATTTGACACTGATTTTACAACAATGATTTAATTCAATTCGTTTATAGCAGTTGAAGTGTACTGAGGAGGATTCGAGACACCAAAACGACTTGAATGAATTGCAAGTTACTGTCGATTAGTCGATTAACTTTCGGTGATTGTGACTTTACATACATCAAGTCAAAATATGATGTCACGAGCTCCGAAAGGACTATTCGTCGGAACATCATATTTTACCTACGTGGTTTTGGTAACTCGAACTCGACGTATTGAAACAACACAATGCCTTCGAATTAACATAGTCTTTCGTGTTAATTTGCTTTAGATATATTATGGCGTTCCTTCTGACAATATTAGTGATTTACGCCACCGTCAGCCAAGGTATGTAGAGAGTGTAATTAATGTAAGTAAATTCAAATGTCATTCAATAAACTAAATACAGGAAAGAGCCAGCAACATGGAAACTGAATAGCAATTATGGCGCTTACTTTGATTAAGGATTTTAGCACCTTGCCATGATCTTTCAATAACTAAATTTAAACAAATACACTCTCGATTATCTCCCCTTCACAAAACAGACTTGAAATAATTTTGACAGCTTTTATACATTTACATTGTATTGCCCAGCCCCACATATATCCATATATAAAATTTGAATCTGATGAAGCCTATATAACCAACCGGCTGGCCCTGAAGCATTTATTTTTCTATGAAATATTTTAACTGAAAAGGGTATTTCTGTGAATCTATTTCTAGTTTAGTAGTCTGCAGTCGCAAATACAAAACTAATCCAAACCAAACATTCTATATTATTATTGTAAATTCGAATGTGAAAATAACCTAGATTAAGCGCAAAGTATACCCAATGTTCTCGTTCTAAAATGATGGATATCGATCGGAATTCTCACTTAACTACAATTTTACTTTTAATTTACTGCAGGAGTTGCCTCCCCTCCGTCTTGCTTTTCGTGTTCCACTATCACCCAGGCACGATACTGCGATTTCTACACACAGTGTGATGAAGGGGAGGTAAGCGGTTTCCATACCAACGTTTAACATACCACAAGGTTAAATCTTGCTATAAATGTTTTGTCTTTTAGGTTGGCTACACATGTTCAGTGTGCTGTCGTTGTATAATGTGACTGTGCATATTAATGTAACCGAACATATTTAATTGAAGTTTCTATATGGTGGTCAGGGGCGTAGGAAGCGGGGGGGCAGGGGGGGGGCAACTGCCCCCCCCCCCCCCCCCCCCGTTCCCCAGGACGGGGGGGCAAACATGTCTTTTTGCCCCCCCCATTTTCGCCGACTGAAATGTTCTAAAAATGCATATTTGAAAGAAAAAAGAGTCCTCCTGCACAATTTTCGTACTTCATTCTAAAAAAATTTCCGCTGCGCGGCGCATTTCCTAAAACGTTCAAGCACAAATTCAATACACATGAACTACACTTAAAATGTCCATTAAGGGATTCTACGTACTGCATTTGTATTTCAAAAATGTCTATGGTAAGAACGCTTTAATATCACTAAAATACATCGTTAAACATTCTAAAATCGTATTTTTTTTCCCGGGGGAGACCCCCGAACCCCCCAAACTCCAAAATCTCGCGCCTTCGGACGCTCGCAAATTCATCAAAATGCATTGTAAAGCTCATCTTAGCCATTCTAAATCGTAATATTTTTTCCCGGGAAAGACCCCCGAACCCCCATAACACCAAAATCTCGCGCTTTCGGGCGCTCGCAAAATCATCAAAATACACTGTAAAATTCATCTCAGTCATTCTAAATCGTAATATTTTTCCCGGGGTCGACCCATAGACCCCAAAATCTCGCGCCTTCGGCGCTCACACGCCTAATTTGGCCAGTTTTCGTTAATTTCCTTTTAGTGACCCCACTGTCTATAAATGTGTACAAGGATTATATTTAATGATATATGAAAAAAGTATATAAAGTATATATGGTTGTGTGTTGAATTAATCTCCTCCTGTAGGTGCGGGGGGGGGGGGGGGGTTTACAAAATATTGAGGACCTTTGCCCCCCCATTACGTTTCATCTTCCTACGCCACTGGTGGTTATATAACTGCGATTTCATAACTTTATAATACTATAATTAATATAAACTACTTGCAAACCATGTTTACGAGGTGTCTTGTTTTAGATTAATTTTATACATTTAACATGATGTTTGGCAATTCCGCCTTTGCATATTACAGCCCTTTCGGCTATGTATCATTGCGACGTCAACACTGTGTGGGGGAACATGACGCCATTTTCTCTGAAAATAAAATGTTAAATATGACGAAACAATCAATACCTACCCACAATAGCAGGTGACCCCCTAAAATGCAAATACTGCCCAAACTATGTGAATTTTTAAAATAACAAAATCTGGATCTATAAATCAAGTCTGTGGTTCTCAATTTTTTATGTATTTTTGATAAAACGACATTATGGAAAGAACTGCTTAAATAACTTGGTTCCAAAATCACTTGATCCAACAATATTTATATATATAATTATTTATGATTTTTTAAATTTTATTTACTGTTAATCTGCCATAGACGTTTCAGCGGTTTTATTCTATTTTTGTTATAATGTCATTTGCAGAAATATTGTTTCCCGAGCCAGTTTTCTATTGGGATTTGAGGAAGATATAATGTCTGTCATTAGTAACATATGTAAGATTTTTTTAATCGATTAATTTTGCAGTAGTTTCATAGATTTCAGGAATTTGTGTTTTGTCATTCAGGTTTGCTTTGTGGAAAAGACTGAAAATCAAAACGGTCACTTCAAATATACATCTGGCTGTATGCACAATACGGTAAATTTGTATTTTTAGAAATTTAATAAGAAAGATTTGTCATGATAATAAAACATCTAGTGTATACCTTGGATTTAAAAGTTTTAGGTTTTATAATGAAATCAAAATTCAATTTTGTCTTTTAAATAATTACAATTTTATCCATAATTGCACCTTTAACTAAATAATGTTCTAAAAAGTAGAACTTGACATGAAGTAACTTAACGGCAAAGGGTGCAGTCCGGATGCAAACAGTCGCATTTGTCTACCAAGATACACATTTCAATTACTTCTCAAACAATAGCTAAAATTGTCTTTACAAGAAAAGTCATCCTGATTAACGTGATAGTAAAAAAAGCGACTAGCACTTTCCTCTTCATAATGTCGTGACATCGCCTTTTTTTCGCCTGACTTGAGCTTTTCCATTGGTGAGGAAGTCTGTCTGAGACATACCAACCATAGTCAATAAAGGTGGTAGTTTATGTTCCTGCTTAGCGCTAAGCATCAGGGGAATACAGTTATTGTTATGTCAGTATATTTTTTAGCTCGCCTATTCCAAGAATAGGGGGAGCTAATGTTGTCACCCCGGTTGTCGGCGTCGGCGTCAGCGTTGGCGTCCCATTTCACGTTTAAAGTTTTTGAGCAAGTTTCTGTTTCGTCAATTGTTTGCGCTTAAGTCATCATAAATGTTTATGATTTTATTTTCCTAATGTGTATGGATGCTGAACGTGATAATACAACCAATTTGGGCCCTTTAGGGGATTTTTGAGTCTGTTAATTTGTCATATTTCCATGTTAAGTTTTTGAGCAAGTTTCTTTTTTGTCTATTGTTTAAGCCTAAGTCATCATAAATGTTTATTATTTTATTTTCCTAATGTGTATGAATACTGATCATGAACGTGATAATACAACCAATTTGGGGCCCTTTAGGGTTTTATGTGTATGATTTTATTTTCCTAATCAACTTCTTCTGAAAACATGTAGGCGAGCTTTGCTGTTCTCCAACAGCTCTTGTTTATATATATACCCTGATACGAAATACATATGAATATTGTTATAATTTTCTGATTGCCTTAAGGAAAATATAAACAAATAAACAAACAGAAAGAAAGTGAAATAGCATGAAAGAGATATTTTGATTGATTGAAAATAAAGAATAAAAGGAGAATGATATGTGAAACCTCTCCTGCGAAAGTTTTTTTAGAAAAAATAACTGTATTTCGATTTTAAAAAAATGTATGGTTTAAAAAAAATAATATTTAATTTTTATTTGTTTTCATACTATATCCGACTTTCTGATTGGCAGATCATTTTTCTTCATATACTATGAAGAAAAAATCCGAGAATGGCGCGAAAACTCGACGTTATCCTGACGTCACAATAGAGACGCCGACGTTGCGTATTGATTTATAAAAATAACCTATTGGAAAATCAATGGAATCGTACGTTCAAACGTATTTTATATTATCAAGTAGTCTGAAAAATTTATTATAAGCATTGATGTCACTATTTTTAACTTCATCGGGTTATGAAATAAATTTTGTTTGCAAACTTTTGTGAGAATCTGCTACGCGATGAAGTTAAAAAATAGTGACATCAATGCTTAACACATTTAATCTTTTGAATGTTACAGACCTGCGAAACTTTCTTCAACAATGCTACGTCTAACCTAAGGTCCTCAATGCACGAGCATAGCGTCTGTCGCGACTGTTGCCATGGTGACATGTGTAACAACAAAGGATGTGGTGATCATGGTTAGTGATAATTTATTATCTCATTTCCACAGGGGGCTAACTCAATGAAAATGGATGTTGTCATACATTCTTTGTATTTGATGGATGGACTGGTATATCCAGTGGTGATGGAACGTCACTCTGATGAGTAACCTGTCCGCTGAAATGATGTAGGATACAGTGTATCATCTTTTAACGCCACACCATCACAAATAGAAATAATAGTCGCGTACAAACGTTATCAGGTATCACGTGGTACTTGAAGTAGTGTCATTACCTATAGCTATTTGAACTAGAATTAGCACATTGATAATGAAACTCGCTTAATTCAAAACATGCTCTCAGAATAGTGAAATAAGTTACATTTCGATTTCTTTTTCCGTTTTTTTTAATAAACGTGCTTAAATAACTCATTTTTAATGATACGATGATGGTCGTACCATTTAATGAATATGAAAATAAAGCATGGCTTAAATTATATTTATATCGTCATCAACAAATATTTAATTCAGGTGGTTCCTATACAGTAGTTAGCTGGAAATATTAATGCTATCTTAATGTAAAGGCAAAACCCCGAACGTTTTAAAAATAGACCGTCATATTTTATTTTTGGACTACATAACGAAAACTGGTCGAAAACGAGGCCTTATGAACAACAAATTTGCTGACACGACAAGGAACATTCGTTTTCCATTTTCTTGGCAGGTTCTCAAATTTACGAAGGTTCTGGTCTTAATGGTAAAAGTATAAGGTGGACAGTTGCTCCCGTCACTTAGCAGCGCGCGTTACTGGCTCTTACAATACTCCTTTTCTATCGAAATTTGTTCCTGTTCGCTTCACACACGGTTTTAGTGGAGACATAAGGATTGCATCTACTTTTTGTCCCGAAATTCCTGTGCAATCACATGTACATGCTCGACAGAATGCAGTCCTGGGTGTTTCTAAGTTAAAAACAATTATCGGGCGTGATATGTCAAAATATAAAGCAGGTATGACGCGCTTTTGTACACATAAATTGTGATAGAAAATTTAACATTAATTTGGATTAATTGGTAGGAAACATGTGTGGCGATTATGAATACATTCTGTTACCATTGTTTCTAGCTTGGGGGGTCCAACTTTCTGTTAGATTTGAATTACGTTGTCAGCTTTATACAGGAAATACACGATATACATGAGACTAAACAGTCAATAAAATTCCAAGTATATTGTATATAAACATAAATGGGATCTTTACCTAGTTATAACGGGATTAAGTGTACAAACTCACAAAGTGTATATTGCCCTTTATGTGAAATATTAATATACAAATTGAAGCAACCTAACCAGTGATGTTGCCAATAAATTCAATAGAGTTGATTAATGGCTTCTCAGCTTCTCTGACATCTGAAGCTGGCCCCTACACCTTATCCCTGCGTTATTCAGACAGGAAATGATATATTCCTTTGCACATATAAATTGTTTTATTAATTTTATAGAATATTTATCAGAATGATGAAATCAACTTCAGAAGCGAGGAATACACATGTGTGGCGAGTAAGAATACATTATGTTACCATAGTGGTATGATAAACAATACTCTACACTAGCCTCAACCTTAATGTTGTTTATGGTCTTGATACCTTATAAGGTTAAATTACTAAATGTCTTGATAACTTATAAGGTTAAATTACTAAGTTCCGGGCTCCAGATTTCAATAAGCGCTTATTACTTTGTCAGCTTTACACAGGAAATAAATGATAGAGATAAATAGATAATATAACTTCAGATATATTGAAAATAAACATAAATGGGATATACCCATCTCTCCGTATAGTTATAACAGGATGATGTATACAACCTCACAAAATATATACTGCCCTCTTTAAGGAATATCCATATAAGTAACTAAACAGACATGTTGATGATAAATACAGTAGATGTGATTAATGGCATTCAAAGCTTCTATAGCCAGCGTTGACATCTGAAGCGTGTATCAACACTTATACATATCTTAATTAGCTTTTATGCATTATGTGAGCAGATAAAAAGATTTATTTTGGAATATGATGACACGCAATGTGCATGTTATAAAAGAACAGTTTGACTTTGCTGGAAAACAACGATGTCATGATGACGTCATTACTATCAAAATATGAACACGCCAAGTTTACATTATTTAGATATTTTGAAAAGTTCCAAGGTGTTCAAAATGTAGCCTTTTTTAGTTAAAGGTATCTAAGAAAATGCAACTAGATTAAGGTTTGCTGTTAATTGTCATGAAAAGGAATTAAGTTGTGAAACTGTAGCATTCAACCTTCGAGAATGTATTCATTACAATATCGAAAAACATAGCAATGTATACGCCGCTTTCCTGGACACTCATAAAGCATTCGATACAGTATGGCATGAGGGAATTCTGAAGAAAGTGTATGATTTTGGCATAAGGGGACACACATTTGAAATTATTCGTAATTCCTATACAGACATTTCAAGCGCCGTAATGACCCATGGAACTCGATCTCGCTGGATTGCAGTACGGTCCGGAATCCGTCAAGGAGGAGTGACGTCAACATTTTTATATCTGATTTATATCAATGACCTTTTGAAGGAATTAGAATCAACAAAGTTTGGAGCAAGAATCTCTGAGATAAATTGTGGTAATCCAGCGTTAGCAGACGATCTGGCATTATTGGCTACAAACCCTGCGTCATTACAAGAACTTTTAAATATATGTGGGCGGTACTCTAACACATGGCAGTTCGAATTCAATGCAAGTAAAAGTGCAGTCCTAGTCTTTGGGAAAACTACTATTAACCCTAACTACAATTGGACATTGAACACAACAAGTCTAACAATCGAAACTTCGTACAAACATGTTGGAATGCTGATAACTTCCAACCTTAAAGTTGGTGATGCAATATCAAATGGAATTCAAAAAGGAAGGAAATCATTTAATCTGATGACAAAGTTTGGTCAAGATTGCAAAACTACAAACCCTACGGTAATCGCCGGGCTATATAGGAAAGTCATCCTACCCAGCGTTTTATACGGATCACAATTCTGGAATAAACTATTAGTCAAAGACGTTCAACGACTCAATGTCTTCCAACATAAAATCGTTAAACGAACCAAGTGCTTTATAAAACCTACTCGATCAGACATTGCCGAGCCAATGCTCGGAATGCGAAGAATCGGCGCAGAGATCGACAAAAAGAAACTACTATTTCTACAAGCTATTATCGCTTTGCCATCAAAAACATTAACAAAACACATTTTTGTCGCGATTATACCAGTATTTGGATCAACCTTCTGTACAAACTGGATTTATTCCTGATATTATAAAGCTTTTGAAAAATTATACTCTTCAATGTCATCTTATAACATATGTAAAGGCAGCACAATTTCCCTCCAAAATTATGTGGAAAAGGATAGTTAACTCATCGATATCTAACAGTGAAAATATGTTATTAAGAGAGCGAATGCACGCGGAAGGAGATTTCCTAAGATTCCAATATATACATTGTACATACAGTTCACCTCATATATTATGGAAACTACATTGCACACCCACAACACGATACGTTGCCAAAATGCTAGCCTTTGCTCCAACTTGGAATGAAACAGTGTGCGAAAAATGTGAAGAAATGTATATAGATCCCGTCTTACATTTTACTACTAAGTGTCAGCATACAAAATTGGACAGGATTCAATTCATGGAGAAGGTTCTCGCGACATATGGACCGGAAGTGTGCACTTATATTGATGATATATCCCACGAACACTTTTTGAGAATACTGTTCGGAATGGACTGCCAAGAATTCAAAAATATGTTTACCTCAAGGGCAGAATATATGCTGTTTCTTAAAGACGGCGTACAATTTCTGGAAATTTTCGTCAAGACATTTTCACCAGTATAAAAACTTGTTCTAAAGAAGCCTTGTTAAAATATCCTGTATGTAGACTTTAATAGAATCTGGCTACTCATTTGATATGTAAAACTGTAGATTTTTGAGAAACACTTTTATTTTGTAAATCTCATCTTTGAGGAATAAAAGAATTGATTGGTTTTCTTACAAGAGCTGATAAATACAGTAGATGTGATTAATGGCATTCAAAGCTTCTATAGCCAGCGTTGACATCTGAAGCGTGTATCAACACTTATACATATCTTAATTAGCTTTTATGCATTATGTGAGCAGATAAAAAGATTTATTTTGGAATATGATGACACGCAATGTGCATGTTATAAAAGAACAGTTTGACTTTGCTGGAAAACAACGATGTCATGATGACGTCATTACTATCAAAATATGAACACGCCAAGTTTACATTATTTAGATATTTTGAAAAGTTCCAAGGTGTTCAAAATGTAGCCTTTTTTAGTTAAAGGTATCTAAGAAAATGCAACTAGATTAAGGTTTGCTGTTAATCGTCATGATCATATAAGGACGGCATTGTTTTGGGAGGCTGCGGTATATTGTGTCTGCTTGTGACAGTGATACTCGTGCTATCTCACTGAAGTACACTGCCAATTGTACATGTACTGACAGCGGGGTAGCCAGTCGTCGTAATAACTCTATTCAGAGGGCTACGCTAGAATAACAAAATATAATCATCACTACCAGACTACACTGAGTTATTAATCAATTAAGCGGTAAAAATAAGAATAATGTGTTTACAAAAGTGATATTTTGCAAAAAAGGGTTTTTATGATGAAATCCGAGTTAATGTTGTCTATCACAGTTTTATTATTTTTTTCTTATTTATTTAAATTCAGTAATTTTGCAGTAAAAATCCCATAGCTTAATGATGTGAAATAGTGTCCATTCATCAAGGACACGATAATTAAAAATTCAAACATAATGCTAATATATTACTGCTTGTCAACCTAGATTCATGCGGAATAATTCAAATTGCTTTAAGGTCCAATACGTTTTCGAAATAAAAATCAATAACAATTTTGTTAGTAATATGTTTTTATAGTTTTAAATGAAGTTATAACACTAAATCAATTGCAGGATTTCATATGTAAAATCTATATTAACAATGAAGGTTTTATTTTGCCTTTCATCCTAGTGATGGCCAACTAATGACCTGTAATCAGGGCGACACTTTGAAATATATAAGACGACCCGCGTTATGAAAATTATAATTTAATTATTTATTTAAAGTGAATAGTCGGGCAAAGAAAACCAGTCTAAATGCGTTCATTGGCCTTCCAAAAGTTCTCACATATTAATACGACGGTCAAGTTCTGCTTATGTTTCCCAGTTCTGACCATTGAAATAAAGAAAAGTTGAAAGCATTGAAAGCGAGGCTGCGTGAAAATATAACCACGGACATAGTCAGCCGGGAGGACGTTTTAGGATTCCTATACTTTAAATTAATTTCTACGTACGCAGAAAGATTTTGACGAGAAAGTTTATTTTTTATTCCATAAGAAATTATACTGGATACATTCACACCATTTTTACCGACTTTAGCCATCCTTGCCCGACTCTTCACTTTAAATTGTCCATTGAGTGCTAATAAGGGTAGTATTTAACGGTAATCTAATAACTTTCCTGACTGTACACATTTACTTAACATATTCTACATTTTACAGTTAGATAAATTAAAACTTTTTCGGTTAAGAAATGTACCTTTATATTTTAAAAGAGATAATTATCGAGTCTGGCGTTTTCACGTCACGTGGAATAAAATTGATGTGAAAGTGTCGTTCAACCTGACAGGTGCCAAATCAACATTTCATACCTGAATGCTCAACATCAGTCATGTCCAACAAATAAAATAAGTGTCGAATAGCTACAGCTTATTGGTTGTCGAAGATCGATAAACGTCAAGTCAATACAGTCTGCTGAACCTGTTATTACAGTTTTCTTAATTAACTCTAATGAACGTGGCCTTGTCACAAATGCCCAGAAAAACAACATATATTGAGTATGATATACCAGCTCTAGAGATGAAGGTATAACAAATAAGTTTGGACGACATCGAGACATGGATGTGTATTCGGGAGGACTGTTGGTGACGGTGTTATGTATTTATATCGAGGCGAATGTGGTTGACCAGTCCTGTGAGGGTCGGCCAATGCTACAGACATTCCAATATGAACGAGAATTATCACAGTCTTTTCTCACTTTGGATGTAACTGGGTTACAACAATGCTCAACAGCATGTTTACTGAGATCAAAATGTCAAATACTTTCTTTTGAGTTGCACACATTGACTTGTAAACTGGGAGACAATGTTTCCGAAAGTGTTCTAGCCTCTAGTAACGCCATTGGAACTCTTTCCAGATCAAATTTATTACAGTATGAAACGTACCTTTTAAAGTCATGTGATGGACACTCCTGTGATGTAGATTATTTGTGCGTAGAACTTTCAAGTGGTCATTCATCATGTGTATATAGTCTTGTATATGTTGCAACTGTGATAACAACGACATTGACGGCAACGTCAACAACGACAACTCTAACAACAACAACACCAACCATTACAACAAAAGCAACTACAACAACAGCATGAAACACCAACCACGACAACAATTGCGACGCCACCACTAACAACGACTCAAAATGCCGAAATTTCGTGCGGAAATCCTCCTTCGATTTCAAACGCAAACACACCAACGTCTTCAGCGAGGTCGGTGGGATCATCACTTATATACACATGTTTAAGTGGGCACGTGCTGACCGGAAGTCCAATTATCATGTGCGAGCTAAGCGGTCAGTGGTCAACGCCGACATTGGTTTGCGTGCCGTGTGATACAAGTGTCTTTACTTACAATCAGGCTCTTAATTTCTGTTACAAAGTAGAGGTATCCACGCGCTACAAACAAGCGCCAGCAAAAACATTTTGTGCTGGGTTAGGGGGACGCTTGGCGAAAGTAGACACAGATGAAAAACTGCAATTGTTAGCGTCATACTTGCCGTCAGATAGAAGGGCATTTGTTGATGGGTCTGATAGTGCCTCAGAAAGCACCTGGATATATTCGGACGGTACAGGTATGAACATGAATCTTTTCCAGGTAGGATTGCCATCAGTTAATACTTTATCGAATTGTGCTGCGATACATCAAACTTCTGTGACGTTAATTGATCAGGACTGTCTGGTGAACAGGTATGTTTTCTGTGATAAAGACTTGTCGTGATTTTAATCATTGAACTTTGTTCAGATTAATAGTGACACTATTTTGCATTACAGCATTTTTGTACTCCATAAAACTACTTTTGTTATAATTCACGCGTTAAATGAATCATTCACATTTATAGTTCATAGATGAAATAAACATTTGTTAGATTACTAATGATTTATCTTTTTTATCTAATGCCATAATTATGACTCTCACGTGTGTCATAATTTGCGTTATATCCGTGCGTTCCATTTGCGGATTCGTACCAGTTGTGCTTAAGTGATACGGCGCCGCCAAAAAATGCCATTATTTTGCGGGTCCGCCATCGTTGATCCAAGTGGTACGCTTCTGAAAACGAACCACTTGTACCGGTACAGTTCTGCTGGTGCGGCGCGTTCCATTTGAGATACAACAGATTCGTATCGATACAACTGGTACGAATCTGCAAATGGAACGTTCGGTTGGTCACATGGACAGCTGAAACTAGTTAGCGTTTCATGTAGTATTAACGGTTGTTTAGTTGGTATTCAGCCATAATTCCCTACTGAATATCATTGAAAGTTTATAACTATTCACATTTGATAACGTTTGAGCAAAACAAAACATCTCAAGAGACTTTGCACCTATAAGGAATAATTATGTCACTTAAATCTAGGACGGACAATCATTTCAGCGTCAATTTCTTTGTATTTTGACACGACAATTTTCCAAGTCTCCTTCTCCTGCTTCAATAGCTCACAGCGTTGGTTGGTTCGGTTATTTAACTTAGTATAAAAGTATAATGGTAAACGGATGGTGTTTTGGAGCTTTGATTATCAACTTCGAACATAGATTTCCAATGAAGCGAAAACTACATAGACTTGTAATGTAGCCAAAACTATATAGACTTGTTATGTAGCGAAATCTTCATAGACTTGTAAAATAGCGAAAACTACATAGACTTGTAATGCAGCGAAAACTACATAGACTTGTTATGTAGCAAAAACTACATAGACTTTCATTGTAGCGAACATTGCATAGACTAAACTGCATAGACTTGTAATGTAGCAAAAACTACATAGACTTTCATTGTAGCGAACATTGCATAGACTAAACTGCATAGACTTGTAATGCAGCGAAAACCACATAGACTTGTAATGTAGCGAAAACCACATAGACTTGTAATGTAGCGAAAACTACATAGACTTGTAATGTAGCGAAAACCACATAGACTTGTAATGTAGCAAAAACTACATAGACTTTCATTGTAGCGAACATTGCATAGACTAAACTGCATAGACTTGTAATGTAGCGAAAACCACATAGACTTGTAATGTAGCGAAAACCACATGGACTTGTAATGCAGCGAAAACCACATAGACTTGTAATAAAACGAACATACATAGACTTGTAATGTAGCGAAATCTACACAGACTTGTAATGTAGCGAAATCTACACAGACTTGTAATGTAGTGAAATCTACACAGACTCGTAATGTAGTGAAATCTACACAGACTTGTAATGTAGCGAAATCTACACAGACTTGTAATGTAGCGAAATCTACACAGACTTGTAATGTTGTGAAATCTACACAGACTTGTAATGTAGCGAAAACCACATAGACTTGTAATGAAACGAACATACGTAGAATTGTAATGTAGCGAAATCTACACAGACTTGTAATGTAGCGAAATCTACACAGACTTGTAATGTAGCGAAATCTACACAGACTTGTAATGTTATATTGTTCACTATCATGCCAATTGTATTAAATTGATAGTAACCGTCTTATGGAATGCGTTTCGAAATTCCCAATATGGCGGCACTAACATAAATGATAAGCTTCAGAGCATTACGGATTTTTAAAAATACATTTAAAGTTTCAAAATGCATTGAAATACAGAAATACAAAGTAAATCGAATTTGAACAAATATAAATATATTACGTCTTGTTTTCAACAAATGCGAGATTTCGATGACAACTGAAATGCATTCGGTCCACCATTGTGGGCCCAAGTGGTACGCCTCGAAAAACAAACCACTTGTTTCGGCTGGCACCGGTACAACAGCTGGTTTGAACCCGCAAATGGAACGCAGAGATAATAAACCATTCATTCCCAGGATGTAGCGAAACATGACGATTTCTTTACCAGCAGCACGTCATACACGACCTCGGAAAATATGACATACCTTGGGTAAACAAATCGTCATATCTTCCTACAGTCAGGTCATTAGATGTATAATATCAGGTGCCATCCTGACGTAAAACACTGCATGATTAAACGTTTATTTTTTTTATGACTTTGTCAAATCTACGTTATCTTGCCTTGAAACGATTTAAATGGTTTTATTTAAAAGAAAATATTAAGGAATATAGAATTTTTACACCAAAACGTTGGAGCATTGTATAGGTCGGAGTATTAGAAAAACACTTTGAAGAAATAAACTCTAACCCTGGTATTGTCAATAGAGATGTAATTTAATATTCTGAAAGAATAATACCAAGAAATTATTATGCACTTCAAAAAAATAATATAACCCATTATGCACTTCAAAAAAATAATATAACCCATACATTTGTTCTTCTTTTCTTTTTTTAGTATATTAAAAATAGTTCCAAGAGGTTCACATAATTGGTGATTTAATTTACTAAGACATAAATAGACTTTAGATCTCACATCTTATCGTTGTCATTTGATTGCTTGTTGTTATTGAAAGCTTGCCTCGGGTCCATTTGATTAGAACTATCGCGTGTGCGTCACCCAAGGTCTAGCACGTAGCATGGAAGAAAAAAATGTGTACAGGTGATATCAATCAGATGGGTTTCGAATCAATATAGCTTTCCAATTAATCAAGAGATGGGATAAGTTACCTGATCAGTAAAAGTAGTATGTACAAAATATATCGGTCAACTTTCAAATAAAATAGACATTAAAGATTAGTGAAAAATATGATAAAAATCAAATAGGAAATAGATAAAAAGGAAAAGAACAACCGTGGAAACTTCAGTGTCTTTTTAGAGACGAAATTGTAAAAAAAAAAAAGCTTTATATGTATAGGATCGTACAATGAGTGTTAATATCATATGATATTTAATGAAACGAGTCTAAGAAGTTTTTGTTTTTGCGACTCTTGGCGAGCAAAAAATAAAACTTCGAGCCGAGTTATAAAATCGCATATGAAATTTTAAAAATTTAAAGATACTTTTTATCACATAACTACAAATACATACATAACAAAGAATTTCACGTCGAAGTGTATTCCGAAAATTCGGCAAATGCCGTCATTTTGTCCCGCTGTCCTCGTACTCCTGACGTCACGTCACTTTTCCTGACGTCATTTTATTGTTTCTGTTTGACGTCACAATGATTCCCAAGCCAATAAAAATCGCTCCAGATCATATCACATTATTGGCATATGCGTAAACATCACACGGACGAAATCACTGGATATAAGGCGGATTATGTAAAGGGATTTTACTATGACGATATATAACAAATGCTATAAAGTATTATTTACATAACAACAGTATTCATACATTGGACACATAGAGCCCAAATGAAAAACTATTCCTGCAAAATGTAAGCGAATTAATGAACCAAGGAGAGTATCCGGATGTCAACACAGCTTTGTGTGTGTCCTACTTAACGATAACCTCCTTCTCTAAAGTTATGTAGACAAGTTGTTCTTTTTTGTGAACTGTTCTAAAGGAGTTAGGTATGGCTTAAAATTATTTTTAAATATTGAAATATGATAGAAAATGGGCTTTAGAAGCAATTTACTATATTTCCAGGACAAAATCCTAACGATATCAACTTTAGATCTACGAGTTTACGATACTTGACCTTGAATGCTTGGGGGAGGGGGGAGCGGCAAATTTTGTAAGTAATCGATTAACAGTCAATGAATCATGGAATAATCTACAATAATATAGACGAGATAGTTATTTCATAAGTGGATAGGCAAAGATACAACAAGGAAAAGGTAAACTTACCACGAAGTGAAAGTATTGTCAGCCTTTACTCTGAGACATCACAGGTAATTTTGACGCCATGATCATTATATGACGTAGAATGATTGTCTCTGTAGACGGAAACGTCACATCCGAGCCGGATTTCTACTTATTACATAGAGACGAAATCTTCTGTTTTACTAATATTTCAATTATTAACAGTTATGTGATAAATAGAATCTTACACTCGTGAGTGTGTTATATGAATTTTCTTAAACTCGTTAAATAATTTCATATGCCACTCGCCTAAAGGCTCGTGGCATATCAAATTATTGAACGCGTTTGATAAATTTCATATCACATAGCCTCTCAAATAAGATCCTCTATTTAGTCTGCATATGCACGAGTATACTATTTCGGCAATACATTTAACTTTGAGAGATATTTATCAATCTGAAGTAGTCTAAGGGTTTTAGAAAAATGTGTTACCTATCATCGAGGTTGTTCCGGCAATGTTAATTTCCCATAGGAGTTTTCCTGAAAATTTCTAACCTTGGTGATCACTTACCGTTGCATTACATATATGCGTATATGTATCATTTCGTTCACGTTGTATCCTGCAGCGTTAGCTTCAATCGATGACCTATTTGATTAATTATCCTTTTAACATTTAGATTTTTAATTAAATAAGGCCTTGTCATACTACAAATTATTAACTCTTGACTAAATAGGAATGGTTTGTCCCCATTATTCTAGTATTTATATTATATGTTTGTATATTTTATATCAAAATACTGATAATCTCTCTCTCTTCCTCTCTCTCTCTCTTTCTCTCTCTCTCTCTCTCTCTCTCTCTCTCTCTCTCTCTCTCTCTCTCTCGCTCTCTCTCTCTAATAAAGTTTATCTGTATATAACTTAGGTCATCCATTTGCTTGTATATGTTATAAAATAACTGGAACGGGCTTAATATAAGTTTTTTAACTTGTGCCCAATCCTTTTTTGTATTGTAAAAAATGCAAATAAAATATGTTTAAATCAATTTGTCCAAAGAGTGAATATCACAATTCAATTTGATTTAGGTCATCGGGAAATGTGCAAGAGCAAAGTCCTACAAAACCTAACAGCTAACATTCACTAACTACTAGTATACCACTGATAATATCTGGGTCATACATTGTGTGAAACCATTTCATAAAAATATGACATTATGAATATCATTCATGTTCTTTTCAAAATAAAATAAATTGTATAAAGATGTTGATAGAAAACATTACCATTTGTACAAATTGCCGACTACATTTGCCACTTGTACATGCACATTATTCCAATTTTCTTCCATCCTGGCTTTTTCCTCTCATATACTAGGAATTACATTGCTTTTTATTATTATTTATGAAAAGAGAGCAGGGAGGGGAGAAAAAAAGAAGACAGATGGGAAGAGAGGAAGGAGATACTGTAAAGGGGGATAACTTCGGGTATATATAAACGATGATATAGAAAATAGATATCAGTTCACAGATCTACAGAAATGTATACATAGTGCAAGCAGGACACATGGAAAAACATGTATAAAATAACTATTTCATTTCAATTCAAAATGTGGACAAACTACCAGAGATTTGCAAGTTCAACTAGTTTTTTTGCAAGCATTTTTGCAATCTTAATGAATCTATTAATTTTTTTCTCCTTTACTAAAAGCTATATACTTTGAAACATAGTAATATTCTTTAACAGAGTTTAAAAAGCTGTCACATTTAATGAACCATGTAAGCATCTAGTTTTGTAAATATAATGTTTAATATAAAGAACAATTTCATTATAAATCATATGGTTATCTTTTTATCTTATTTTATTTTTGTATTGATTCAATTTTTGTTTTTGTTTTTTTCCTTTTTGTTATTGGCAAAAAATCCACTTAGATCAGTTGATAGGTTGTTTGATTAGATGAACGTCCCATTGCTAGCGAGGGCCATATCAGGATGCGTTTTGTTAAGTATGTGAAGTGAGTGTAAGTTTTGGTATATTGTAGTATGTTCTTGTTGTGTCTCCTTGATATATTGCGTTTTGGGACACTGTAGCATGTTCTTGTTGTGTCTCCTTGTAATATTGCGTTTCGGGAGACTGAAGCATGTCCTTGTTGTGTCTCCTTGTGATATTGCGTTTTGGGAGACTATAGTATGTTCTTGTTGTGTCTCCTTGATATATTGCGTTTAAGGAGACTGTGGCATGTCCTTGTTGTGTCTCCTTGATATATTGCGTTTTAGGAGACTGTAGCATGTCCTTGTTGTGTCTCCTTGATATATTGCGTTTTAGGGGACTGTAGCATGTTCTTGTTGTGTCTCCTTGATATATTGCGTTTTAGGAGACTGTAGCATGTCCTTGTTGTGTCTCCTTGATATATTGCGTTTTAGGGGACTGTAGCATGTTCTTGTTGTGTCTCCTTGTGATATTGCGTTTTAGGAGACTGTAGCATGCCCTTGTTGTGTCTCCTTGTGATATTGCGTTTTAGGAGACTGTAGCATGTTCTTGTTGTGTATCCTTGATATATTGCGTTTTAGGAGACTGTAGCATGTTCATGTTGTGTCTCCTTGTGATATTGCGTTTTAGGGGACTGTAGCATGTTCTTGTTGTGTCTCCTTGTGATATTGCGTTTTAGGAGACTGTAGCATGTCCTTGTTGTGTCTCCTTGATATATTGCGTTTTAGGAGACTGTAGCATGTTCATGTTGTGTCTCCTTGATATATTGCGTTTTAGGAGACTGTAGCATGTTCTTGTTGTGTCTCCTTGTGATATTGCGTTTTAGGAGACTGTAGCATGCCCTTGTTGTGTCTCCTTGTGATATTGCGTTTTAGGAGACTGTAGCATGTTCTTGTTGTGTATCCTTGATATATTGCGTTTTAGGAGACTGTAGCATGTCCTTGTTGTGTCTCCTTGATATATTGCGTTTTAGGAGACTGTAGCATGTTTATGTTGTGTCTCCTTGATATATTGCGTTTTAGGGGACTGTAGTATGTTCTTGTTGTGTCTCCTTGATATATTGCGTTTTAGGAGACTGTAATATGTTCTTGTTGTGTCTCCTTGCTATATTGCGTTTGAGGAGACTGTAGCATGTTCTTGTTGTGTCTCCTTGTGATATTGCGTTTTAGGAGACTGTAGCATGCCCTTGTTGTGTCTCCTTGTGATATTGCGTTTTAGGAGACTGTAGCATGTTCTTGTTGTGTATCCTTGATATATTGCGTTTTAGGAGACTGTAGCATGTTCATGTTGTGTCTCCTTGTGATATTGCGTTTTAGGGGACTGTAGCATGTTCTTGTTGTGTCTCCTTGATATATTGCGTTTTAGGAGACTGTAGCATGTTCTTGTTGTGTCTCCTTGATATATTGCGTTTTAGGAGACTGTAGCATGTTCATGTTGTGTCTCCTTGATATATTGCGTTTTAGGAGACTGTAGCATGTTCTTGTTGTGTCTCCTTGATATATTGCGTTTTAGGAGACTGTAGCATGTCCTTGTTGTGTCTCCTTGTGATATTGCGTTTTAGGAGACTGTAGCATGTTCTTGTTGCGTATCCTTGATATATTGCGTTTTAGGAGACTGTAGCATGTTCATGTTGTGTCTCCTTGATATATTGCGTTTTAGGGGACTGAAGCATGTTCTTGTTGTGTCTCCTTGATATATTGCGTTTTAGGAGACTGTAGCATGTTCATGTTGTGTCTCCTTGATATATTGCGTTTTAGGAGACTGTAGCATGTTCTTGTTGTGTCTCCTTGATATATTGCGTTTTAGGAGACTGTAGCATGTTCATGTTGTGTCTCCTTGATATATTGCGTTTTAGGAGACTGTAGCATGTCCTTGTTGTGTCTCCTTGATATATTGCGTTTTAGGGGACTGTAGTATGTTCTTGTTGTGTCTCCTTGATATATTGCGTTTTAGGAGACTGTAGCATGTTCATGTTGTGTCTCCTTGATATATTGCGTTTTAGGAGACTGTAGCATGTCCTTGTTGTGTCTCCTTGATATATTGCGTTTTAGGGGACTGTAGTATGTTCTTGTTGTGTCTCCTTGATATATTGCGTTGTAGGAGACTGTAGTATGTTCTTGTTGTGTCTCCTTGATATATTGCGTTTTAGGAGACTGTAGCATGTTCATGTTGTGTCTCCTTGATATATTGCGTTTTAGGAGACTGTAGCATGTTCATGTTGTGTCTCCTTGATATATTGCGTTTTAGGAGACTGTAGCATGTTCTTGTTGTGTCTCCTTGTGATATTGCGTTTTAGGAGACTGTAGCATGTCCTTGTTGTGTCTCCTTGATATATATTACGTTTTAGGAGACTGTAGCATGTTCTTGTTGTGTCTCCTTGATATATTGCGTTTTAGGGGACTGTAGTATGTTCTTGTTGTGTCTCCTTGATATATTGCGTTTTAGGAGACTGTAGCATGTTCATGTTGTGTCTCCTTGATATATTGCGTTTTAGGAGACTGTAGCATGTCCTTGTTGTGTCTCCTTGATATATTGCGTTTTAGGGGATGTTCCTTGTTGTGTCTCCTTGATATATTGCGTTTTAGGAGACTGTAGCATGTCCTTGTTGTGTCTCCTTGATATATTGCGTTTTAGGAGACTGTAGCATGTTCTTGTTGTGTCTCCTTGTGATATTGCGTTTTAGGAGACTGTAGCATGTCCTTGTTGTGTCTCCTTGTGATATTGCGTTTTAGGGGACTGTAGTATGTTCTTGTTGTGTCTCCTTGATATATTGCGTTTTAGGAGACTGTAGCATGTTCATGTTGTGTCTCCTTGATATATTGCGTTTTAGGAGACTGTAGTATGTTCTTGTTGTGTCTCCTTGTGATATTGCGTTTTGGGAGACTGTAGCATGCCCTTGTTGTGTCTCTTTATGATAGTGGCACTCTTGTCCTATTTATAGTGTTATCTGCAACATGCCTTCAAGGACATAGAAAAAGCACACCCGATCGGGACACATTATGCTGACAACGTTCGAACCAGTCGTCACCCCCTTTATGCTGAGCGCTAAGCAGGATTAGAAACAAGAACCCAGAGCCTTCCTCACAAGTGCGAGCACAAAAGTGTAGTGGATAAATGAAAACGTTAATCATATTTCTACCACTATTGGTGGTGTTATTCAACTCTCAGGACATTATAAACACTGCAGTTGTTGATTAACAATTTGCTTATACCACACATGGTATAAACTCTGTACGCATTCTGACTGGCTGACACGATGAACTTTGACCGAACTACTTATTTCTCGGTGTCGTATCATCATTGTCAACGTCATCAATAATCATAGGACGTCATTCTATGTAGACTGGTTCCCTTCCCTTAGTTCTCTACTCTCCGCCAGGCTGCGCTCCGCTCACTAGGGACCGGTAGCGGGTAACCATGATGATTTTTTTGATTGGTCAATCTACATATCCGGTTCGCTGGTATCACTTTTTTTAGACGTGGGAAACCCCTTTACGCACGAAGCGACGGATCTTAACGTAAAGAATAAATAATTTATTTGAACGATATATAAACAAAATTAAATAAGATCTTAAGTTTTGAAATCATTTCGTGCTAACAGAGTTTAGTGTGTTCATAGGAACGACGTTAATGACGTTATTTTCTCTTAACGGAAGTAGCCGTCTCCATGATGACATATCATGCGCAGAAATGATGCGCATTACTCTGGAGTTGGAATTCTCACTCAAGATGGCTACTCGCTACCGGTCCTCAGTGAAGCGTACGCAAGGGAGGTAACTGAGGCGGGAACCAGTCTATCATTCTATGTTGTGATCGCCGCTTGACGTCCAAAACTGCAGTTGGAAAGCGTATGTGTCGTGGTCGTTGTGTCAAAATACGTGACGTTTGCATATGTATGTTAAATTGACCTTAAGTACTAATAATATATCTTGACGGACAACAATTTCACTGATGAGTTTTGTAGATTTAACGTGTATGAAACGAATTTGATCTTCATGGTAATGGCTCGATGTTTATCTGGCGGGAAATAGACGATGCCGTGTCGTGCGAATGCTTTTACATGTATACGTGTAGTCCGACATTAAGTTTTATTTTCTGGAAGCAACTATGAAGATTTGAACCCAATAAGACGTCAAATGAGTATTATATAACTCTATTTCTTGAAAGCAAACAGTTGTATAAAATGTCACTATTTATTGGCAGAAAATTACAAATAGTCATAAAGAGGAAAAGCGAAATGAATCATAATATCAGTATGATATTAATAATGTATTATGTCCTGGTTGTAAGGGCACAGTATTAATAGTATTGTCGAGGGATGGAATCACGAGATAATACCATGAGGCAATAGTGCCCTCTCAACCAGGCCATAATGGGTTTAGTACATCATCTTCAAATGACACCTGCTGTTGTCATCGTAACAGAAGCATGCCAAGACAGTCCTTGAAACGCCATCTTCATTTCTACACTATGATGTGAAGTTAAAAGTACACCATATAAATTGTCACGGTGTTTTTTTTTCAAATAAAACTTAGTTTTTTAGAAGCGCAACGTTATAATGACGTCATGTAATAGTGACATCACAATACATGTAGGTTCACTTTCAATTTTGCGCTTCTTCAATAGTGCCTGCTTTCCCGGGCGCTATAATTGTAAATAGTACCCATGTGCGTAGCCAATCAGAATCCAGTTTTTTGTCACATGATGTAATAATGACAGATAAACTGCAATGAATGTACAGTGAATCTATAAAAGTTTTTCACATAAGAATATTTCCTCGAATCTACAATCAGAATCAAAAACGCCATGCTCATTTGTATCTAGCATTAGACAGTTCTCCTCCGTGTTGGTATAAGGTGCGCCGGGCATGAACAGATCCATATTTACTGAACTGCCATCTGGGTAAACCCATACTCCTTCGTCTTCAGTATCTCCACCGGCTACAAAACAATCGGGGACGCCTTCAGCAGCTAAAACAATGCTGAGTTTAGTAATTTTCTGGCTGGTATCCAGTTGTGCAAGTTTCCCTCCCAAACTAGCACAATACGCCATAGCCTCTGTCTGTGATAGATGATTGTCTTTAACAAGTTTGTAACACACGCTAACTGTCTCCTCGTATTCAAAGTCTGCACCACAGTTGACACAGCTAAGGCCTGGTATTGACCATTGTCCGTCGCTAAGACAAATAGTAACTGGATCGCCAACACTCACAAAACCTTCCTGGCATGAGAATGTGACTGTAGCCCCTTCATGTGTCGGATAGTCAGCAGATAAAGCATTGGTGCCAGGTATATTCGGGAGAGGTCCACACTCAGTTGTGGCCTCTGATGTACAGACCAACGACGGAGTCGTCCATTTGCCGTTCGAGAGACATGAGATTGTTGGATCGCCGGTCGGAGAGAAACCTTCCCGACACGAGAATGTGACTGTAGCCCCTTCGTGTGTCGGATAGTCAGCTGATAAAGCATTGGTGCCAGGTATATTCGGGAGAGGTCCACACTCAGATGTGGTCTCTGATGTACAGACCAACGACGGAGTCGACCATTGGCCGTTCGAAAAACAAGAGATCGTTGGATCGCCGGTCGGAGAGAAACCTTCTTGACACGAGAATGTGACTGTAGCCCCTTCGCGTGTTGGATAGTCAGCAGATAAAGCATTGGTGCCAGGTATATTCGGGAGAGGTCCACACTCAGTTGTGGCCTCTGATGTACAGACCAACGAAGGAGTCGTCCATTGGCCGTTGGAGACACATGAGATTGTTGGATCCCCAGCCGGAAAGAAGCCTTCCTGGCATGAAAATGTGACTGTAGCCCCTTCGTGTGTCGGATAGTCCGCAGACATAGAATTGGTGCCAGGTATATTCGGGAGAGGTCCACACTCAGTTGTGACCTCTGATGTACAGACCAACGAAGGTGTTGTCCATTCGCCGTTCGAGAGACATGAGATTGTTGGATCGCCGGTCGGAGAGAAACCTTCCCGACACGAGAATGTGACTGTAGCCCCTTCGTGTGTCGGATAGTCAGCAGATAAAGCATTGGTGCCAGGTATATTCGGGAGAGGTCCACACTCAGATGTGGCCTCTGATGTACAGACCAACGACGGAGTCGACCATTGGCCGTTCGAGAAACAAGAGATCGTTGGATCGCCGGTCGGAGAGAAACCTTCTTGACATGAGAATGTGACTGTAGCCCCTTCGTGTGTGGGATAGTCAGCAGACATAGCATTGGTACCAGGTATATTTGGGAGAGGTCCACACTCAGTTGTGGCCTCTGATGTACAGACCAACGAAGGAGTCGTCCATTGGCCGTTGGAGACACATGAGATTGTTGGATCCCCAGCCGGAAAGAAACCTTCCTGGCATGAAAATGTGACTGTAGCCCCTTCGTGTGTCGGATAGTCCGCAGACATAGAATTGGTGCCAGGTATATTCGGGAGAGGTCCACACACAGTTGTGGCCTCTGATGTACAGACCAACGAAGGTGTTGTCCATTCGCCGTTCGAGAGACATGAGATCGTTGGATCGCCGGTCGGAGAGAAACCTTCCTGACATGAAAATGTGATTGAAGCCCCTACGTGTGTCGGATAGTCAGCAGATATAACATTGGTGCCTGGTACATTCGGAAGAGTTGAGCACTCAGTTGTTGTTTCTGATGTACAGACCAACGACGGAGTCGTCCATTGGCCGTTCGAGAGACATGAGATTGTTGGATCGCCGGTCGGAGAGAAACCTTCTTGACACGAGAATGTGACTGTAGCCCCTTCGTGTGTCGGATAGTCAGCAGACATAGCATTGGTGCCAGGTATATTCGGGAGAGGTCCACACTCAGTTGTGGCCTCTGATGTACAGACCAACGAAGGAGTCGTCCATTGGCCGTTGGAGACACATGAGATTGTTGGATCCCCAGCCGGAAAGAAACCTTCCTGGCATGAAAATGTGACTGTAGCCCCTTCGTGTGTCGGATAGTCCGCAAACATAGAATTGGTGCCAGGTATATTCGGAAGAGGTCCACACACAGTTGTGGCCTCTGATGTACAGACCAACGAAGGTGTTGTCCATTCGCCGTTCGAGAGACATGAGATCGTTGGATCGCCGGCCGGAGAGAAACCTTCCTGACATGAAAATGTGATTGAAGCCCCTACGTGTGTCGGATAGTCAGCAGATATAACATTGGTGCCTGGTACAATCGGAAGAGTTGAGCACTCAGTTGTTGTTTCTGATGTGCAGACCAATGACGGAGTTGTCCATTGGCCGTTCGAGAGACATGAGATTGTTGGATCTCCGGTCGGAGAGAAACCTTCCTGACACGAGAATGTGACTGTAGCCCCTACGTACGTCGGATAGTCCGATGAAACGGTATTTGCGCCTGGAATATTAGGTAAATTTTCACAGGAATATGTTGAATTATGCACGGAAACATTCATAGATGACACGCACGCATATTTACTTCCGGAAAGACAAACACATGTAGAGGTTACAGGACACAAATGTCCCTGGCATGCCTTCATGATACGCGTGCCCAGTACCTGAATGTCTGACTTATTGGTAGTAACATACCTGTATAGTGAATCCTGTGAAAGCATAACGTTTTGTTCCGACAGATAACATGATAATGTTTTGAGCTCGTATGTTAATCCAAGACATCTTGATTTAATGAGACATTCTCTAGAGCACTGAATCAAACCGATACATGATATTGACAGAAATGTTCCCTCGGGCAGCAGAGCTGTACTTCTGAATATGTCTTTAATGGAATATTGCTGACAGTTTATCCCATCTACGAATATGGAAAGGCTTATCACGAACGTTAATATGAAGAAGTTCATGTTTGGTCAAAAATTGCGATAATATTTCCTGAGTGATATCCAACCGATACCAGTTACAGACAGTCTGTTTCCCCACAGATATTATTTAAACTATCGTAATACTTTGACAGTACTACCTATGTTCTAAGAATATGTTTGTCTTTCACTTGACGTCAATTTATCTAATTAAAGAAAAAAAAACTCTTTAAGCAGTTGACTTTGTTCTCTAGCCGGGATAATTCAGTCGTGGTCCATTTCTATTGATAATGCTGCAAGCAATGTGCGGATGCGTAAAAGGTTTAAGTTGTGCACGCACTTAAAATACTTGCTATAAAACTCCCCTTTATCTTATTGTAAGCAGTTAACAATAAATCAATACTTGTATACCAATTCACCGTGGCAGACCTTTTTAGATTGTGATGAGCAAATTGTATGCTATAGGTTAAAGGGAAAATGTATTCTTAAAGTGTTTTTTTTTTATTATTTCAGTAAAAATCCAGTTCTAAAAATCTACCAGCAAATGTCTGATATGGCACATTATATGCAGAACTAGAAACTCACGCTTTCCGCCAACACACATCAGTAGTGCCACTTGTACGTCTTGTACGCCGAACCCGAACCCATACGAGTAGAGTGTTTTTTTGTTTTTTTTTTTTTTTTTTTGTTTTTTTTTTGTTTAGAACTACTTAATTTTTTTCTTCGTTGTGTTCCGGATTAATGCTCTCTCTGAATTATCATCCCTCCAGAGGAATTGTGTTGTCTTAATATTATATTTTAACATTAAAATGACAATACGCACTTAGGTGCCCTAGTATATGACATGGGTTGTGAAAATGTGGTTTCAGTCACGACAAAAAAAAACTATAGACGATATATTGTCGGATAGTAAGAGTATGTTACTTATCGATTAAAGGTACAATTCAGTATGAATTTGCATGTATAAAGGAAATAAACCAGTTCTTATGGAAACTAGATTAGTTGGTTTTACTGTGATATGCTAGAAAAGCCCACTGAAGTGAAATGTATGTGAAAGGTTCAAACTCGCTTGTTGTCCGCCATTACACATTGCGGTCGGACGTCTTAACTTGTATGCCGAACCCTGGCCCTTGCCAGTGTAGTAAAGATTTTTTTTTGTCTAGAACTATTCAAATCGCTCTTTAAGTAGTGTATTAAAGTTATTTTTGTCAACAATTCAGTGGTTATGTATTGCATTTTTTTAACGTACGTGTCTTTGGTTCAGAAATGTGTATCGCATACTTACTTACTTAATCGTATTGATCAACGATTTGAAATTTCAACAGTATCAATCAAAATACTTAACAATGTCATGGATTTTGTCAATATTTCTTGTTATATGTTTCATCAGGAATATAAAATAATACATTTATGTCAGATTTTGCTTTGTGGTAATGTAACAGAATTATGCTCATTGAATTGTCCCTTTAAAAAATCACTTGCTTACATCCTAGCCCGGGGCCGCGGTGGCCGAACGGTAAAGTGTATTTAATTTCTTATGTGTGGTGTGATAGTGAATGTTAATATAGTTACATAGTTAAATGCAGTATGTGTGTTATTGTGATATCTTTTAAATGTATATCACATATATATATATGCATGTTAAAACTCACGAATAAAATTGTTTCTTGGAAAAAAATGTATCGAAATGTTAACGCAAGCCGTTGTTTGTCTCGATATTTCAAAGATGCTCCATCGCCGACAAAGCATAAACGATATCAATAATTTGAACAATAACATATCTAATCGTGTAAATATGTGTCTAATACAAAATAATTTATAAATATATATAATTTATAAAACATACAAAATAATTTATTCTGCTTTTGGTACATGCACAATCAGTACTTCAAGTGTACACGGAATGGTTTGGTATATAAGGCTTGATAAATGCGTCTTTGGATAAAATTTAGAATGGAGAAAGTACGAGTTTCATAGCGATTACGGTATTAGAGATAATGCGACTTTTATCTAGAACACACCTGAAGCCCCAAGCCATTGACCCCGATTCGGGACCCCTGACCTGTGACGTCACGATATGGAAAGCCATAGCTGCCTTAAGACTAGATGTTTTATTGCATCACGTCACCATGTTATAGCATCGTGTCACCATGTTATAGCAACGTGTCACCATGTTATAGCATGATGTCACCATGTTATTGCATCACGTCCCCATGTTATACCATTATGTCACCGTGTTATTGCATCATGTCACCATGTTATAGCATCGTGTCACCATATTGTAGCATGATGTCACCATGTTATAGCATAATGTCACCGTGTTATTGCATCGTGTCACCATGTTATAGCATCGTGTCACCATATTGTAGCATGATGTCACCATGTTATAGCATAATGTCACCGTGTTATTGCATCGTGTCACCATGTTATACCATTATGTCACCGTGTTATTGCATCACGTCCCCATGTTATACCATTATGTCACCGTGTTATTGCATCATGTCACCATGTTATAGCATCGTGTCACCATATTGTAGCATGATGTCACCATGTTATAGCATGATGTCACCGTGTTATTGCATCACGTCCCCATATTATAGCATCGTGTCACCATGTTATAGCATGATGTCACCATGTTATAGCATGATGTCACCGTGTTATTGCATCACGTCCCCATGTTATACCATTATGTCACCGTGTTATAGCATCGTGTCACCATATTGTAGCATGATGTCACCATGTTATAGCATGATGTCACCGTGTTATTGCATCACGTCCCCACGTTACAGCATCATGTCACCATATTATAGCATCATGTCACCATGTTATAGCATGATGTCACCATGTTATTGCATCATGTCACCATGCTATTGCATCGTGTCACGAAGTTATTAAGACGTTTTCTATTAAGACTACTCGGAATGCATTTGGATTTTACCTTACAATCAAGCGCAAACACGATCCCGATCACTATCTTCTAGCCGGAAACTTTCTTCGGTATTGTTTGGCGGGAGGACATTTGGTAGGTATGGTTAGATCTACAGCTACACAATGACAATTTTCTTATGACTAGTGAGATAGATAGCGTATATGTTTCTGTTTCGTATCAAGTAACAAATCCGTCTGATTCGATGGCACATACTCATAGTTTGTTAGTATCGGTTCCATTTTGTAACTGTCATATTTTCGAAGGATGTTAGGCCTAATCCTGCATTTGTTGGTTCCAACATTGCTGACAGCTTGCCCATGGGGCATATTAATATTGTAGACAGGTATCAAATAGGTAACCGTTAACATACAATTTGCAATTTCATATTAGAGTAAATAGATCTGTCTAGCTCTCTCGCTGTCCGCCATTACACACTGTGGTCAAACTTCTTGTATGCCGAACCCTGTCCCTTGCTCGTAGAGTAATGCAACTTTTGTCTAGAACTGCTCAAATCGCTCTGACAGTAGTGTGTTTACCTTATTATGTGAATTGTCTTGCCAAAAAATCATTTTATCACCATCTTAGTGGTTATGTAGTTCATTTGTTTAACGTGCGTGACTTTGGCTCGGGTATGGGTACAGCGTCCATATAGTACCTGCTTAATCGTATTGAACAACGATTTGGCTCTTGTATCCCTCCGCCACCCCCTCCCTGGGAGCAGAGCCCTATAGAGACCGCAGAACCAAATGATTTTCCATAGACAATAATGTTAACGTTTGCCAATGTCCAGGTTAAATGAAGTTTTCAAGTCTGGTCAACCATCACTAATTTTGAAGAAGATCATCTCACATACCTGTGAATAATTTTTTTTTCAAATCTACCATCTTGCTAAACTTTTAAGTGGGGGGTGCCATCTTATGTTGAATTCCGCACCAAAAAATGACCAAAATTTTCATAAAATTCCAATCTTTATTAACTCACCCTGTCAGAAACAGACTTGATAGAATTTTAAAATTTCTTTACATATTTTACATCTACATGTATTGCCCAAACAACAAATTAAACATTTGAAACTGATCCACCCTGAATACCCAATCAGCAGCCTCCGAAACATTCACCCCTCTATGAAATCTTGTGCCCAAAAGGGGATTTCCAGGATTCTATTTTTGGTTTGATTCTGCGGTCCCTATATATAGCATTTCACATAATTTTCAAATTTACCATTTTTGGAAAGCTACATGCCCATAAGGTCTGATTCCAAAGTGGGAGTTGGCTCACTGCATGCGTTGGTCTGCTACTGCAAGTTATCTACCCGTGTCGGAGATGGAGATTCCTGCAAGAAAATGTATGAGAATTGAATCTATTTTGAAATGTAAAATTAAATATCTCAATAAATTCTTAACCTAGACTTTTGGGTGTTGGTTATATCTATAGTAGTGTTACAATAAAGAATCACCTCTTTCCAAACAGTATGACACCAAATGATAGGATTACAGAATGTTTACATTAGAGCAGCAGAGATGAAAGGCAGATAGTTTAGATTGTAACTGATTGGGTGCTTAAACCATAGGGGGTAGGTGTCTGCCTGTCAAGTGTCCAGCCCGACTCTAATGAATAGGATTACTGATACAAGCCTCCTGATTGGATATTGCTGTGTATATAAAGAGCAATGATCAGCCTCTGAAACATTCAACAGACCCATACACTCAAAGGAAAAGATTATTTTGGAACCAAGATAATGGTAAATTCAAAGAAAAACGCTGGACGGTTTAAGAAAGGAAGACAACCATACATCAAAAAGGGGGAGACAACTGACCGTTGGACTAATTCTGACTCTAACCAAGTCCCAACAGTGCGATTACCAAAGGATTTACATGACCAGGTTATGGATGCCCCAATTTCCTCACCTGTTAATCTCACCGATTCTCACAGAATGCTTCGTCCTTTACCGGTCGCCAAACATGCATCCTCGAGGTAAGTCATAAGCTACATGAAACATAAGAAAAACATAAGATTTACATAAAATTGAGACTTATTAGACATTCATATAATATCATGTTCAATGTTTACTATTCTATCAATTGCCTCTCTATTTCTCTTTTACAGTGAGAGTGAGGAACTGGAGACCAATAGAATTGTAAACATTGGGAAAATGAGAGATATGTGGAATGATGCCGTACACCAACATTACAGTCACAAGCCTTCATGCAAGGGAAATTTAGATTTTAACTTTACAACAGAGGAGTGTCGGGGCTTGGGATGGAGAATAGGACTAAGATGTACTAAGTGCACCTATGTGTCAGGTGTGTATTCTCTATATGAAGGCATGAAGGAACCAGGGAAGAAAGGGCGAGACACCGTGAAAATGAACTCTGCAGTACAAGTCGGACTTACACAGAGTAGAATTGGTAACGCTGCAATGAGACTTACCCTGATGAGTGCCAATATCCCTCCCCCCTCAGAGAGAGGAATGCAGAAAAGTGCTAACAAAGTGTGTGACAAAATTGAGGAAATTAACAAGACTGACATGAGTGAACTACGGAAGCGTGTACAAAAAATCAACACCCTGAGAGGAAATCAGCCGAACAAAGTTAACCTAATGGTTGACGCGACTTACAACAACCCATTATATTCAGGTGGAGGAAAGACACCATTTCAGCCAGCAACTCAAGTAATGTTCAGCAGCATAGAACACAATACCAAGGAACAGTATGTGTTAGACCTTGTCACCAAAAACAAACTGTGCAATAAGTGGCCACCCTGTAGTAGTGAACATACCACAGACTGTAAAGGAAACTTACCTGTAGCCTCATCGATTGGTAATGAGCAAGCATACTGTTTTGAAAGTCTGCAGAAGCTCAGAGAAGATGGTCTGGAGGTAGACAAGCTTGTCACGGACTCGGACACTGGTGCATTCAAGGCAGCTGAAAAGATTTATAAACTCGGTGATTCAAGTACAAAGCCAACACACACAATCTGGACCCTATTCATATAACAAGAAATCTTAGAAAAAACATCTCTAAGTGTGTTAAACTTGAAGAAATAATGCCAGGATCAACAAGGAAAGAGAGACAAACCATCAAGAGAAAATTCAGCTGTGATCTAGCTTCTCGATGCCAGGCAGAGTTATCTCACCTTCATGACAGACACTGTGGTAGTCTAGTTCCCTTACAACGTGCGGCTCGCGGTGTAAGGGAGGCAATTGTGAAGTGCTATCAAGGTAAACATTCTGTGTGTAAAACCAAATCTCTAGTGTGTATTGGGACTAAAACAAAGAACTGGCTTACAAACAGCACATACTTACCAAGTGATTTTAAGATCTGTGGCGGAGAAGATTTACTTATGGAAAAGGTGAACAGTCGTCTTGGCGATTCTGTGTTGGAAATGACTCTTTGGAATCTGTCGACCCAAAAGGTGGAATCTGTGAACAGGCGGCTGAAGAGGTCACTCCCCCCTAAGTGTGTGAACTTTACTCGAAACTTTTCTGGGAGAGCTCATAGGGCTGTGTATACCGTGAACCATGGACCCGGCAAAGCTGTTAGAGAACGGTGTAGTGCTATTGGATCACCTATGCTGCAGGGAGCTCTGTGACGAAACATCTGGAAAAAACAGTTTTTCATAAGAAATCAAGATTTACATAAAATATTGAGACTTATTAGACATTCATATAATATCATGTTTTAATGTTTACTATTCTATCAATTGCCTCTCTATTTCTCTTTTACAGTGAGAGTGAGGAACTGGAGACCAATAGAATTGTAAACATTGGGAAAATGAGAGATATGTGGAATGATGCCGTACACCAACATTACAGTCACAAGCCTTCATGCAAGGGAAATTTAGATTTTAACTTTACAACAGAGGAGTGTCGGGGCTTGGGATGGAGAATAGGACTAAGATGTACTAAGTGCACCTATGTGTCAGGTGTGTATTCTCTATATGAAGGCATGAAGGAACCAGGGAAGAAAGGGCGAGACACCGTGAAAATGAACTCTGCAGTACAAGTCGGACTTACACAGAGTAGAATTGGTAACGCTGCAATGGAGACTTACCCTGATGAGTGCCAATATCCCTCCCCCCTCAGAGAGAGGAATGCAGAAAAGTGCTAACAAAGTGTGTGACAAAATTGAGGAAATTAACAAGACTGACATGAGTGAACTACGGAAGCGTGTACAAAAAATCAACACCCTGAGAGGAAATCAGCCGAACAAAGTTAACCTAATGGTTGACGCGACTTACAACAACCCATTATATTCAGGTGGAGGAAAGACACCATTTCAGCCAGCAACTCAAGTAATGTTCAGCAGCATAGAACACAATACCAAGGAACAGTATGTGTTAGACCTTGTCACCAAAAACAAACTGTGCAATAAGTGGCCACCCTGTAGTAGTGAACATACCACAGACTGTAAAGGAAACTTACCTGTAGCCTCATCGATTGGTAATGAGCAAGCATACTGTTTTGAAAGTCTGCAGAAGCTCAGAGAAGATGGTCTGGAGGTAGACAAGCTTGTCACGGACTCGGACACTGGTGCATTCAAGGCAGCTGAAAAGATTTATAAACTCGGTGATTCAAGTACAAAGCCAACACACAATCTGGACCCTATTCATATAACAAGAAATCTTAGAAAAAACATCTCTAAGTGTGTTAAACTTGAAGAAATAATGCCAGGATCAACAAGGAAAGAGAGACAAACCATCAAGAGAAAATTCAGCTGTGATCTAGCTTCTCGATGCCAGGCAGAGTTATCTCACCTTTATGACAGACACTGTGGTAGTCTAGTTCCCTTACAACGTGCGGCTCGCGGTGTAAGGGAGGCAATTGTGAAGTGCTATCAAGGTAAACATTCTGTGTGTAAAACCAAATCTCTAGTGTGTATTGGGACTAAAACAAAGAACTGGCTTACAAACAGCACATACTTACCAAGTGATTTTAAGATCTGTGGCGGAGAAGATTTACTTATGGAAAAGGTGAACAGTCGTCTTGGCGATTCTGTGTTGGAAATGACTCTTTGGAATCTGTCGACCCAAAAGGTGGAATCTGTGAACAGGCGGCTGAAGAGGTCACTCCCCCCTAGTTTGAACTTTACTCGAAACTTTTCTGGGAGAGCTCATAGGGCTGTGTATACCGTGAACCATGGACCCGGCAAAGCTGTTAGAGAACGGTGTAGTGCTATTGGATCACCTATTGCTGCAGGGAGCTCTGTGACGAAACATCTGGAAAAAGAACAAAATAGACATTTATTTGAGAAATCGCGAAGTAATTCAATACAACGTAAAGTTCAGAAGAGAACTAAAAGAGACAAAATGTTCAAATTACATGAATGTAAAATTGATGAAGAAATTTATGTGAAAGACAGAGTTATGATTGAAAAAAATAAAATGAAACATTAAAGTATTGAATCTTAAACATAATCTTAGTTGTTTTTTTCATGTAAATATTAGAATAAAAAAAGAGAAAATGTATTTAACAGAAGAAAAAAAACCCATCAAGATGGTTTAAATAGATGACAGAATTATACAGAAATATAGAAAGAAAGACATACAGACAGCTAGACAGATTGATTGGTGAGGCCATAGAGGCCGTGGTCATTTAAGGAATTTCAGTTTTTGTGTAAAGCCTGAGGCTCCGGAGGAAAACCACCAACCTACGTAAAGTGCCTAACAGAGCCCCAGAGTAAGTTTGAACTCAAAATGGCAATTGGTATAATTTTGGTATAATTTCAGGTCGCCTTAATACTCGGTCAATGTGAATACCTATAGAAATGTATGTAAGTGTCACTTGACCTTGATATTAGGCGACCTTGACATCAAAACACAATATTTGTCACACTTACCTGCTGATCACAGTAGACATGAGGGACGATGACCACCCGAACACTGGTTCTGAAGCTTACAATGATTCCTGGACTGGTTTGCCTCGTGCGTCTCAATAACTACATGTTCAGTATTAAAACATAGCTTGTTATGACAGAGGTGACTGACCTCTAGAGTCTTGCCGTGAATGTCCTTTCGTGGGAAATCAGTCTTAAACCACCTGTACTTTACCATCAGAGCCACCCGATGTACTCGCTCGGTCGTACTATGTCCATTTGGCCATTTGACCACTATGCGCCCATAACCACGTTGGTCTACAGCCCCTATCCACACTCTACACGGGCTTCTGTTTCCGTTAAACTGGCCTCTTGAATCTAGTTTCTGCTGTAAATTCTGCCAAAACACCTCCATGATAATTTCTCTTGTAGTTAAGTTATATACGGGTCCAATGTATCGGTGTCTAGGGACGCTGACTGATGAAAACGTCATATCCGGTTGTCATCCTATAGAGACCGCAGAACCAAATGATTTTCCATAGACGGTAATGTTAACGTTTGCCAATGTCCAGGTTAAATGAAGTTTTCAAGTCTGGTCAACCATCACTAATTTTGAAGAAGATCATCTCACATACCTGTGAATAAATTTTTTTTTCAAATCTACCATCTTGCTAAACTTTTAAGTGGGGGGTGCCATCTTATGTTGAATTCCGCACCAAAAAATGACCAAAATTTTCATAAAATTCCAATCTTTATTAACTCACCCTGTCAGAAACAGACTTGATAGAATTTTAAAATTTCTTTACATATTTTACATCTACATGTATTGCCCAAACAACAAATTAAACATTTGAAACTGATCCACCCTGAATACCCAATCAGCAGCCTCCGAAACATTCACCCCTCTATGAAATCTTGTGCCCAAAAGGGGATTTCCAGGATTCTATTTTTGGTTTGATTCTGCGGTCCCTATATATAGCATTTCACATTAATTTTCAAATTTACCATTTTTGGAAAGCTACATGCCCATAAGGTCTGATTCCAAAGTGGGAGTTGGCTCACTGCATGCGTTGGTCTGCTACTGCAAGTTATCTACCCGTGTCGGAGATGGAGATTCCTGCAAGAAAATGTATGAGAATTGAATCTATTTTGAAATGTAAAATTAAATATCTCAATAAATTCTTAACCTAGACTTTTGGGTGTTGGTTATATCTATAGTAGTGTTAGTTTACTACAGAAAAATATGAACAACTGAAATAAAGTTGAAGATCAGGGGGAGATAACTCACCCATAACTCCTATACCCCCTATTTTTTGGACTTTGTGCAAAAAAATCAGAATAAAGTGTCAAAATAGAGAGAGAAAAGTCAAGAAACAGACAGTACAATAAAGAATCACCTCTTTCCAAACAGTATGACACCAAATGATAGGATTACAGAATGTTTACATTAGAGCAGCAGAGATGAAAGACAGATAGTTTAGATTGTAACTGATTGGGTGCTTAAACCATAGGGGGTAGGTGTCTGCCTGTCAAGTGTCCAGCCCGACTCTAATGAATAGGATTACTGATACAAGCCTCCTGATTGGATATTGCTGTGTATATAAAGAGCAATGATCAGCCTCTGAAACATTCAACAGACCCATACACTCAAAGGAAAAGATTATTTTGGAACCAAGATAATGGTAAATTCAAAGAAAAACGCTGGACGGTTTAAGAAAGGAAGACAACCATACATCAAAAAGGGGGAGACAACTGACCGTTGGACTAATTCTGACTCTAACCAAGTCCCAACAGTGCGATTACCAAAGGATTTACATGACCAGGTTATGGATGCCCCAATTTCCTCACCTGTTAATCTCACCGATTCTCACAGAATGCTTCGTCCTTTACCGGTCGCCAAACATGCATCCTCGAGGTAAGTCATAAGCTACATGAAACATAAGAAAAACATAAGATTTACATAAAATTGAGACTTATTAAGACATTCATATAATATCATGTTCAATGTTTACTATTCTATCAATTGCCTCTCTATTTCTCTTTTACAGTGAGAGTGAGGAACTGGAGACCAATAGAATTGTAAACATTGGGAAAATGAGAGATATGTGGAATGATGCCGTACACCAACATTACAGTCACAAGCCTTCATGCAAGGGAAATTTAGATTTTAACTTTACAACAGAGGAGTGTCGGGGGCTTGGGATGGAGAATAGGACTAAGATGTACTAAGTGCACCTATGTGTCAGGTGTGTATTCTCTATATGAAGGCATGAAGGAACCAGGGAAGAAAGGGCGAGACACCGTGAAAATGAACTCTGCAGTACAAGTCGGACTTACACAGAGTAGAATTGGTAACGCTGCAATGAGACTTACCCTGATGAGTGCCAATATCCCTCCCCCCTCAGAGAGAGGAATGCAGAAAAGTGCTAACAAAGTGTGTGACAAAATTGAGGAAATTAACAAGACTGACATGAGTGAACTACGGAAGCGTGTACAAAAAATCAACACCCTGAGAGGAAATCAGCCGAACAAAGTTAACCTAATGGTTGACGCGACTTACAACAACCCATTATATTCAGGTGGAGGAAAGACACCATTTCAGCCAGCAACTCAAGTAATGTTCAGCAGCATAGAACACAATACCAAGGAACAGTATGTGTTAGACCTTGTCACCAAAAACAAACTGTGCAATAAGTGGCCACCCTGTAGTAGTGAACATACCACAGACTGTAAAGGAAACTTACCTGTAGCCTCATCGATTGGTAATGAGCAAGCATACTGTTTTGAAAGTCTGCAGAAGCTCAGAGAAGATGGTCTGGAGGTAGACAAGCTTGTCACGGACTCGGACACTGGTGCATTCAAGGCAGCTGAAAAGATTTATAAACTCGGTGATTCAAGTACAAAGCCAACACACAATCTGGACCCTATTCATATAACAAGAAATCTTAGAAAAAACATCTCTAAGTGTGTTAAACTTGAAGAAATAATGCCAGGATCAACAAGGAAAGAGAGACAAACCATCAAGAGAAAATTCAGCTGTGATCTAGCTTCTCGATGCCAGGCAGAGTTATCTCACCTTTATGACAGACACTGTGGTAGTCTAGTTCCCTTACAACGTGCGGCTCGCGGTGTAAGGGAGGCAATTGTGAAGTGCTATCAAGGTAAACATTCTGTGTGTAAAACCAAATCTCTAGTGTGTATTGGGACTAAAACAAAGAACTGGCTTACAAACAGCACATACTTACCAAGTGATTTTAAGATCTGTGGCGGAGAAGATTTACTTATGGAAAAGGTGAACAGTCGTCTTGGCGATTCTGTGTTGGAAATGACTCTTTGGAATCTGTCGACCCAAAAGGTGGAATCTGTGAACAGGCGGCTGAAGAGGTCACTCCCCCCTAGTGTGAACTTTACTCGAAACTTTTCTGGGAGAGCTCATAGGGCTGTGTATACCGTGAACCATGGACCCGGCAAAGCTGTTAGAGAACGGTGTAGTGCTATTGGATCACCTATTGCTGCAGGGAGCTCTGTGACGAAACATCTGGAAAAAGAACAAAATAGACATTTATTTGAGAAATCGCGAAGTAATTCAATACAACGTAAAGTTCAGAAGAGAACTAAAAGAGACAAAATGTTCAAATTACATGAATGTAAAATTGATGAAGAAATTTATGTGAAAGACAGAGTTATGATTGAAAAAAATAAAATGAAACATTAAAGTATTGAAACTTAAACATAATCTTAGTTGTTTTTTCATGTAAATATTAGAATAAAAAAAAGAGAAAATGTATTTAACAGAAGAAAAAAAACCCATCAAGATGGTTTAAATAGACGACAGAATTATACAGAAATATAGAAAGAAAGACATACAGACAGCTAGACAGATTGATTGGTGAGGCCATAGAGGCCGTGGTCATTTAAGGAATTTCAGTTTTTGTGTAAAGCCTGAGGCTCCGGAGGAAAACCACCAACCTACGTAAAGTGCCTAACAGAGCCCCAGAGTAAGTTTGAACTCAAAATGGCAATTGGTATAATTTTGGTATCATTTCAGGTCGCCTTAATACTCGGTCAATGTGAATACCTATAGAAATGTATGTAAGTGTCACTTGACCTTGATATTAGGCGACCTTGACATCAAAACACAATATTTGTCACACTTACCTGCTGATCACAGTAGACATGAGGGACGATGACCACCCGAACACTGGTTCTGAAGCTTACAATGATTCCTGGACTGGTTTGCCTCGTGCGTCTCAATAACTACATGTTCAGTATTAAAACATAGCTTGTTATGACAGAGGTGACTGACCTCTAGAGTCTTGCCGTGAATGTCCTTTCGTGGGAAATCAGTCTTAAACCACCTGTACTTTACCATCAGAGCCACCCGATGTACTCGCTCGGTCGTACTATGTCCATTTGGCCATTTGACCACTATGCGCCCATAACCACGTTGGTCTACAGCCCCTATCCACACTCTACACGGGCTTCTGTTTCCGTTAAACTGGCCTCTTGAATCTAGTTTCTGCTGTAAATTCTGCCAAAACACCTCCATGATAATTTCTCTTGTAGTTAAGTTATATACGGGTCCAATGTATCGGTGTCTAGGGACGCTGACTGATGAAAACGTCATATCCGGTTGTCATCCTATAGAGACCGCAGAACCAAATGATTTTCCATAGACGGTATAATGTTAACGTTTGCCAATGTCCAGGTTAAATGAAGTTTTCAAGTCTGGTCAACCATCACTAATTTTGAAGAAGATCATCTCACATACCTGTGAATAAATTTTTTTTCAAATCTACCATCTTGCTAAACTTTTAAGTGGGGGGTGCCATCTTATGTTGAATTCCGCACCAAAAAATGACCAAAATTTTCATAAAATTCCAATCTTTATTAACTCACCCTGTCAGAAACAGACTTGATAGAATTTTAAAATTTCTTTACATATTTTACATCTACATGTATTGCCCAAACAACAAATTAAACATTTGAAACTGATCCACCCTGAATACCCAATCAGCAGCCTCCGAAACATTCACCCCTCTATGAAATCTTGTGCCCAAAAGGGGATTTCCAGGATTCTATTTTTGGTTTGATTCTGCGGTCCCTATATATAGCATTTCACATAATTTTCAAATTTACCATTTTTGGGAAAGCTACATGCCCATAAGGTCTGATTCCAAAGTGGGAGTTGGCTCACTGCATGCGTTGGTCTGCTACTGCAAGTTATCTACCCGTGTCGGAGATGGAGATTCCTGCAAGAAAATGTATGAGAATTGAATCTATTTTGAAATGTAAAATTAAATATCTCAATAAATTCTTAACCTAGACTTTTGGGTGTTGGTTATATCTATAGTAGTGTTAGTTTACTACAGAAAAATATGAACAACTGAAATAAAGTTGAAGATCAGGGGGAGATAACTCACCCATAACTCCTATACCCCCTATTTTTTGGACTTTGTGCAAAAAAATCAGAATAAAGTGTCAAAATAGAGAGAGAAAAGTCAAGAAACAGACAGTACAATAAAGAATCACCTCTTTCCAAACAGTATGACACCAAATGATAGGATTACAGAATGTTTACATTAGAGCAGCAGAGATGAAAGACAGATAGTTTAGATTGTAACTGATTGGGTGCTTAAACCATAGGGGGTAGGTGTCTGCCTGTCAAGTGTCCAGCCCGACTCTAATGAATAGGATTACTGATACAAGCCTCCTGATTGGATATTGCTGTGTATATAAAGAGCAATGATCAGCCTCTGAAACATTCAACAGACCCATACACTCAAAGGAAAAGATTATTTTGGAACCAAGATAATGGTAAATTCAAAGAAAAACGCTGGACGGTTTAAGAAAGGAAGACAACCATACATCAAAAAGGGGGAGACAACTGACCGTTGGACTAATTCTGACTCTAACCAAGTCCCAACAGTGCGATTACCAAAGGATTTACATGACCAGGTTATGGATGCCCCAATTTCCTCACCTGTTAATCTCACCGATTCTCACAGAATGCTTCGTCCTTTACCGGTCGCCAAAACATGCATCCTCGAGGTAAGTCATAAGCTACATGAAACATAAGAAAAACATAAGATTTACATAAAATTGAGACTTATTAAGACATTCATATAATATCATGTTCAATGTTTACTATTCTATCAATTGCCTCTCTATTTCTCTTTTACAGTGAGAGTGAGGAACTGGAGACCAATAGAATTGTAAACATTGGGAAAATGAGAGATATGTGGAATGATGCCGTACACCAACATTACAGTCACAAGCCTTCATGCAAGGGAAATTTAGATTTTAACTTTACAACAGAGGAGTGTCGGGGGGCTTGGGATGGAGAATAGGACTAAGATGTACTAAGTGCACCTATGTGTCAGGTGTGTATTCTCTATATGAAGGCATGAAGGAACCAGGGAAGAAAGGGCGAGACACCGTGAAAATGAACTCTGCAGTACAAGTCGGACTTACACAGAGTAGAATTGGTAACGCTGCAATGAGACTTACCCTGATGAGTGCCAATATCCCTCCCCCCTCAGAGAGAGGAATGCAGAAAAGTGCTAACAAAGTGTGTGACAAAATTGAGGAAATTAACAAGACTGACATGAGTGAACTACGGAAGCGTGTACAAAAAATCAACACCCTGAGAGGAAATCAGCCGAACAAAGTTAACCTAATGGTTGACGCGACTTACAACAACCCATTATATTCAGGTGGAGGAAAGACACCATTTCAGCCAGCAACTCAAGTAATGTTCAGCAGCATAGAACACAATACCAAGGAACAGTATGTGTTAGACCTTGTCACCAAAAACAAACTGTGCAATAAGTGGCCACCCTGTAGTAGTGAACATACCACAGACTGTAAAGGAAACTTACCTGTAGCCTCATCGATTGGTAATGAGCAAGCATACTGTTTTGAAAGTCTGCAGAAGCTCAGAGAAGATGGTCTGGAGGTAGACAAGCTTGTCACGGACTCGGACACTGGTGCATTCAAGGCAGCTGAAAAGATTTATAAACTCGGTGATTCAAGTACAAAGCCAACACACAATCTGGACCCTATTCATATAACAAGAAATCTTAGAAAAAACATCTCTAAGTGTGTTAAACTTGAAGAAATAATGCCAGGATCAACAAGGAAAGAGAGACAAACCATCAAGAGAAAATTCAGCTGTGATCTAGCTTCTCGATGCCAGGCAGAGTTATCTCACCTTCATGACAGACACTGTGGTAGTCTAGTTCCCTTACAACGTGCGGCTCGCGGTGTAAGGGAGGCAATTGTGAAGTGCTATCAAGGTAAACATTCTGTGTGTAAAACCAAATCTCTAGTGTGTATTGGGACTAAAACAAAGAACTGGCTTACAAACAGCACATACTTACCAAGTGATTTTAAGATCTGTGGCGGAGAAGATTTACTTATGGAAAAGGTGAACAGTCGTCTTGGCGATTCTGTGTTGGAAATGACTCTTTGGAATCTGTCGACCCAAAAGGTGGAATCTGTGAACAGGCGGCTGAAGAGGTCACTCCCCCCTAGTGTGAACTTTACTCGAAACTTTTCTGGGAGAGCTCATAGGGCTGTGTATACCGTGAACCATGGACCCGGCAAAGCTGTTAGAGAACGGTGTAGTGCTATTGGAACACCTATTGCTGCAGGGAGCTCTGTGACGAAACATCTGGAAAAAGAACAAAATAGACATTTATTTGAGAAATCGCGAAGTAATTCAATACAACGTAAAGTTCAGAAGAGAACTAAAAGAGACAAAATGTTCAAATTACATGAATGTAAAATTGATGAAGAAATTTATGTGAAAGACAGAGTGATTGAAAAAAAAAAAATGAAAACATTAAAGTATTGTTAAACATAATCTTAGATTAAATATTAGAATAAAAAAAAGAGAAAATGTAAACATCAAGATGGTTTAAAGTACAGAATTATACAGAAATATAGAAACTTAGACACTAGACAGATTGATTGGTGATAGAGGCCGTGGTCAGTAAAGCCTGTTACGTAAAGTTTAAGTTTGAACAAAATGGCAATTGGTATAATTTTGGTATAATTTCAGGTCGCCTTAATACTCGGTCAAAAAAGAAATGTAAAAGTGTCATTTGATACACCTTGACATCAAAACACAATATTTGTCACACTTACCTGCTGATCACAGTAGACATGAGGGACGATGACCACCCGAACACTGGTTCTGAAGCTTACAATGATTCCTGGACTGGTTTGCCTCGTGCGTCTCAATAACTACATGTTCAGTATTAAAAACATAGCTTGTTATGACAGAGGTGACTGACCTCTAGAGTCTTGCCGTGAATGTCCTTTCGTGGGAAATCAGTCTTAAACCACCTGTACTTTACCATCAGAGCCACCCGATGTACTCGCTCGGTCGTACTATGTCCATTTGGCCATTTGACCACTATGCGCCCATAACCACGTTGGTCTACAGCCCCTATCCACACTCTACACGGGCTTCTGTTTCCGTTAAACTGGCCTCTTTGAATCTAGTTTCTGCTGTAAATTCTGCCAAAACACCTCCATGATAATTTCTCTTGTAGTTAAGTTATATACGGGTCCAATGTATCGGTGTCTAGGGACGCTGACTGATGAAAACGTCATATCCGGTTGTCATCCTATAGAGACCGCAGAACCAAATGATTTTCCATAGACGGTAATGTTAACGTTTGCCAATGTCCAGGTTAAATGAAGTTTTCAAGTCTGGTCAACCATCACTAATTTTGAAGAAGATCATCTCACATACCTGTGAATAAATTTTTTTTCAAATCTACCATCTTGCTAAACTTTTAAGTGGGGGGTGCCATCTTATGTTGAATTCCCGCACCAAAAAATGACCAAAATTTTCATAAAATTCCAATCTTTATTAACTCACCCTGTCAGAAACAGACTTGATAGAATTTTAAAATTTCTTTACATATTTTACATCTACATGTATTGCCCAAACAACAAATTAAACATTTGAAACTGATCCACCCTGAATACCCAATCAGCAGCCTCCGAAACATTCACCCCTCTATGAAATCTTGTGCCCAAAAGGGGATTTCCAGGATTCTATTTTTGGTTTGATTCTGCGGTCCCTATATATAGCATTTCACATAATTTTCAAATTTACCATTTTTGGAAAGCTACATGCCCATAAGGTCTGATTCCAAAGTGGGAGTTGGCTCACTGCATGCGTTGGTCTGCTACTGCAAGTTATCTACCCGTGTCGGAGATGGAGATTCCTGCAAGAAAATGTATGAGAATTGAATCTATTTTGAAATGTAAAATTAAATATCTCAATAAATTCTTAACCTAGACTTTTGGGTGTTGGTTATAATCTATAGTAGTGTTAGTTTACAGCAGAGATGAAAGGCAGATAGTTTAGATTGTAACTGATTGGGTGCTTAAACCATAGGGGGTAGGTGTCCTGCCTGTTCAAGTGTCCAAGCCCGACTCTAATGAATAGGATTACTGATACAAGCCTCCTGATTGGATATTGCTGTGTATATAAAGAGCAATGATCAGCCTCTGAAACATTCAACAGACCCATACACTCAAAGGAAAAAGATTATTTTGGAACCAAGATAATGGTAAATTCAAAGAAAAACGCTGGACGGTTTAAGAAAGGAAGACAACCATACATCAAAAAAGGGGGAGACAACTGACCGTTGGACTAATTCTGACTCTAACCAAGTCCCAACAGTGCGATTACCAAAGGATTTACATGACCAGGTTATGGATGCCCCAATTTCCTCACCTGTTAATCTCACCGATTCTCACAGAATGCTTCGTCCTTTACCGGTCGCCAAACATGCATCCTCGAGGTAAGTCATAAGCTACATGAAACATAAGAAAAACATAAGATTTACATAAAATTGAGACTTATTAGACATTCATATAATATCATGTTCAATGTTTACTATTCTATCAATTGCCTCTCTATTTCTCTTTTACAGTGAGAGTGAGGAACTGGAGACCATAGAATTGTAAACATTGGGAAAATGAGAGATATGTGGAATGATGCCGTACACCAACATTACAGTCACAAGACTTCATGCAAGGGAAATTTTAGATTTTAACTTTACAACAGAGGAGTGTCGGGGCTTGGGATGGAGAATAGGAACTAAGATGTACTAAGTGCACCTATGTGTCAGGTGTGTATTCTCTATATGAAGGCATGAAGGAACCAGGGAAGAAAGGGCGAGACACCGTGAAAATGAACTCTGCAGTACAAGTCGGACTTACACAGAGTAGAATTGGTAACGCTGCAATGAGACTTACCCTGATGAGTGCCAATATCCCTCCCCCCTCAGAGAGAGGAATGCAGAAAAAGTGCTAACAAAGTGTGTGACAAAATTGAGGAAATTAACAAGACTGACATGAGTGAACTACGGAAGCGTGTACAAAAAATCAACACCCTGAGAGGAAATCAGCCGAACAAAGTTAACCTAATGGTTGACTGCGACTTACAACAACCCATTATATTCAGGTGGAGGAAAGACACCATTTCAGCCAGCAACTCAAGTAATGTTCAGCAGCATAGAACACAATACCAAGGAACAGTATGTGTTAGACCTTGTCACCAAAAACAAACTGTGCAATAAGTGGCCACCCTGTAGTAGTGAACATACCACAGACTGTAAAGGAAACTTACCTGTAGCCTCATCGATTGGTAATGAGCAAGCATACTGTTTTGAAAGTCTGCAGAAGCTCAGAGAAGATGGTCTGGAGGTAGACAAGCTTGTCACGGACTCGGACACTGGTGCATTCAAGGCAGCTGAAAAGATTTATAAACTCGGTGATTCAAGTACAAAGCCAACACACAATCTGGACCCTATTCATATAACAAGAAATCTTAGAAAAAAACATCTCTAAGTGTGTTAAACTTGAAGAAATAATGCCAGGATCAACAAGGAAAGAGAGACAAACCATCAAGAGAAAACTCAGCTGTGATCTAGCTTCTCGATGCCAGGCAGAGTTATCTCACCTTCATGACAGACACTGTGGTAGTCTAGTTCCCTTACAACGTGCGGCTCGCGGTGTAAGGGAGGCAATTGTGAAGTGCTATCAAGGTAAACATTCTGTGTGTAAAACCAAATCTCTAGTGTGTATTGGGACTAAAACAAAGAACTGGCTTACAAACAGCACATACTTTACCAAGTGATTTTAAGATCTGTGGCGGAGAAGATTTACTTATGGAAAAGGTGAACAGTCGTCTTGGCGATTCTGTGTTGGAAATGACTCTTTGGAATCTGTCGACCCAAAAGGTGGAATCTGTGAACAGGCTGCGGCTGAAGAGGTCACTCCCCCCTAGTGTGAACTTTACTCGAAACTTTTTCTGGGAGAGCTCATAGGGCTGTGTATACCGTGAACCATGGACCCGGCAAAGCTGTTAGAGAACGGTGTAGTGCTATTGGATCACCTATTGCTGCAGGGAGCTCTGTGACGAAACATCTGGAAAAAGAACAAAAAAGACATTTATTTGAGAAATCGCGAAGTAATTCAATACAAACGTAAAGTTCAGAAGAGAACTAAAAGAGACAAAATGTTCAAATTACATGAATGTAAAATTGATGAAGAAAATTTATGTGAAAGACAGAGTTATGATTGAAAAAAATAAAATGAAACATTAAAGTATTGAATCTTAAAACATAATCTTAGTTGTTTTTTTCATGTAAAATATTAGAATAAAAAAAAGAGAAAATGTATTTAACAGAAGAAAAAAAAAACCCATCAAGATGGTTTAAATAGACGACAGAATTATACAGAAATATAGAAAGAAAGACATACAGACAGCTAGGACAGATTGATTGGTGAGGCCATAGAGGCCGTGGTCATTTAAGGAATTTCAGTTTTTTGTGTAAAGCCTGAGGCTCCGGAGGAAAACCACCAACCTAACGTAAAGTGCCTAACAGAGCCCCAGAAGTAAGTTTGAACTCAAAATGGCAATTGGTATAATTTTGGTATAATTTCAGGTCGCCTTAAATACTCGGTCAATGTGAATACCTATAGAAATGTATGCAAGTGTCACTTGACTTGATATTAGGCGACCTTGACATCAAAACACAATATTTGTCACACTTACCTGCTGATCACAGTAGACATGAGGGACGATGACCACCCGAACACTGGTTCTGAAGCTTACAATGATTCCTGGACTGGTTTGCCTCGTGCGTCTCAATAACTACATGTTCAGTATTAAAACATAGCTTGTTATGACAGAGGTGACTGACCTCTAGAGTCTTGCCGTGAATGTCCTTTCGTGGGAAATCAGTCTTAAACCACCTGTACTTTACCATCAGAGCCACCCGATGTACTCGCTCGGTCGTACTATGTCCATTTGGCCATTTGACCACTATGCGCCCATAACCACGTTGGTCTACAGCCCCTATCCACACTCTACACGGGCTTCTGTTTCCGTTAAACTGGCCTCTTGAATCTAGTTTTTCTGCTGTAAATTCTGCCAAAACACCTCCATGATAATTTCTCTTGTAGTTAAGTTATATACGGGTCCAATGTATCGGTGTCTAGGGACGCTGACTGATGAAAACGTCATATCCGGTTGTCATCCTAGTAGAGACCGCAGAAACCAAATGATTTTCCAAAGACGGTAATGTTAACGTTTGCCAATGTCCAGGTTAAATGAAGTTTTCAAGTCTGGTCAACCATCACTAATTTTGAAGAAGATCATCTCACATACCTGTGAATAAATTTTTTTTTCAAATCTACCATCTTGCTAAACTTTTAAGTGGGGGGTGCCATCTTATGTTGAATTCCGCACCAAAAAATGACCAAAATTTTCATAAAATTCCAATCTTTATTAACTCACCCTGTCAGAAACAGACTTGATAGAATTTTAAAAATTCTTTACATATTTTACATCTACATGTATTGCCCAAACAACAAATTAAACATTTGAAACTGATCCACCCTGAATACCCAATCAGCAGCCTCCGAAACATTCACCCCTCTATGAAATCTTGTGCCCAAAAGGGGATTTCCAGGATTCTATTTTTTGGTTTGATTCTGCGGTCCCTATATATAGCATTTCACATAATTTTCAAATTAACCATTTTTGGAAAGCTACATGCCCATAAGGTCTGATTCCAAAGTGGGAGTTGGCTCACTGCATGCGTTGGTCTGCTACTGCAAGTTATCTACCCGTGTCGGAGATGGAGATTCCTGCAAGAAAATGTATGAGAAATTGAATCTATTTTGAAATGTAAAAATTAAATATCTCAATAAATTCTTAACCTAGACTTTTGGGTGTTGGTTATATCTATAGTAGTGTTAGTTTACAGCAGAGATTGAAAGGCAGATAGTTTAGATTGTAACTGATTGGGTGCTTAAACCATAGGGGGTAGGTGTCTGCCTGTCAAGTGTCCAGCCCGACTCTAATGAATAGGATTACTGATACAAGCCTCCTGATTGGATATTGCTGTGTATATAAAGAGCAATGATCAGCCTCTGAAACATTCAACAGACCCATACACTCAAAGGAAAAGATTATTTTGGAACCAAGATAATGGTAAATTCAAAGAAAAACGCTGGACGGTTTAAGAAAGGAAGACAACCATACATCAAAAAGGGGGAGACAACTGACCGTTGGACTAATTCTGACTCTAACCAAGTCCCAACAGTGCGATTACCAAAGGATTTACATGACCAGGTTATGGATGCCCCAATTTCCTCACCTGTTAATCTCACCGATTCTCACAGAATGCTTCGTCCTTTACCGGTCGCCAAACATGCATCCTCGAGGTAAGTCATAAGCTAACATGAAACATAAAAGAAAAACATAAGATTTACATAAAATTGAGACTTATTAGACATTCATATAATATCATGTTCAATGTTTACTATTCTATCAATTGCCTCTCTATTTCTCTTTTACAGTGAGAGTGAGGAACTGGAGACCAATAGAATTGTAAACATTGGGAAAATGAGAGATATGTGGAATGATGCCGTACACCAACATTACAGTCACAAGCCTTCATGCAAGGGAAATTTAGATTTTAACTTTACAACAGAGGAGTGTCGGGGCTTGGGATGGAGAATAGGACTAAGATGTACTAAGTGCACCTATGTGTCAGGTGTGTATTCTCTATATGAAGGCATGAAGGAACCAGGGAAGAAAGGGCGAGACACCGTGAAAATGAACTCTGCAGTACAAGTCGGACTTACACAGAGTAGAATTGGTAACGCTGCAATGAGACTTACCCTGATGAGTGCCAATATCCCTCCCCCCTCAGAGAGAGGAATGCAGAAAAGTGCTAACAAAGTGTGTGACAAAATTGAGGAAATTAACAAGACTGACATGAGTGAACTACGGAAGCGTGTACAAAAAATCAACACCCTGAGAGGAAATCAGCCGAACAAAGTTAACCTAATGGTTGACGCGACTTACAACAACCCATTATATTCAGGTGGAGGAAAGACACCATTTCAGCCAGCAACTCAAGTAATGTTCAGCAGCATAGAACACAATACCAAGGAACAGTATGTGTTTAGACCTTGTCACCAAAAACAAACTGTGCAATAAGTGGCCACCCCTGTAGTAGTGAACATACCACAGACTGTAAAGGAAACTTACCTGTAGCCTCATCGATTGGTAATGAGCAAGCATACTGTTTTGAAAGTCTGCAGAAGCTCAGAGAAGATGGTCTGGAGGTAGACAAGCTTGTCACGGACTCGACACTGGTGCATTCAAGGCAGCTGAAAAGATTTATAAACTCGGTGATTCAAGTACAAAGCCAACACACAATCTGGACCCTATTCATATAACAAGAAAATCTTAGAAAAAACATCTCTAAGTGTGTTAAACTTGAAGAAATAATGCCAGGACAACAAGGAAAGAGAGACAAACCATCAAGAGAAAATTCAGCTGTATCTAGCTTCTCGATGTTCTCACCTTACAGACACTGTGGTGTCTAGTTCGTGTGCGGCTCGCGGTGTAAGGGAGGCAATTGTGAAGTGCTATCAAGGTAAACATTCTGTGTGTAAAACCAAATCTCTAGTGTGTATTGGGACTAAAACAAAGAACTGGCTTACAAACAGCACATACTTACCAAGTGATTTTAAGATCTGTGGCGGAGAAGATTTACTTATGGAAAAGGTGAACAGTCGTCTTGGCGATTCTGTGTTGGAAATGACTCTTTGGAATCTGTCGACCCAAAAGGTGGAATCTGTGAACAGGCGGCTGAAGAGGTCACTCCCCCCTAGTGTGAACTTTACTCGAAACTTTTCTGGGAGAGCTCATAGGGCTGTGTATACCGTAGAACCATGGACCCGGCAAAGCTGTTAGAGAACGGTGTAGTGCTATTGGATCACCTATTGCTGCAGGGAGCTCTGTGACGAAACATCTGGAAAAAGAACAAAATAGACATTTATTTGAGAAATCGCGAAGTAATTCAATACAACGTAAAGTTCAGAAGAGAACTAAAAGAGACAAAATGTTCAAATTACATGAATGTAAAATTGATGAAGAAATTTTATGTGAAAGACAGAGTTATGATTGAAAAAAAAAAATGAAACATTAAAGTATTGAATCTTAAACATAATCTTAGTTGTTTTTTCATGTAAATATTAGAATAAAAAAAGAGAAAATGTATTTAACAGAAGAAAAAAAACCCATCAAGATGGTTTAAATAGATGACAGAATTATACAGAAATATAGAAAGAAAGACATACAGACAGCTAGACAGATTGATTGGTGAGGCCATAGAGGCCGTGGTCATTTAAGGAATTTCAGTTTTTGTGTAAAGCCTGAGGCTCCGGAGGAAAACCACCAACCTACGTAAAGTGCCTAACAGAGCCCCAGAGTAAGTTTGAACTCAAAATGGCAATTGGTATAATTTTGTATAATTTCAGGTCGCCTTAATACTCGGTCAATGTGAATACCTATAGAAATGTATGTAAGTGTCACTTGACCTTGATATTAGGCGACCTTGACATCAAAACACAATATTTGTCACACTTACCTGCTGATCACAGTAGACATGAGGGACGATGACCACCCGAACACTGGTTCTGAAGCTTACAATGATTCCTGGACTGGTTTGCCTCGTGCGTCTCAATAACTACATGTTCAGTATTAAAACATAGCTTGTTATGACAGAGGTGACTGACCTCTAGAGTCTTGCCGTGAATGTCCTTTCGTGGGAAATCAGTCTTAAACCACCTGTACTTTACCATCAGAGCCACCCGATGTACTCGCTCGGTCGTACTATGTCCATTTGGCCATTTGACCACTATGCGCCCATAACCACGTTGGTCTACAGCCCCTATCCACACTCTACACGGGCTTCTGTTTCCGTTAAACTGGCCTCTTGAATCTAGTTTCTGCTGTAAATTCTGCCAAAACACCTCCATGATAATTTCTCTTGTAGTTAAGTTATATACGGGTCCAATGTATCGGTGTCTAGGGACGCTGACTGATGAAAACGTCATATCCGGTTGTCATCCTATAGAGAACCGCAGAACCAAATGATTTTCCATAGACGGTAATGTTAACGTTTGCCAATGTCCAGGTTAAAATGAAGTTTTCAAGTCTGGTCAACCATCACTAATTTTGAAGAAGATCATCTCACATACCTGTGAATAAATTTTTTTTCAAATCTACCATCTTGCTAAACTTTTAAGTGGGGGGTGCCATCTTATGTTGAATTCCGCACCAAAAAATGACCAAAATTTTCATATAATTCCAATCTTTATTAACTCACCCTGTCAGAAACAGACTTGATAGAATTTTAAAATATTTCTTTACATATTTTACATCTACATGTATATGCCCAAACAACAAATTAAAACATTTGAAACTGATCCACCCTGAATACCCAATCAGCAGCCTCCGAAACATTCACCCCTCTATGAAATCTTGTGCCCAAAAGGGGATTTCCAGGATTCTATTTTTGGTTTGATTCTGCGGTCCCTATATATAGCATTTCACATAATTTTCAAATTTACCATTTTTGGAAAGCTACATGCCCATAAGGTCTGATTCCAAAGTGGGAGTTGGCTCACTGCATGCGTTGGTCTGCTACTGCAAGTTATCTACCCGTGTCGGAGATGGAGATTCCTGCAAGAAAATGTATGAGAATTGAATCTATTTTGAAATGTAAAATTAAATATCTCAATAAATTCTTAACCTAGACTTTTGGGTGTTGGTTTATATCTATAGTAGTGTTAGTTTACAGCAGAGATGAAAGGCAGATAGTTTAGATTTGTAACTGATTGGGTGCTTAAAAACCATAGGGGGTAGGTGTCTGCCTGTCAAGTGTCCAGCCCGACTCTAATGAATAGGATTACTGATACATTTAGCCTCCTGATTGGATATTGCTGTGTATATAAAGAGCAATGATCAAAAAGCCTCTGAAACATTCAACAGACCCATACACTCAAAGGAAAAGATTATTTTGGAACCAAGATAATGGTAAATTCAAAGAAAAACGCTGGACGGTTTTTAAGAAAGGAAGACAACCATACATCAAAAAGGGGGAGACAACTGACCGTTGGGACTAATTCTGACTCTAACCAAGTCCCAACAGTGCGATTACCAAAGGATTTACATGACCAGGTTATGGATGCCCCAATTTCCTCACCTGTTAATCTCACCGATTCTCACAGAATGCTTCGTCCTTTACCGGTCGCCAAACATGCATCCTCGAGTAAGTCATAAGCTACATGAAACATAAGAAAAACATAAGATTTACATAAAATTGAGACTTATTAGACATTCATATAATATCATGTTCAATGTTTACTATTCTATCAATTGCCTCTCTATTTCTCTTTTACAGTGAGAGTGAGGAACTGGAGAGACCAATAGAATTGTAAACATTGGGAAAATGAGAGATATGTTGGAATGATGCCGTACACCAACATTACAGTCACAAGCCTTCATGCAAGGGAAATTTAGATTTTAACTTTACAACAGAGGAGTGTCGGGGCTTGGGATGGAGAATAGGACTAAGATGTACTAAGTGCACCTATGTGTCAGGTGTGTATTCTCTATATGAAGGCATGAAGGAACCAGGGAAGAAAGGGCTAGACAACACCGTGAAAATGAACTCTGCAGTACAAGTCGGACTTACACAGAGTAGAATGGTAACGCTGCAATGAGACTTACCCTGATGAGTGCCAATATCCCTCCCCCTCAGAGAGAGGAATGCAGAAAAGTGCTAACAAAGTGTGTGACAAAATTGAGGAAAATTAACAAGACTGACATGAGTGAACTACGGAAGCGTCTTTTTTTTGTACAAAAAATCAACACCCTGAGAGGAAATCAGCCGAACAAAAGTTAACCTAATGGTTGACGCGACTTACAACAACCCATTATATTCAGGTGGAGGAAAGACACCATTTCAGCCAGCAACTCAAGTAATGTTCAGCAGCATAGAACACAATACCAAGGAACAGTATGTGTTAGACCTTGTCACCAAAAACAAACTGTGGCAATAAGTGGCCACCCTGTAGTAGTGAACATACCACAAGACTGTAAAGGAAACTTACCTGTAGCCTCATCGATTGGTAAAATGAGCAAGCATTACTGTTTTGAAAGTCTGCAGAAGCTCAGAGAAGATGGTCTGGAGGTAGACATGCTTGTCACGGACTCGGACACTGGTGCATTCAAAGGGCAGCTGAAAAGATTTATAAACTCGGTGATTCAAGTACAAAGCCAACACACAATCTGGACCCTATTCATTTAACAAGAAATCTTAGAAAAAACATCTCTAAGTGTGTTAAACTTGAAGAAATAATGCCAGGATCTACAAGGGAAAGAGAGACTAAACCATTCAAGAGAAAAAAATTCAGCTGTGGATCTAGCTTCTCGATGACAGGCAGAGTTATCTCACCTTTATGGACAGACACTGTGGTAGTCTAGTTCCCTTACAACGTGCGGCTCGCGGTGTAAGGGAGGCAATTGTGAAGTGCTATCAAGGTAAACATTCTGTGTGTAAAACCAAATCTCTAGTGTGTATTGGGACTAAAACAAAGAACTGGCTTACAAACAGCACATACGTTACCAAGTGATTTTAAGATCTGTGGCGGAGAAGATTTACTTATGGAAAAGGTGAACAGTCGTCTTGGCGATTCTGTGTTGGAAATGACTCTTTGGAATCTGTCGACCCAAAAGGTGGAATCTGTGAACAGGCGGCTGAAGAGGTCACTCCCCCCTAGTGTGAACTTTACTCGAAACTTTTCTGGGAGAGCTCATAGGGCTGTGTATACCGTGAACCATGGACCCGGCAAAGCTGTTAGAGAACGGTGTAGTGCTATTGGATCACCTATTGCTGCAGGGAGCTCTGTGACGAAACATCTGGAAAAAGAACAAAATAGACATTTATTTGAGAAATCGCGAAGTAATTCAATACAACGTAAAGTTCAGAAGAGAAACTAAAAGAGACAAAATGTTCAAATTACATGAATGTAAAATATTGATGAAGAAATTTATGTGAAAGACAGAGTTATGATTGAAAAAAATAAAATGAAACATTAAAGTATTGAATCTTAACATAATCTTAGTTGTTTTTTCATGTTAAATATAGAATAAAAAAAAGAGGAAAAATGTATTTAACAGAAGAAAAAAAACCCATCAAGATGGGTTTTAAATAGACGACGACAGAATTATACAGAAATATAGAAAGAAAGACATACAGACAGCTAGACAGATTGATTGGTGAGGCCATAGAGGCCGTGGTCATTTAAGGAATTTCAGTTTTTGTGTAAAGCCTGAGGCTCCGGAGGAAAACCACCAACCTACGTAAAGTGCCTAACAGAGCCCCCAGAGTAAGTTTGAACTCAAAATGGCAATTGGTATAATTTTGGAATAATTTTGTATAATTTCAGGTCGCCTTAATACTCGGTCAATGTGAATTCCATATAGAAATGTATGCAAGTGTTCACTTGACCTTGATTATTAGTCGACCCTTGGACATCCAAAACCCCAATATTGTCAAAGCTTACCTGCTGATCACAGTAGACATGAGGGACGATAGACCACCTGACACACTGGTTTCTGAAGCTTAGCAATGAATCCTGACCAGGGTTTTTGCGTCGTGCGTCTCAATAAACTACAATTTTCAGTATTAAAACATAGCTTGGTATGACAGAGTGTGTACTGACCTCTAGATTCTTGCCGGTTGAACTGTCCTGTTCGTGGGAAATCAGTCTTAAACAACCTGTACTTTACCATCAGAGCCACCGATGTACTCGCTCGGTAGTATTTACTATGTACATTGGGCCATTGAACACTTTGCGCCCATAACCACGTTGGTCTACAGCCCTATCCACACTCTTACACGGGCTTCTGTTTCCGTTAAACTGGCCTCTTGAATCTAGTTTCTGCTGTAAAATTCTGCCAAAACACCTCCATGATATATTTCTCTTGTAGTTAAGTTTATATACGGGTCCAATGTATCGCGGTGTCTAGGGACGCTGACTGAATGAAAACGTCATATCCGGTTGTCATCCTATAGAGACCGCAGAACCAAATGATTTTCCATTAGACCGGTAATGAGATAAACGTTTGCCCAATGTCCAGGTAAATGAAGTTTTTCAAGTCCTGGTTCAACAACACTATTTTTGAAGAAGATCATCTCAACATCCTGTGAATAAATTTTTTTTTCAAATCTTACCATCATCTATGCTAAACTTTTAAGTGGGGGGTGCCATCTTATGTTGAATTCCCGCACCCAAAAAATGACCAAAATTTTCATAAAATTACCAATCTTTATTAACTCAACCCTGTCAGAAACAGACTTGATAGAATTTTAAAAATTCTCAATACATATTTTACAATCTACACTTTTGGCCACAAACAAAATCTATAGTTGTGTTAGTTTACTACAGAAAAATATGAAACATTCACTGAAATAAAGATTTGAAGATCATTTTTGGTTTGAACTCACCCATAATTTCACATATTTTACCCCCTATTTTTTGGAAACTTTGCCCATGCAAAGTTGGCTCACAGAATAAAGTCTGCTACTGCAAAATCTAGAGAGAGAATTGAATCTAAAGTAAAATTAAATATCTCAATAATTCTTAACCTAGACTTTTGGGTGTTTGGTTATATATATAGTAGTGTTAGTTTACAGCAGAGAGAAAGGCGATAGTTTAGATTGTAAACTGATGGGTGGCTTTAATCCATAGGGGGTAGGTGTCTGCCTGTCAAAGATGTCCAGCCCGACTCTAATGATATAGGATTAAATGATACAAGCCTCCTGATTGGAATATTTGCTGGTGTATATAAAGAGCAATGATCAGCCTCTGAAACATTCAACAGACCCATACACACTCAAAGGAAAAGATTATTTTGGAACCAAGATAATGGTAAATTCAAAGAAAAAACGCCTGGACGGTTTAAGAAAGGAAGACAACCATACATCAAAAAGGGGGAGACAACTGACCGTTGGACTAATTCTGACTCCCTAACCAAGTCCCAACAGTGCGATTACCAAAGGATTTACATGACCAGGTTATGGATTGCCCCAATTTCCTCACCTGTTAATCTCACCGATTCTCACAGAATGCTTCGTCCTTTAACCGGTCAGCCAAACATGCATCCTCGAGGTAAGTCATAAGCTACATGAAACATAAGAAAAAACATAAGAATTTACATAAAATTGAGACTTATTAGACATTCATATAATATCATGTTCAATGTTTACTATTCTATCAATTGCCTCTCTATTTCTCTTTTACAGTGAGAGTGAGGAACTGGAGACCAATAGAATTGTAAACATTGGGAAATGGAGAGATATGTGGAAATGATGCCGTACACCAACATTACAGTCACAAGCCTTCATGCAAGGGAAATTTAGATTTTAACTTTACAACAGAGGAGTGTCGGGGCTTGGGGATGGAGAATAGGGACTAAGATGTACTAAGTGCACCTATGTGTCAGGTGTGTATTCTCTATATGAAGGCATGAAAGGAACCAGGGAAGAAAGGGCGAGACACCGTGAAAATGAACTCTGCAGTACAAGTCGGACTTACACAGAGTAGAATTGGTAACGCTGCAATGAGACTTACCCTGATGAGTGCCAATATCCCTCCCCCCTCAGAGAGAGGAATGCAGAAAAGTGCTAACAAAGTGTGTGACAAAATTGAGGAAATTAACAAGACTGACATGAGTGAACTACGGAAGCGTGTACAAAAAATCAACACCCTGAGAGGAAATCAGCCCCGAACAAAGTTAACCTAATGGTTGACTAGCGACTTACAACAAACCCATTATATTCAGGTGGAGGAAAGACACCATTTCAGCCAGCAAACTCAAGTAATGTTCAGCAGCATAGAACACAATACCAAGGAACTGTATGTGTTAGACCTTGTCACCAAAAACAAACTGTGCAATAAGTGGCCACCCTGTAGTAGTGAACATACCACAGACTGTAAAGGAAACTTACCTGTAGCCTCATCGATTGAGGATAATGAGCAAGCATACTGTTTTGAAAGTCTGCAGAAGCTCAGAGAAGATGGTCTGGAGGTAGACAAGCTTGTCACGACTCGGACACTGGTGCATTCAAGGCAGCTGAAAAGATTTATAAACTCGGTGATTCAAGTACAAAGCCAACACACAATCTGGACCCTATTCATATAACAAGAAATCTTAGAAAAAACATCTCTAAGTGTGTTAAACTTGAAGAAATAATGCCAGGATCAACAAGGAAAGAGAGGACAAACCATCAAGAGAAAATTCAGCTGTGATCTAGCTTCTCGATGCCAGGCAGAGTTATCTCACCTTCATGACAGACACTGTGAAGTCTAGTTCCCTTACAACGTGCGGCTCGCGGTGTAAGGGAGGCAATTGTGAAGTGCTATCAGGGTAAACATTCTGTAGTGTAAAACCAAATCTCTAGTGTGTATTGGGACTAAAACAAAGAACTGGCTTACAAAAACAGCACATACTTACCAAGTGATTTTAAGATCTGTGGCGGAGAAGATTTACTTATGGAAAAGGTGAACTGTCGTCGTCTTGCGATTCTGTGTAGGTAAATGACTCTTTGGAATCTGGTCGATCCCAAAGGTGGAATCTGTGACACAGGCGGCGGATGAGGTCACTCCCCCCTAGTTGTGAATTTTACTCGAATCTTTTCTGGGAGAGCTCTTAGAGGCTGGTGGTATACCGTGTAACCAATGGACCACGGCAAAGCTGTTTAGAGATACGGTGTAGTGATCTTGGGGATCACCTATTGCTGCATGGAGCTCTGTGACGAAACATCTGAAATAATGAACAAAATAGGACATTTTATTTGAGAACATTCGCGAAGTAATTCTATTACATACGTAAAGTTCAGAAGAGAAACTAAAAGAGGACAAATTGTTCAAAAAATTACGTGACATGTATAATTTGATGAAGAAATTTATGTGAATGACAGAGGTTTGATTGATTGAAAAAAATTAAAATGATTTATTAAAGTATTGAATATTACATATCTTCAGTTGTTTTTTCATGTAAATATTAGAATAAAAAAAAAGAGAAATGTATTTAACAGAAGAAAAAATAACCCAATCAAGTGGTTTAAATAGACGACAGAATTATACAGAAATATAGAAAGAAAGACATACAGACAGCTAGACAGATTGATTGGTGAGGCCATAGAGGCCGTGGTCATTTAAGGAATTTCAGTTTTTGTGTAAAAGCCTGAGGCTCCGGAGGAAAACCACCAACCTACGTAAAGTGCCTAACAGAGCCCCAGAGTAAGTTTGAACTCAAAATGGCAATTGGTATAATTTTGGTATAATTTCAGGTCGCCTTAATACTCTCGGTCAATGTGAATACCTATAGAAATGTATGCAAGTGTCACTTGACCTTGATATTAGGCGACCTTGACATCAAATCACACAATATTTGTCACACTTACCTGCTGATCACAGTAGACATGAGGGACGATGACCACCCGAACACTGGTTCTGAAGCTTACAATGATTCCTGGACTGGTTTGCCTCGTGCGTCTCAATAACTACTATGTTCAGTATTAAAACATAGCTTGTTATGACAGAGGTGACTGACCTCTAGAGTCTTTGAGCCGTGAATGTCCTTTCGTGGGAAATCAGTCTTAAACCACCTGTACTTTACCATCAGAGCCACCCGATGTACTCGCTCGGTCGTACTATGTCCATTTGGCCATTTGACCACTATGCGCCCATAACCACGTTGGTCTACAGCCCCTATCCACACTCTACACGGGCTTCTGTTTCCGTTAAACTGGCCTCTTGAATCTAGTTTCTGCTGTAAATTCTGCCAAAACACCTCCATGATAATTTCTCTTGTAGTTAAGTTATATACGGGTCCAATGTATCGGTGTTCTAGGGACGCTGACTGATGAAAACGTCATATCCGGTTTAGTTGTCATCCTATAGAGACCGCAGAACCAAATGATTTTCCATAGACGGTAATGTTAACGTTTGCCAATGTCCAGGTTAAATGAAGTTTTCAAGTCTGGTCAACCATCACTAATTTTGAAGAAGATCATCTCACATACCTGTGAATAAATTTTTTTTTCAAATCTACCATCTTGCTAAACTTTTAAGTGGGGGGTGCCATCTTATGTTGAATTCCGCACCAAAAAATGACCAAAATTTTCATAAAAATTCCAATCTTTATTAACCACCCTGTCAGAAACAGACTTGAGTAGAATTTTAAATTTCTTTACATATTTTTACATCTACATGTATTGCCCAAACAACAAATTAAACATTTTGAAACTGATCCCCCCTGAATACCCAATCAGCAACGCCTCCGAAACATTCACACCCCATCTATGAAATCTTGTGCCCAAAAGGGGATTTCCAGAATTCTATTTTTGGTTTGATTCTGCGGTCCATAAATAGCATTTCACATAATTTTGTACAAATTTACCATTTTTGTGAAAGCTACATGCCCATAAGGTCTGATTTCCAAAGTGGGAGTTGGCTCACTGCATGCGTTGGTCTGCTACTGCAAGTTATCTACCCGTGTCGGAGATGGAGAAAGTTCCAGCAAGGAAAATGTATGAGAATTGAATCTATTTTGAAATGTAAAATTAAAATAATCTCAATAAATTCTTAACCTAGACTTTTGGGTGTTGGTTTATATCTATAGTAGTGTTAGTTTACCAGAGATGAAAGATGGCAGATTACAGTTTAGATTGTAACTGATTGGGTGTCCATGGGGTAGGTGTCTGCCTGTCAAGTGTCCAGCCCGACTCTAATGAATAGGATTACTGATACAAGCCTCCTGATTGGATATTGCTGTGTATATAAAGAGCAATGATCAGCCTCTGAAACATTCAACAGACCCATACACTCAAAGGAAAAGATTATTTTGGAACCAAGATAATGGTAAATTCAAAGAAAAACGCTGGACGGTTTAAGAAAGGAAGACAACCATACATCAAAAAGGGGGAGACAACTGACCGTTGGACTAATTCTGACTCTAACCAAGTCCCAACAGTGCGATTACCAAAGGATTTACATGACCAGGTTATGGATGCCCCAATTTCCTCACCTGTTAATCTCACCGATTCTCACAGAATGCTTCGTCCTTTACCGGTCGCCAAACATGCATCCTCGAGGTAAGTCATAAGCTACATGAAACATAAGAAAAACATAAGATTTACATAAAATTGAGACTTATTAGACATTCATATAATATCATGTTCAATGTTTACTATTCTATCAATTGCCTCTCTATTTCTCTTTTACAGTGAGAGTGAGGAACTGGAGACCAATAGAATTGTAAACATTGGGGAAAATGAGAGATATGTGGAATGATGCCGTACACCAACATTACAGTCACAAGCCTTCATGCAAGGGAAATTTAGATTTTAACTTTACAACAGAGGAGTGTCGGGGCTTGGGATGGAGAATAGGACTAAGATGTACTAAGTGCACCTATGTGTCAGGTGTGTATTCTCTATATGAAGGCATGAAGGAACCAGGGAAGAAAGGGCGAGACACCGTGAAAATGAACTCTGCAGTACAAGTCGGACTTACACAGAGTAGAATTGGTAACGCTGCAATGAGACTTACCCTGATGAGTGCCAATATCCCTCCCCCCTCAGAGAGAGGAATGCAGAAAAGTGCTAACAAAGTGTGTGACAAAATTGAGGAAATTAACAAGACTGACATGAGTGAACTACGGAAGCGTGTACAAAAAATCAACACCCTGAGAGGAAATCAGCCGAACAAAGTTAACCTAATGGTTGACGCGACTTACAACAACCCATTATATTCAGGTGGAGGAAAGACACCATTTCAGCCAGCAACTCAAGTAATGTTCAGCAGCATAGAACACAATACCAAGGAACAGTATGTGTTAGACCATTGTCACCAAAAACAAACTGTGCAATAAGTGGCCACCCTGTAGTAGTGAACATACCACAGACTGTAAAGGAAACTTACCTGTAGCCTCATCGATTGGTAATGAGCAAGCATACTGTTTTGAAAGTCTGCAGAAGCTCAGAGAAGATGGTCTGGAGGTAGACAAGCCTTGTCACGGACTCGGACACTGGTGCATTCAAGGCAGCTGAAAAGATTTATAAACTCGGTGATTCAAGTACAAAGCCAACACACAATCTGGACCCTATTCATATAACAAGAAATCTTAGAAAAAACATCTCTAAGTGTGTTAAACTTGAAGAAATAATGCCAGGATCAACAAGGAAAGAGAGACAAACCATCAAGAGAAAATTCAGCTGTGATCTAGCTTCTCGATGCCAGGCAGAGTTATCTCACCTTCATGCGATCAGACACTGTGGTAGTCTAGTTCCCTTACAACGTGCGGCTCGCGGTGTAAGGGAGGCAATTGTGAAGTGCTATCAAGGTAAACATTCTGTGTGTAAAACCAAATCTCTAGTGTGTATTGGGACTAAAACAAAGAACTGGCTTACAAACAGCACATACTTACCAAGTGATTTTAAGATCTGTGGCGGAGAAGATTTACTTATGGAAAAGGTGAACAGTCGTCTTGGCGATTCTGTGTTGGAAAATGACTCTTTGGAATCTGTCGACCCAAAAGGTGGAATCTGTGAACAGGCGGCTGAAGAGGTCACTCCCCCCTAGTGTGAACTTTACTCGAAACTTTCTGGGAGAGCTCATAGGGGCTGTGTATACCGTGAACCATGGACCCGGCAAAGCTGTTAGAGAACGTGTGTAGTGCTATTGGATCACCTATTGCTGCAGGGAGCTCTGTGACGAAACATCTGGAAAAAGAACAAAATAGACATTTATTTGAGAAATCGCGAAGTAATTCAATACAACGTAAAGTTCAGAAGAGAACTAAAAGAGACAAAATGTTCAAATTACATGAATGTAAAATTGATGAAGAAATTTATGTGAAAGACAGAGTTATGATTGAAAAAAATAAAATGAAACATTAAAGTATTGAATCTTAAACATAATCTTAGTTGTTTTTTTCATGTAAATATTAGAATAAAAAAAGAGAAAATGTATTTAACAGAAGAAAAAAAACCCATCAAGATGGTTTAAATAGATGACAGAATTATACAGAAATATAGAAAGAAAGACATACAGACAGCATAGACAGATTGATTTGGTGAGGCCATAGAGGCCGTGGTCATTTAAGGAATTTCAGTTTTTTGTGTAAAGCCTGAGGCTCCGGAGGAAAACCACCCAACCTACGTAAAGTGCCTAACAGAGCCCCAGAGTAAGTTTGAACTCAAAATGGCAATTGGTATAATTTTGGTATAATTTCAGGTCGCCTTAATACTCGGTCGGTCAATGTGAATACCTATAGAAATGTATGTAAGTGTCACTTGACCTTGATATTAGGCGACCTTGACATCAAAACACAATATTTGTCACACTTACCTGCTGATCACAGTAGACACATGAGGGACGATGACCACCCGAACACTGGTTCTGAAGCTTACAATGATTCCTGGACTGGTTTGCCTCGTGCGTCTCAATAACTACATGTTCAGTATTAAAACATAGCTTGTTATGACAGAGGTGACTGACCTCTAGAGTCTTGCCGTGAATGTCCTTTCGTGGGAAATCAGTCTTAAACCACCTGTACTTTACCATCAGAGCCACCCGATGTACTCGCTCGGTCGTACTATGTCCATTTGGCCATTTGACCACTATGCGCCCATAACCACGTTGGTCTACAGCCCCTATCCACACTCTACACGGGCTTCTGTTTCCGTTAAACTGGCCTCTTGAATCTAGTTTCTGCTGTAAATTCTGCCAAAACACCTCCATGATAATTTCTCTTGTAGTTAAGTTATATACGGGTCCAATGTATCGGTGTCTAGGGACGCTGACTGATGAAAACGTCATATCCGGTTGTCATCCTATAGAGACCGCAGAACCAAATGATTTTCCATAGACGATAATGTTAACGTTTGCCAATGTCCAGGTTAAATGAAGTTTTCAAGTCTGGTCAACCATCACTAATTTTGAAGAAGATCATCTCACATACCTGTGAATAAATTTTTTTTCAAATCTACCATCTTGCTAAACTTTTAAGTGGGGGGTGCCATCTTATGTTGAATTCCGCACCAAAAAATGACCAAAATTTTCATAAAATTCCAATCTTTATTAACTCACCCTGTCAGAAACAGACTTGATAGAATTTTAAAATTTCTTTACATATTTTACATCTATACATGTATTGCCCAAACAACAAATTAAACATTTGGAAACTGTCGTGTATTGTTACTCAATTTGGTTAGCAATACGTTAGCTCTAAGTTTTTATTATCCATTATTATTGTTTTTGAAAAGAAGAAAACAGATCGATACGAAGACCCCCTAACATGAAAAACGAACTAGGAATTTGAAAATAAACTCTAAATGAAAATGTCCTCTTGAAGAATTTTTAATTCCGTGATGTAAGAAACCAAGGATGACAAACATTCTATAAATTGTAAGGGAGATGTACTTAAATAATCCATTAGATGGAAAAAGCCTAGTTGGAAACTCTTTTCAAAGTACACATGGAGGAAAGGAGTATTCCACTCGACGGTTCCAGGAAAATGCGGTAAAACCCACCAAGGCTTGTAAAGTGGGGGAAAAAGGTGAGGGTTTTACCCTAATTTTCTGACCTGAAAAGGAGAAGTTTGGAAAATAACCCCTATCCTCCATGTGTATAAAATGACATCAACAACAATCATAATGTCATAAGCTTAACTTTATAATTCTCGGGATTCATTTTCTTCATTATCCTGTATAGGAAATATGCAATACTCCCGTGCGTTCAAAGTGATATCATGCAATTAAGACCTAAAATCGTCAGATGCTTTACCCCGTGACATTAGATTGAAGTAAATACAATAACGGGAACGGACATAATATGATTTAAAATATGAAATGTAAACTCAATTATTCGAAAGGCTGGATATCTCTATCAACAAGAGCCTTCATTAAACGAAGACAATACTATGTCAATTTAAAGTATAAAGTAATTGGAAATAATCAAAAGACAACGTTAAAAGTTAAAAAATACATTTTAAATGATAAGTCATCAATTCTCTGTTCATGACATCGATATTTTGGCACCTGGCGAGGAATTGCATCATAGTTTTGACTGACATACAATATCTTGTCAGGCGTTGTAACTTTAATAGCTGATATGATAGTTCAAGAATTATCTCATAACACTCTACTCCAGCGTGTAACGAGCATTTCAATTGGCTGAACAAAATATATTTTAATTCATTAAAGACCATGGATGTGTTTCTATAAAGGAAAATCACAGTAAAACCTCCATATTTGTGAGGTGAAGATGCCATTTACTAGCACAGAAATCGGCTTTACGTATTATAAAGACTTATTTCTTACATACATGAAATGGAGCAAAGAAAAATCCTTATACCAATATGGTATCAATTAACGTCTTTACAATTGTAATACACCTTTAAATCTCCGTGTGAACTCATATCCAGATAAGCGTATTCATCATGTCACCATGCTGATAATGGTAATTAAATGTGATATATTATTATGCAAATTCATTAAAGATGCTCCACCGCTGACAAATGGTATTTTTTCACTATCAAAAACAGGAGCAGACGATTTGGTATTTTTCTTCAGTTACAAAAGTTACTTACTTTACACCATTACCAACATTGAAAAGTTTGAGCTTCTAATTTTACTTCAAGTTAAAAATATGAAAAATAATTAATTGCATCCCGAAAAAATTCCACAGCACTATATCCTATATGGAATGATGTACTGATTGCGCATGCACCAACGGCAAAATAAATTATTTTATATTATTTTTTGTGTTAATTAGACATATATAAACACGATAATACACCAATTATTGTTAAAATAATGAATATCATTTATGCTCCGTCGGCGGTGGAGCATCTTTAAATCAAGCTAAATACACCTATCGTAAACTCTACATCTTCTCTGGGGGACCAGAAATGAATGGGTTATGAAATTCACATCCTTTGTATACGACCTATATTACTTCACTCTAAATTGGAAATAATCTGATTTATCAAAGTGAATTCAAAATATCACAAAATCATTGATATGCTACAGTATAGTTTCCCTAAACCATTTTGAATTAATTTTGTTTTATCAACTACATGTTTTAGTTTCACTGATCTTCATTTAACAATACTTTTTACCCGAAATATTGTCGAATCATAATCATAAATCCTGCTGTTGCGACCAAAATGTCAAATGGTAGGCAGGTTGTAATATACGGGGTTAGGGAACAAGCTGCTCTGCTGTAGACACCAGTTAGCTAACTTTATTGTACCCAAATTGATACTGTAACCAAATTGATACCCTAATTAAGAAAATAGCTGAAATATTTGTTTTGATAAAGTTTACCTCATTTCTCAGTGATGACACCAAAGATGCATCATTTATTGATAACTATGCTTTGTTTTTGCAACTTGTTCTGCTCTTTCTCAAATACTATTTGTACTATAATCATGGGGTTTTTTCAAAGCGTAAGGACTCCTCAAAGAAAATTTCATGAAATAATGAACTAAACAGAAATTGAAAAAATATAGTTTCCACACATTATTTTTTTATTTAATCAAGTGCAAATTGCTCTTTGTATAGCGTTATATCCCCATCTAGATTGTTACTAAACTGTTGCTAGCATTTTGTTTGTAGTATTTTACATTGAAATTTTTAACAATTATTAAAAATATATAACATATTGGAACAATATAGGTTTAGGTGAATGCCACAGAAAACTCAATTTAAATCATTAAAATATGACGCAAGTCATTACGTGGTCTTGCGGGGCTACTGGATTAGCGCAGGCCTGTTGTGAAAACACTTGTGGAAATTTTACAGTAGGATGTTATCATATTCAGTATAACTCAGTATATGACCGCAACTTCATTCCCTTTTCATACAGTAAAATTACAAAAATCCATATATATTAACTTTTCTTACATTTATACATTTTTCTTGCTGGGTATCAATTTGGGTACATACCATGTGACTAAACTAGAAGTTTCGGAACTTGCTATTAATCGTTCTAACAGTAAAAATAAGTACTGCAATAACAAAAACAAAGCATCAAAATAAAGTTTTAATGCACTTTTTCTAAACAGAAAAGAAAAAAAGTGAACCACACCAAGCAACAAATGTCATATAAGAGAAATCTGCGTGTATTGATATCAATTTGGTTACAATGACGTTAGCTCTAAGTTTTTTTTATTATTATTATTGTTTGAAGAAAACATCATACGTGACCTACATGAAAAACACGGAATTGAAAATAACTTTATATGATAATGTCTCTTGAAGTATTTTTATTCGGATGTAAGAAACCAAATGACAAACATTCTATAAATGTAAGGGAGATGTACTTAAAGCTGACAATGCAAGATAAAAACATGCAGTTGAAATTAAAAAAAAAATATTTTAGCGATTTTTTTTTTCAAAAATTGTTTCTGAGACATCCCCTAGTTATGACAGTGTGGTATCTAAGGAAGTGGCAGCCATTTTTCTTTTGCTCTGCTTAGTAACCTTCACTGGCCAACCACCTATATAAAGCACGGGACACGTGTATCATTCTAAACATGTCTTGTCTCAGATACATATGTCCCGATATTGCAAATAACAATGTCAAATTGAAAATAAACACTGCACTCACCTGACAATAGCTCATTGAAGTAATAGATGAATGTGTTGTCAGCTAAATCCCAACATATGTCCAATACGAACTAATAAAACACTTCAATATACAGTAGGTTTTACACGTACATGTAGAACGACACGTGTGTGTTTTTGATAGTTGTCGCTCGTTCGGGTCAGGTACGTAGTCACGTGTATATGGTCAGTTGAGTGCATCGGGTACGATGATATACGTGGAGATATGTGGACGGATTATTGTTTGGATTTCTATTCACTTGCGTTGGATTTTATTTTGAGAAACATCTAATTGACAACTTAGAGGAGTTGACATGTTTTCTTGCTAAAAAAAGTTCCATATAGTTTTACAGGTTAGGGTTTTGTTTACCTATTTGTAGGTGATATAACCTGTAGACTGCTAGGTGTATAGGTACATGCATGAGCGCACGTGTGTCGATTCACGCGTTTTATATAGGGGTCGGTGAGTCGTCGGAATGTAAAACGAAAAATGGCTGTCCTCAACCGGGGAATGTCTCATAAACGATTCTTGAAAAAACGAGTATACTTATTAAAAAAATCATTTTAATAATTTTAACTTGCATTGTCAGCTTTAATAACCATTATGGCCCAGTTGTAAGACTCTTTCATATGTACACATGGAGGAAAGGAGTATTCCACTCGAGGGGTCAGAAAATGCGGTAAAACCCAATGCTTGTTGAGGGTTTTACCTAATTTTCTGACCCCGGAGGTGGAATATCCCCTATCCTCCCTGTGTATATAATGAAAGAGAATTTTTAGGATGTCCTTAAAAATCATACCCTGAAAGTTTGCTGACAAAATAAGATCATTTTGTTGCATCTTATCTGGGTGAATGTATAATTCTCTGAAAAATATTTCGTGGCCTGACCGACTTTTTTCCTGTACCAGATCACATCGTACACATCTGCGTACATCCGCGAAATATATAGCGCCAATATCCAAAATAAAAAAACAATCAAAGAGAAAAGATTAATTTTGTGTTAGCCTACATGTATTTCAGTTCTAGCTACAACACTGTTGTCATTTTGAAGAAACGTAGCGGTAATTTTTACTGTCACTTCAGTCAAAGCACTGCGTCATACGTGACGTCATATGGGCGGTCAAGGCTACTCCTAGTCGCTCTAGGTCACCATGATCAGACGATGTTTTAATTTTGCAGCTTGTTTTGTTGTATTAACATGTTTTCACAGTTGTTCATATGGGACCCAGCGAACATGATTTCGATACGAGTGTCCGACCTTTGTTGTGATACACAATTGTACGTATTTAAACGTGATTCTTGTTTAGAATCGGAGGACTGTTTTCGCTCAGATGGTAGGCTACCGTACGTTAACTATAATATGTGGTTTTCATGTTCGACAGCATGTTTGAAATCATAAATTTGTGTTTATTATTCAGAGCTCTATAATCATTTAGCGATTGTTTGTGTTGTTGTCTGTAAGTTAACAGAAACATGCAGGCTACAGTACGAGACATGATAGTCGGTCATTTTTGGACTAGGGCCTAACCGTGTTAGGGTTACACGTATTAGTCTACGTTCACAATTAACAGACACAGGGGCACGCAACATATTCATTAATGATTACGCCTAGTAGATATACATCGTCATATTCTAATAGGATACGATGAACAGTGCTGACACATCATCAAAATATTATATATATTTACAGCATTTTCGTGACCCTGTGCAACAGGTAGGCCTAGATGGCATATTTCAACAGTTGTCTCCATGTAACACAAATTAATCCGCGCGTGTGAAATGCCATGTAAGATAGATTTATCTTACATAGCTATCGTACATGGGCAAACTCTATATAACATAAAGTAATATGAGAGAATCTGATTTATTACTTATCTTTAGATATCACATTTTGTAAAAAAATCATTGTCAGATTACATAGATCTGAGTCCGCTACAAGGGTCAATATGATTTTTACGTCATTGGGTGTGGCTTCATAAACGTATAACTGCAAAATAGAACCAACTCAAGGATACATAGTTACATCGACAGTGACGACAGGACGCATTATCAAATACGTTAGAAAGAGTACTTTATCAGTTTCAAGACGACTGCTATTCATTTTAAACGCAGCAAAACATTATTTACTTGAAGGGCTGAACTTTGGAGTGGTTAAGAATATGGAAAACGTTTCAGTGGTTTCTTCATGTACGGAATGGAATGAGGACAATCGAAGAAAGGAGAGATTTGATTTTTGCGTGCAGCTCATGACTGAGTTGATGTTGGTCGTCAGTTCGGTCACCCTGGAGGACTTTCAAGCAACTTTGAAATGGTTATCCCATGTCGTGACGTTCTGTGACAGAATATCGTTAAATGGTGTAACGGACGACTATTTGGCTTGCGGAAAAATTCACGGAAGAGCGTTCGGGTATTGTTTCGAGGTTTATAACGAAACTAGTTCTGATGATTTTCTGGAATGTTTTCAAATGATTAAACACTTCGAGGCAGCAAATCCTGATACCAGTGTTACAAAATGGAGATTCATGGAACTGTTTTGTAAACCTATGGATACTACTAGTATTTGCTTGCAGTACCATTACATGAGGGAATCCGTGTTCACTTTAGAACAACAATACATGGACACACTTTGGAATGAGACGTTCCATCGATACATTTTACCAACAATAGGGATCATTACACTTTTGACGAATGGAATGTTGTTGTTTGTTCTTTCTGTGCATATGACGACAAACAGTAATATCGTCTTCTTGCGGGTAAAGTCAATTTTCGACACGTTTACAGTTACTTGTCAATTACCTGCTCTCTTGTACTTTATGGTTTTTCAGAAATATACTGATTTTATTCCTTACTATTTATGTATACTAGTCATTTTGTCTGTTGAGCTTCTGCCTGCCATGTTTCATAGTATATCTGTCTTTATAATGGTAGGCATAGCTATTCAGAAATTGATCATTATCACTTATCCTTTCAAGGTTCATAAGTATTTGAGACCTGGAATAATTCGTACATATATTATTTTCTGTATTGCTATTATAATGATAACGTATTTCCCAGGTGTAGTTGTTCTCTTTAACATGAAAACAATAGATGTACAATCTAAAGAAATATTTAACGAAGACATTACAACTATGTCTCTTCGTTTGCCGATAGGAACAGATAACGAATGGATGCTGGTATACAATAGCATAAGCGTCTTACTAAGGACGGTGATTCTCCAGTGTCTTCCTTGCTTCCTCTTACTGATATTGGAAATGTGTGTGGTTTGTAGAAATCTAGCATATATTCAGACAAGAAAACGTCTACATTTAAGGAATATCCCAACAAACACATCGCAAAACTTAACCCAAGTCGTGCACATATCCTTGGCGAGTGTGTGCATCTTTCTCCTGGCTGAACTACCCAATTCGGTAGCACTGATTTACTATTCAGTCTCTGAAATTGGATTGTCGCGGAATGTATTACAAAAGAAGGAAATGGATTTAATTAGTACTATCTTGGATAGTCTTTCCTGGCTTTCAACTTCGGGTAACCTCATCGCATGCCTACTATTTTGTAGACGATTTAGAAAAGCATTATTAGATATTTTTCGTTGTCAAAAATGTAGGAATTTGTGAAATTTTAAAGTTGTTGAAATATTCGGAGAAATCCTATCAAACTGTTTTTATTCTTATGTCACAAATAAAAAAAACCACCAATACATTTAAATGAAATTCTAGTGACATGATTCAGAAAATGTTTAAATACATAAATTCTTCGTTCTAGGTCGCATACAGCCTCTCTCATATATATACAAATCTCAAGTTATATATATATATTGTACCAACTTATTTCAACTCTAAAATTATGACAAAACATTTCTAAGTTTGAAGGAACGATAATTTTCGCTCTTGTATATTTAGGGATTTCCATTCAGGGCTCTGTTTTTTCTTCTTATTAGGGATTTCAATTCAGAATGGAAATCCCTATTGAGGAAATCCCTATTGTTTTTGTTCTGTTTTTTTCTCTCTTGTATATTTTTGTATTGTTTTTGTTTCTCAATTTTAAAAGGGCTGAAAGTTATATGTGCCATAACTGGGCGAAAATTTTGTTACTTTTTTCTGCAGCAATTTATAGAAACCTATCAGCTTTGATGAATTCAGCTATGAAAAAGATTCACAGACATACATGTATCATGCCTTATGAACATTCTCTACAACACTGCAGAATTTATGCAAAAATAAAGTCTTTTTGTTTATGCCTTATACATGTTTAGATGGAAATATACCTGTATAAATCACTTCACAATTACTCAAAATGTGAAATGAAATTGTAGATCACAACTTGGCTTCATAGTCTGACGGTATGTTCTCATTTCACTGCACCGTACATATAAATATGATTTTTGCCAAAATTCAAATTCAGCTCTTATTTGTGCTTGTGAAATTAAAACCTCAAAAAAAATTTGTGTGTATGAAAAAATGACTGTTTGTGTGTTGATGTTGTTATTGACTAATCAGAATATTTAGGAACACAATACATTTAGTGGCAGTTACAGTGTCATACATAAATATTCACATTTTGCTACAGCGACTCCCATTACTCTTATGATAATCATGATCTGCATTATGAGACAATAAATGCAGCGTACACTTAGTGTAGTAATATCTATACATGAATGGGAAACCTGTTTACTGAAACCAAGTTAGTTCGCGCTGAATGAACCAGTTTGGTTATTAAAAAAATCTTTAAAACATCTGTGTTTTTAATAGGAGACTCAAATGCTATTGAAAAACACTGATCTTTTGTTGTGTTTTCAATTTTTTATATGGACTATTTTTATCACGTTGACTTTGGCTGTTCAGAATAAATGGTTGAAGCAGGAAATTCAAATATTCACTCCCACTCTAAACTATGTTTTACTTTGAAACAGAAAATAAAATGTAAATATAACAATTAAAGGAATGCTAGATTGCATTTATTGGAGATATAAGAGTAGCAGATAAATGTTCATAGCGCCCTAACGGGTGCTATTATATTTATCTGCCACTCAGATTGCATTTATATATTCAATAAATGCAATCTCTAACAATCCTTTAATTGTAAAATACATACATACATTTTGAAAGAACACACACAGGACATACACAATTGTGGTATTTACACATTATTACATTCGTCTTTGTACAGTTGTTTGTTATTCAAATTATTTACTTTATTACCATTATTAATTATCGTGATGGTTTCAATATTGTTTTGGAAAATGTGTTGATGTAAAATGATTAAATATTACTTTATCACAAATGCTCCATGTTATCTTTCTATATGCGATACGTCACATTATTTCCTTGACAAACGTATATTATATGTTGTGTAAAAAATACCATTTCTGATAATTATGGATAAAATGAAATTAAAATCAGAAACAATTTAAGATAAGATAATAGGAAATCACACAATAGTTGATATTAAACGGTTATTTTACAGTGAAAACAATTAAAGATAAGATAATAGGATTATCTGAGTGCCACACAATAGTTGACATTAAATGGTAATTTTACTGTAAGAACTATTATAGATAACCATTACACGAGTCCCTATACGTCACTGTCGGTGTACCATTGCATTTGGCATACTTCACAAGCCGTACAATTTTTCCGGACAGTACCTTTGTATCACATCAAAATATTATTTTATTAAATAATTAAAGATAAGATAATAATTAAAAACTAAAAACGTTTAAGTCTGACTCCGTAATATTGTGTGATTTTCAAATAAATTATAATCGGTTTTATCTTGTTATTTGATACCGTAATAATAAACACAATAAAAGAGTTTAAACTATATAATCAGTTAAGTATAATTTTCTAAACATGAATAGAGGGTTTTACGTGTGTGGTTATGTGATATGAAATTTATCAAACGAGTTCAATAATTTGATATGCCATGAGCATTTAAGCGAGTTGCATATCAGATTATTAATCGAGTTTGATACATTTCATATATATATCATATTTCATATCATATATAGATTATGACGTCAAAACTACCTGTGACGTCACAATGTTGTTATTACACATGTATCTTACGATATTTACGACGGGCCGGTTCTGTGATAAACAGCATACTGTTACATGTCATGTTCTCAAAGAAAATCGAGGTATGAACAGGATTACATAACATTTATCGATTATGATACATAGAAGGCAAGAAACATTATTCTCCCATACCTACACATGTAATACTGACTGGGTTAGGGCAATACACTCATGTCGTCTGAAGCTGTATCGCATTGCTATCCATGCTATAAAGCCTCGTGACGTCAGAGCGTTACCAAAAATTACTATTTTCTCGGTACAATTTTAACATTTTTTTCAGAAACTAGGCAGGACTTACTTTAAAGATACAAACAACGTGATTTTATATTGTGCACATTGTCGAATGCTCAATCCACGACCAAAAGTGAGCCGCAGTCGAGTGAGATGTTAGGATGAAGAGAAATAGTATAATATTTAAAAATAAAAATTTATTTGACATGGTAAAATTCCAGCACCAGTACTTAGCAATCGATGAAAATATGGACTTCATTTGCCTCTGGGACAACACTTGCTTGGCCAAAGTGATTCAACAACGTCAACACGAACTACCAGGTGGTAATCTAAACTAACTCTAAGCAGGATTTTTCTCTCAGATTTAGTTAATACAATGTCCGAATAAACTCTATTGTCAAAATTAATGCAAACCACACCCAAATCCCACCAAAATGTTTGATCTGTTCGACCTAAAGGGTAATTAATGCGTCTTGTACACCCCACCCTTCCGCTCCCACATCGGGAGTGGGACGAATATTTTTTTTCCCGTTGTCATTATGTTACCAAGTGGGTTGTGCTTTCTTGATGACTTTCGATGGCAAATATACCCATCCAAGTGTTTTTTTATTTAGATGTTGGCTTACTTCTCAGTGAATTTTAGACAAAAATGTTTTCCATTTGCCCTCAGTGGCAGGTGTATTTTCTACATTATTTTTCCAATTTAAAAAAATGCCCAGGAAAGGCGTTACCTGATATCATTAAAAGGCGACTGTATTTATGATCTTTCTCATGACTGACTTCATTCTTCCTATCGCCTTACTTTTTAACCTTCAATCGTATAAAAGTGGTAAGTTATTATCCTGTTTAGCCCTCAGCTTAAAAGGTGAGACACAACTGGCTTACCCTTTCTTAAATATGCTTCTTCGGTGTCCTCTGGTCCATCATCAGGATATCGCATTATACACAACCTCCTTAAATATACAGATATTATCTGAACATTTATTGAAATCAGTTTTTGCACTAAAAAATCCTGAAATTCTAATGTTTTTTTACCTATTCATTATCAAAATTGATATTTTGAACCTAAATCTCAATATGAATTTCCAAATTGATATCATGGTTATCTAGGAATAATTACCTGTCAGAAAACATTTTTACTTTTGAAATTCATAATTAGCCAGCCAATCAGCGGCCGGGTTAAAATTCTATCCTGGGCTCAATCTTGTATACACAGGGGCCATTTCGAAGGTCTTTTTTTATTTAGTTGGTTGATCCCTACAACTGATCAATACTTTTTGATCGCTAGAATGTTATCGAGCATTTGGTGTCGGATTTAAAAGAATCAATTGCCTTCGTGAATTTATACCGGTCAAAAGTTTACACTATGTTCCCGGCGACCACGGTAGCCCCGTTTGCCCGAAACGTGGTGCGCCGTGGAATTTTGGCTATTTTTGTCTTTGTATTCAAGTTGAGCTAGGTCTTGTGAAGTTTTGCCACGGTCTTTTACGGATTACGTGGTGGACCGTGGGTATAGGGGAAAGTGCTGTTCCCGGAGGTTAAAGGATACACTACGGCTTTAGCACGGTCTATCAAGAATACCACTACGTTCTCTCTAGACCTGTTACGATCTGATGAGGTCTGCTACGTTTTACACGTTTTGGTCAAGCTCCGATACGTTTTTCACGGTATGCCAAGGCTTACTAGGGATAGAAGTCTGATGCCGGGTTTTTTTGGGAGCAAATGAAACAATATTTATTGCCGAAAATGTCATGTCAAACACGTTTTAATTACAAAATTATAATTATTATAGCCAAGTGTTTCTTCGCAAATATTTTTTTTCTGTAATGGTTCTCACTTAATCTGTTTTTTGCAATAAAATCTTTGGTATAATTTGATGGTTTAAATGTTTATGATAATGATTTTTTCTATTTATTAATACAAATAACTCCATGAAGTAGCAAATATGTACTAGGCCAGGCAATGATACTCCATCATATATTGCTTGCAACGTAAGACCGTAATAAGACGCAACACGCCGTATCACATCGGGCTTTCAGCCGCTACTAGCCGTGATGTGCCTTAACAGTACGCATCGAAAACGGCTATCATCCACCTTGGTTTGTCGTCAAAACCTTGATAAACCTAGACAAAACGTGCAGCCAATATGCATCAACCGTGGGAAAACGTGGAAAAAACTCAACAGAACGTCACAAAACTTGAAATCACCGTGAGATTCCGGAGATTGCTTGCTGCCCGTTCCACCACGGACCGTTTGGAAGTTTTGTTACGGCCTCGTACGCACTGTTACGTTTTGTTACGTCAATCCCGTTTTATTACGTCCTGTTGCGTTCACCATCTGTACCGTGACTGCTGTGGCAAATTTTTTGACAGTTTAAAAATCTGGCACGGTATTCACGACCGCTTACGTTTGTCTATCACGTCCTTCTGCGCTGTCTCACGTTGTCTCACGTTCACCGCGTAAGATTGTCGTGAATCTCTTCCGATGGTAGATATTTACCTGTCCTACTCTCTAATATATACAAACTACAGATATGCCATTTAAAGAAAGTGAAGACATATATTTATTTGCTAACTGTCTCAAATCTGAAATTTATTTTTACGTTGCAAAAAACTATGATAAACTCGTCGGTAAACGCCCTGTAGGGCCGATAGAGTAACAAATTCTACCTACATGTACGGTGTTAGAATTGTACCTATTGCCCTCATTGCCTGTATGGTGTGTCTCAGCTAGGGGTCATACCTATTGCCCTCATTGCCTGTATGGTGTGTCTCAGCTAGGGGTCATAGCTTACCTCACAGGGGCGAGCGCTAGACTGAAGCAACTGATTACTAAAGTGAGACGGTGTCAAAGGAGACGTAAAGAAGTAAAAAGAAATTAGCTCACCTGGCCAGAAGGGCCAGTGAGCTTATGTCACGGTCGGTTTTCGTCGTCCATCCATCAACTTTTCATCAAAATCTCTACTAGTCACGAATGGCTGAATGGGTTTTGACCACATTTGGTCTGATGCATAGGTGAAATGGAACAATTTTGTTATTATAAATGATATGCCAGACGGGCTGGGCCCAATATAGGAAATTTAGCATATTCTTTATCATCCTTAAGAAAGGTTATTATACATGTAATTTAGTCCAAAGCTTCTTTGGGTGAAGTGGAACAAAATTTGTTTAAACGGAGGGTCTCATCCCACCTTCAGTGGCCTGTGGCACGGGACACAATCGGTGAAATTTAGCAAATATTTTAAAATCCATCTTCTGTAGGAATGAATTGATTTTGTTCTCTGATCTGAAGCTTCCTTAAGAGAAGAGGATATAATGTTTATAATGTTGGGACTGTAAATGCAGCAAATTCTTTAAAATCCTTCTACTGTAGGAATGAAGGGAGTTTGCTCAAATTTAGTCTAAAGCTTCCTTGGGAGAAGGGAAACTAATGTTGTATAAACTATGGACCTGACCCCAAATGGGCCTGAGTGGTGGGGTCCGATAGGGGAAATAGAGCAAATTCTTTAAAACATATGGTGGCATATTTCTCCCATTGAATTAGCTTAGGTCGAATTACGGTAACTCGACTTTGAACACAGTTATGTCGGCAAGTCGAGTTATAATATGACTTGTTGAGATAGTTATATCTGTAAGATGAGTTTTAACACGAGAAATCAACATATTCATTTTGGAAAATCGAGTTACACTGTCGCGACTGACTATCGTGGATCACGTCGTAATAATGTAAGTCAATTTTCCAGGATATAAGTCGACTTTCCATGATGTAAGTCGACTTGCGGACATAAATATGTCAACAAGTCGTAGTATAACTCGACTGGTCGACATACTTATCTCGGCAAAGTAACGTTACATAACTCGACCTTAAATAACACGATGGCAAAAATATCCCACCATAAAAACCCTTTCAGGAATGAAACGGGTTTTTTCTAATTTGGTCTGAAGCTTCCATGCATAAAGGGAATCCAATTTTGTGTAAATGGTGGTCCCTCAGTGGCCTAAGGGGCGGGGCTCAAGTGAAAAATGTAGCATTTCTCCATAATTCTTCTGTAGGATGAATAGAGAAGAAAAAAGCAGGTGAGCCATGCAGGCCCAATGGCCTTCTTGTAAGAAAGAGAAAATTAAGTCATCTTTTACGCATGCAAGTGACAGCAGGTACAATTCTAACGCCCTACAGGTCTGCAGGGCACATTGTAAATCGTTATTTAATCACTGGATTAGATTAGTTAATTCATTACATCGAAAACAGCCACCTGCTCTTTGATGGTCCTTTCAACCGGAGTAATTATTACATAAATACAAGGTATATGTAATTATGTAAATTGGTTAAATTACCAACAAACAGCCATATCTACGTTTGGCAGTCATTAGATTATTTAAGAGGAACTCTATACCTCGTAAAATTAGTGTTTAGGCCTTAAGTTTGTTTAGATGGAAATATACCGTCAAAAATTATGTTCAGCTTTTATTGGTGCTTGTAGAATAAAAAATACATCAGCATTGTAAGTATTGAAATGATCAAATTGTAATCTAGGGTGTTGAATAAGATATCAAACGCTCTTTTTGATTAGTGAGTATGAAAATTACAGCACATATAACCGTTGACAATAAGAACAAAGTAATTATGTTAACTATGTTTTAATGAAAGTATAACAATTACAAACCTCACAAAATGTAAATAGCAGCTTTGTTACTGTCTTAGTTTCAACAATATTTATTCAAATATAAACATACATATACACCAATACATACAGACAGCTAGGATGGGAAAACAAGCTTAGAGCTTATACTAATTCCTCTCCTGAAATAAAAGCACGGCGTTTTGACATGGACATATACACAATAACAGAACAACCAGTGAGACAATACATTTATACTTAAGTAGAGATATTTCTCTCTCCCTCTCTCTATATATTTTTTTTTGGTAGTACATTAAGTGTTTAATATAGAAATATACTGTCAATAGACAATTAATTTTATAGTTACTTTTCAATTAAGTGATAAATCTATATGATTTACGTATACGTCTACTGCAGACATTTAAAATAATAATTTTGTGATAGTAAATGTAAAGTTATAATTATGAATTAATTATGTAGTTTGACAAGTTATATTGATTGAAACCCCAGTGAAAAAAAGAAGAAAACTATACAAGGTATGAATTACTAAAATCTTTTACTGTAAAAGATGAACTTCTGTACCGAAACAAAAATTTCCTCGTTCATTTTATTTTCAAATGAAGGATCACCCCATAAAAGGATATTTAAATCGTCAACGACATTATATTTTGTGAATATACCAGAGAGATATTGGTGCCTAATGTCAGCATATTTGATGCAATTGAACAAAAAATGAAAGGAATCTTCTATTATAAAACCACATGCACAACGAGGCGAATCTATAAGATTTTTTACTGTAAAGATGTTGGTTTAATATACTGCATTCTAGACGCAACCGAGCATGAAGTATTTGGTCTGATCTATTACCTGTGTTAAAATAGCTAATCGGTGTTCTTGTGATTTCAGTTTCAAAGTAGTTTTTGAGAACCTTAATAGAGGAATTTTCTCTTATATCTAATGGAAGTTCATTCCATGCACGAGTCGATGAAGGTAAAAAAGATTCATAATATAAATTTGTCCTTGTGCGAATTGTTTGATGCATATCTGATCGTCTAGTGTTGTATGTATGAATTGCGGTTGGTCTAGGGGGTAATATGGAGGAAAGATATGTTGGCGATGTGTTATGAACCATTTTGTGATATTGTAAAAGTTTATGTTTTCTACGACGTTCGAATAGCTTTTCCCATTGTGTGTCTTTATAAAGTAACTCTATTTTCGAAAGTTTGGTTCCCCCTGTTATAATTCGGGCCGCTTCTGTTTGAACATTTTCTAACCTATCAATTAAGTATTTTGGTATATTGTCCCAGATTACATCCGCATATTCTAAGATGGGTCTAATGAATGACATGTAAATGTGTTGTAAAGTGTCTCTATCAAGTGTAAATTTTAATTTTCTCAGTATGTTTAATCTTTTAGAGGCTGATTCTATAATATGGTCTATATGTATATTCCAAGAAAGATTTGAAGAGAACCAAACTCCAAGATGCTTATGATTGGTAACTTCAGAAACAACATTGTTATTTAAGTAAATGTCTCCGTGATCGGGTCCTAATAATTTCCGTGATATTATTAAACTTTCTGTTTTGTTTGGGTTAAAGGTCACCAACCACGTATCAGCCCATTTTTGAATGGTTTCAAGATCATTATTCAACATTGATCTGGCTACATTTGGATTATTAACAATAACATACAGAGACGTGTCATCTGCAAACAGTTTAACGTTACATCGTAAATTTACAACTATGTCATTGATATAAAATAAGAAAAAGTAGAGGACCGAGTATTGACCCTTGTGGTACACCCGCATTTATGTTTTTGAAGTTTGAAAATTTACCGCCAACACTACTACTCTTTGCTTCCTATTTATTAAATAACTTTCAAACCATTTAATAATGTTACCTGATAAGCCCGCTAGTTTCAATTTATATATCAACCCATCATGCCAAACACGGTCAAACGCCTTGCTTATGTCACAAAATACTATTCTAATTTCTTTCCCTAAGTCTAAAGCTTTCCCAATATCATTTGTAATATAAAGTAGCTGATTAATTGCAGAATCACCGGATGTAAAACCCGACTGGTGTTCAGTGAAGAAGTTTTTATCTTTAAGAAAATTGTAAATATATTTAAACACACAACGTTCCATTAATTTACCAACAATACTTATAAGAGAAATGGGTCTATAGTTTGCTAGATTAGATCTATCGCCTTTTTTAAACACTGCAGTTACATTTGCAGTTTTCCAACTATCTAGATAAATACCTGAATTTAAGGAATTATTAAAAATACAACATAGTGGTTTACATAATTGCTCTTTGCCTTCTTTCAAAAGCTTTGCATGAATTAAGTCGGGACCAGTTACTGTCTTCATATCTTCATAATGTTGACTGATGTTTAAACACAAATAACCAATACCAACAAGGAAATCTACACTATATAAATCGCAGTGATTTCTAATTACCCATATGTATTTTTTGCTATATGTTGTACTTATCGTTGGATATCCCGTTTTATCGATGAAACTATCTCATCTACTGTTATTATTTAGACCGTTGACCGTGGCAACACACCGCAAGTAACAAAAACTCAACTCTTTTTCGCCAAATTATCAGCTGTTCCATCAAATGATATGTTTCACTTTACAAACGTATAACTTTTGTTTTCATACTTTATTGTTCACCTTTTTTTCTTTTTATAATGGAAATGACAATATAAATATAAGCATTGGTTGTTATATTTTTGACATGCATTGATGTGTAACATACACTGGGTGTTCTAACATATCAAGGTGCGCTAACGCGCACCATTGGCTATACTGGAACACCCAATGAGTTTAATTTAGCATTAACCTATCTTTCCATGGCATCTATGGTATATAAAAATCCTTCTGAGATGATTGTCTGCAAAGCTCTGGCATCTATATAGACCATAGATGCCATGGGAATATAGTTTAATGCTTGTATTTACATAATCAACTCATTTTAGGGTCTCTGCATTAACATTGTCTAAGCTCAACCAGGAAAACCGTTTTTACCATAACTGGTCCGTCCAGCAATGTCATACAGCCATGTCATAAATATCGTAAGACACAGGTGTAGTAACAATATATTAACGCCACATGTAGTTTTTGGTCATAATCTATATATGGCGTCGCATGATTGTCTCAGTAGACGGAACCGCCACATCTGAGCCAGATTTCTAGTGTTTTATATAGAGACGAAATTCAATTTTACTTATATGTTTCTATTAATAAAAGTTATGTGATAAATATAATCTTACACTCATGACTCTGTGATAACAAACAAAAGTATCGTGGCATATCAAATTATTGAAATCGTTTGATAAATTTCATATCACGTAGCCACTCATGTAAGATCCTTGGTTTATCAACGACGATTTAATCCACACGATGGAACAGCGTTTTGATGGTGATAAGTTGACCTCACAATGGCCACGTTTGGAGTGTAAATTATACCGTCATATACTTCACTTTGCCTTGGTTAGTTTATATAGTAGAAGTGACAAGTAAATATAAATATTGCTTAAATAAACAATACCAACAAAGAAATCTACACTATATAAATCACGGTTTCTAATTCCCCATATGTATTTATTGGTAGCTTGACGATAAAATGGAATTCAATTTATGTGCATCTTGTTTCATATCCACTCATGTAAGATCTTCTATTTATTTAATCATCATCAACGTTTTCTGAAATTGCAAATAATTATAAGTATAATGCTCCATAACGCCACTTTCATTATCCGCTAATCCAAATTCTCCATTAATGTTCAAATATGTACAACTTTTATACCACCAACCACCGAATCGTCGTTTGGCACAACTATTACCATTGTCTCTGTCGATTGTTGAAAATTCGTTACCACTGTTGTATTCAAACGTTTGAGCACCGAAACCTTTGATGTGATTTGCAACATGTAAGGTGTATTGGGTTCTATTGCTAGCGACGGAAAAAGTACCGTACTCAAGTGTTAACCAAGTCCCGGTCAATGTTTGTAAGTTAAACCTTACTATTCTATTTGAGTTGGTTAGCAAGTACATCTTCGATAGACCTAACCAGAATTCACCGTCTAACTGTCCAAACCCGTTCTCATAATCAGAAAACGACCTGTTGAACAGTACTGATCCGTTGAATCTGTGTTGGAGGACGATCCAACCGCCGTCACCATCTTCCATATCACAGTATACGTCAAAGGTGGTGACGTCATCAGGGGATATCGTATAAATACCCGACTTTACACTTCCGGCTCTGTAGTATTCGTCACAATTCCTGTATATCCTTGCTGTTAGTGTAGTAGTAGCTGTTGATGTTGGAGTTGTTTGTGTTGTAGAAGTTGTCGTCGTTAATGCTGAAGTCGTTGTCGTTAATTCTGAATAACAAATGTTTAGGAAGTGGAGATCATACCACCCTTTGTCCAAGGTCATAAGTCACATTTACTGCGGTATCGTGATTAATACAGCACTCATTTTAAAGATCATCACATGCATAAATATGATACACAGGTAATATTTCTTCAAGTGAATTTTTATGTGAACCAGGGCAAAACCTTCAATTTCATGTGAAACACGTTAAATTCATTACTGCGAAACTCATGTGATAATATTTCAAGTGAAATTCACCTCAATGGCCATTGACGTGAAATTCAAGTAAAGAACTATTGTTTGTCTGAACTTGAACAAAGACAAGTTGTAATTGTCCTGTACGAGCTTAATTTTGAAAAAAAATAATATCCACTTTCGCTAGATAAAAGTAAAGATAATATAACGCACTTACCATTTTCTGTGCATCTATCATTACATAAATCGCTTTCACAACATCTCCTACACAAGTTGACTGATTTTACAGCACGGCCGAATATAAGGGATTCATGACATTGCTGCAAAAGAAATCTTGTATTATAGCATATTGGTAGGCTTCATCTTTAATGAAATAATCAAGCATTCTTAAGTGCATGTATAATGGCGTATTGACTTAGAACGAGAACTTTTTATTATGTAGCAATACAGAATATTTCCAATTGCAAAGGGCGATAACTTCAATGATTGGTTGGTGTTTTGTGTATTATTTTGATCTGCTGTGTGTTATGTACACGTATGTTTTCCTATCGATCCCTTTTGTATGGATGTAAGGAAGCAATAAAGTTGTTTTGAATTGAATTGAATTAACAACTAGGGTCAGGTTGCACACTCAAGTCCATAACGTACTCAAAATTAGCAATGACTCAAGATGGTAATATTGTTAATAAACTAATGCCATCAACATTTAACTTATCGCTATCATACGGCGGACGTCCAAGGAAAAGTAGAAGAATCGCACTGTGCCAAGACATAAAGGTGAAAAAAAAAATAATGTCACATGTTACAATACTCAAAAGACAAATCCTTACTTACAGATCTTCTCTGACATCCAGTGAAAAACTCATGTTCTTCTTGGAAAAACTCTCTTTCATTTACCGAACAAACCTGTAATATAATGAATATTCAGTGTTCATGTGCTGTACATGTACGTAATGGTATAAAGAGGATATTCTTGTTTCTTGATAAATACCTGACCAAAATAACATCATGTACATGTACGTGTATATAATATCTTTCATCTCGTGAGGTGGAATATTACTGGTATTCATCAAGAATCAATGAATATTATATTTATTATATTTGTTTTCTCGCTTTCATTTACAGATGACCATCACTACCAGTTCCGCCAAAGGTTATTCCGCCCTTCTATATTTTACAGAGTTATTTGCCCTTGCGATTATTTTGTCGTATATTTTAGAGCACAACATCATATTTCTACGCAAGAACTCATGACGTAACAATCATAATAATATTTTCACTGTCTATGCTGGATTCCGATTGGTCGCAAGAGAGTGAAAGATCAAGTGATATTTTCAATCCAGAGAAAACATCACTTATATTTTCACCATAAAACTTTATATTTCACTACGAAAATGTAATGAAAATTTTTCCAACTAGTGTGTTCAGTTGGCGGAAGAAAGTAAATGCATGATTTGACGACAACTTGGTTTGTTTGATTACTTTAACGTCATCTTAACAGCCAGGATCATGTAAAAACGGCCTCTCATATTTGCGGTGTGTGAAGTGCATGGTGCGTGTTTTGAGTGACTACGGTATATTCATGTTGTGTCGTCTTGTATACTAGAACTTTTTATAATGCTATATCACTAAACCATGCTGTCGAAGACGTAAAGATATACACCTTACCCGGTCACATTAAAATAGCAACGGACGAACCAGTCGTCCCACTCCCTTTATGCAGAACACTTAACAGGAGTAGAAGCAACCAGTTTTAAAGACTACGATGTGTTTCGGCCAGGGGGCATAACCCGGAGCCTTCCTATAAGGGCAAGAGCTAAAGCGAAAGTCAAACGTGAGGCGGTGTCAAGGGAGACTTTCGTTAGGAAGAAAAAAGGTAGTTAGAAAGAAGAGAAAAAAATATGTTCTACACTCCTCATCAACATTACAAATCGTCACTTGATCACATTCACTAGGATCAGACAGATGATCACATTGAAAACAGTATGGCCCTCTGTTCTTTGGTGGCCCTTTTAAAGAGAATAATTACATACAAACTAGTAATGTATAATTATATGAATTGGTTACACTTCTAGCAAAAAATCGCACCTATATATATATTGAAATTTAAACCTTAATACACATTTCAGTATAGCGAGAAAAATTTACCAAAACTCAATCGACCCTTATCCACAGGAAAGCGTGTCATTTTGGAGGAAACGTAATGATGATATAGCATGATAGCACGAAGTTCAATTGATTTGATTCTTTATTGTCTTTGGAAAAGAAAAAAAAAACGTGTAAGAGTACAACATACCATCATCACCGCACCCTTTGTTGTTGCACATATCACCATAGCAACACTCGCGACAAACGCCAAAGCCACTCGATGAGGATCGTGTGTCATATGTTCCGTTTCCACACATCTGTATAAACCAAATTCCTATTAGGGTTATAACAAAATTCACGAAGAACATATATTGTATAAGGTTTCTACATATATATACGTAGCAAGCAGGTACTCACGTGTTAAAATTTATTGTAACTTTTCAATTAATTTCATTAATTCCTGTCAAGATTCACCAATCACAAATATATGTATTTAGTGAAAATACGTTTCTGCTAAGTGTACGTAAGAGGCAGGTAATATTAGATCATCTTACCTACCTACAATTTAAATTACCAACAAATATCATTATAACAAACTTTGAAAAAACATTGAAAATATCAATCTTCAGTAATATGAAAGCCATATAACTCAGAAATGGGAGTTGTCTCCCTTGTACGCACGCAGCTTCATACATCCTGCCAGAAAATTGAAAAGGGACTATATTGTATATAATTTTATAATAATGGTTTAACGTTTCGTTTACAGATAAATGTTGTGCTTTTCGTTACTGTTCATTCTACTTACCGTATTGTGTATACAGCCTGAGGTGTATTTAAAATGACCTGGACTAGTTTCTGTCTTCTCCACGAAACATACCTAGTAATAGTGTGAATGCTTACAATTACCTTCCTTATTTTGCATGATTTTATTGTAAATTTGCTTACATTCCCGAGGGGAAAATTTTGCGATTTTATCTTTGACACTATGTCGGGAGAAGAACTGTATTACTTTGAAGTACATTTATTATATTTTATCTCAATTTGACATCGTTTAAAGTGAATTTCAATCCCATGTGAATCATAACAACAGTGCAGTATTGAAAGCCGTGAATTCTCTAAAATAATTCAGATGAATGTTATAAATTCATCAGATGTTTATCGAATACTATTATCATTATCAGAAATTCAGCATATGCTAATATTATTTTCAATTTAGATAGAACTTCTGCTTTTTTCTAATCCAGTGATGTTTGGCAAGCACATCTAAAACCACAAGATACAAGAAATAGCTATTGATTCGATTATCACAAGCTGTGTACTTTAAATTTTGACCATTTCTGACCCTGAAAAAATGGTATGTTAAGCAGATGGTCAAGATACAGAGGTGGTCGCTAAGGCTATTTTTATTGTTATGTGCCTTATACTAACTTCCTCTTCACCACACCGTGTTCGGAGGTCACACTAAACTTCCCTTCACCACACCGTGTTCAGAAGTCAAACTAACCTCCCCTTCACCACACCGTATTCAGAAGTCACTTAGACCTCCCCTTCACCACACCGTGTTCGGAAGTCACACTAACCTACCCTTCACCACACCACACTAACTCCCTTACCGCCGTTCGTTCGGAAGTCATGCTAACCTCCCCTTCACCACACCGTGTTCGGAAGTCATACTAACCTCCCCTTCACCACACCGTGTTCGGAAGTCATACTAACTTTCCCTTCACCACACCGTGTTCGGAGGTCACACTAAACTTCCCTTTACCACACCGTGTTCAGAAGTCACACTAACCTCCCCTTCACCACATCGTGTTTAGAAGTCACACTAACCTCTCCCCTTCACCACACCGTGTTCGGAAGTCACACTAACCTCCCCTTCACCACACCGTGTTCGGAAGTCACACTAACCTCCCCTTCACCACACCGTGTTCAGAAGTCACACTAACCTCCCCTTCACCACACCGTGTTCGGAAGTCACACTAACCTCCCCTTCACCACACCGTGTTCGGAAGTCACACTAACCTCCCCTTCACCACACCGTGTTCGGAAGTCACACTAACCTCCCCTTCACCACACCGTGTTCGGAAGTCACACTAACCTCCCCTTCACCACACCGTGTTCGGAAGTCACACTTACCTCCCCTTTACCACACCGTGTTCGGAAGACATACTAACCTCTCCTTCACCACACCGTGTTCAGAAGTCACACTAACCTCTCCTTTACGACACCTTCTTCGAAAGTCATACTAACCAACCCTTTACCACACCTTCTTCGAAAGTCATACTAACCTCTCCTTCACCACACCGTGTTCGGAAGTCACAGTACCGTGCGTGGGAGATAGACGAACACGAAAAACATGATGGGGGTAATGTCAAACCTAAAATAATAAGAACAAGTGGTCCAGAGAGTCTGTATCGCTTATTTAGTTTTATAAATGTTTTGAATACAAATTAAAGGATGTACATCTAAATACCTGTTGGATTCACTCCTCCCGCCCAAACCAAGTTTTATACAAACTGCGTTCTCTTTCCTTATATGTTTCTGACATAATTTGGTTACAATACCTGCAGAACTCTGTGACAAGTGGTGATTTTAAAGATTTATTTCTGTTTACCCCTATTGGCACCTCTTGCTCTTGGGGACTCGGAGCCAAGTTTATATAAGCTTTCCTTTCTCCAATGATATGTCTCGATAATTACTGCAGAACTATGAATAGTAGCGATTTAAAGAATTCATCTCTGTCATCTCTGAGGATCATAGCCAAGATTTATGTTCTCTTCCCCAAAGGTAGTGATAAATCTGAGAACAATCAATTCACAACTATGATTAGTAGTGATTTAAGCAAAATGTTGACGTACTACGGACCGACGGACGCCGCGCCAGCTGCGCTAAAAATATATATGGTGTCCCGAAGGCATGATGTAAGTGGTAAAATATTCTTCAGTTAAGTAAATTTTCAATTTCTTTAAATTACAAAAGTATAAGTAGAAAATAGGAACGGAAAGGGATCTTATAAGAGTAGATTGTCATTTTATTTTCTATACAGGAGGATGAGTTGAAGCAATTATGTAGTTATTGCTGGGAAATGCCTTTTCTTATTTTTATTTTAGTAAAATTATTTCGTTTTGTTTTGTTTATAAACAAACAAAAATCATAATAAATCCTTACATTGGAATCAAGATACATAGTTTTATGATATACGCACCTTGTGTAATGAGCGAAATGATGTTAAGGATAAGAAGAAGCAATCCCATACCTCTGTAACGAAACAGGTACCTAATCATAGTCATAATGACATTAATGAGATAAATATTTACAAGATATTGTCCTACTTTTTAATGATTTACATTCTGAATATGAATATCATGTTAGAAAGTTGTGAAAATTGCGACGTGAAGTTTTAAACTGAAAATCAAAAATTAAAACGTAAAACTTAAAACTGAAAATGAGAAACGGAAGCGTAAAACTTTTAACTGAAAATCAAAAATTGAAACGTAAAATTTCTAAAACTGAAAGTCAAAAAGAATATAGTCCTTTCATCAACACTCAATATATACAATCTTTCACTCACAGACAATATAGTTTATCTTGTAGTAATTATCCAACTTACACCACAATGACTACACACGTCAGAGTATATCTTATAAAATGTAATACGCACACGTACGTCATGGGTTTTCCACACGGACACCTGTCATTTCTCTTCTTATCTGTACATGTTACAAAAGTAGGGCAGCGTTATATACTGATATACAATCTTTCTTGGTTAACAATTGAATAGTGCCGTTTTGTTGGCTCTTAAACGCAAGAGCGTCAAAACCTTGATATGCTAACCTAAAAAGTGACCGTTTTTATTACTGTATGTTAACGACCAAATATATAAAAGCCAGTGTCAAGGACGGCCTACCGCGTATGTGGTGTCTTGTGTGTGTGAACTGCGAGTTGCATGTTTTGGGAGACTGTGTTATATTCGTGTTGTGTCTTCTTGTCCTTTTTGTTCACATTCTAAAGACATGATTTTGTACTCTTATACAGCACAAAAATGACATTAAAAATGGTTCCAGTAACATTACTCTTAGCTCATAAGATCGAGTTAATCAAATATCTTGTTAAGTCGATTATTTATAATAGAAGTAAAAACGTGTCCAATACCTGATACTAGGGTAACCTGAGGAGGAGATTCACGAATGTCTAACCCGAGACTGCATCCACTCGTTTGGCTGGTCCTCTGCATATTGTACACCGAAAAAAATCACCCCTTGTGTTGTTGTGATAAGTCTCCGCAAAATTAATATTTTTTGCATTATTCGTTCTGTCCTGTAAATCTGGCATTCATATCTTGTAATTTTCTATAAAAAGTGCTAACTTTAATTTTACTACAGCTTTGGACAACCTATATTGCACGCATATAAAATGTATTATATATTTTCTTAATTCCACTTAATTCTAACAGTATATCTTTAAACCTTCGTGCGGTTATGGAGATTTTTACCAGATAAACACCTTGTATACAGTTGTGACGTACTTTAATTACCTTAACTGTTAATAGAACGCTAAGCATAATCGACCAACTAGCATCACTGATCTTGTGTTCCAATTTCTAGTGACGGTAGAATTTGGATCCTTTCCATTAAAACGAGATTTCAACCTCCATGATACTTCTGTATCATCACTTTATGAAATAAAAGTGTTTGATTCACAAACTTGTATTTGTAAAATTAAAATGTAGTTCAAACATTATTCGATTACTTGAATCAATCGGTATTTAGAAACAGATCTGACTACACAATCTGGAGTTATCCCTCTTCCTACACTAATGGTCGCAGTCGCCGAGTGGTTAAGATGTCACGACAAACTACAACAAACCCTCCGCCTCTGGGTAGCGAGTTCAAATCCAAAGTGGGGCAGTTGCCAGGTACTGACCGCTAGTTCGGTGGTTTTTCCCCGACTACTCCGACTTTCTTCCACCAACAAACCTGGCACGTCCATAAATGATCCGGGCTTTTAATTGAACGTAAAACTAATAAAACCCAAATCCAAACACTAATGTTCAACCTTCATATCATTTCTGTTTCTCAAGTTTACGGCGAAAAATTAAATAAAATCCTAAGGATATTTATTTCAATTTTACTTTTTGGTTTTTTTTAGTGTTAACGTCCTTGTTAACAGGTTTTTTAAAGACAAACTAATGTGTATGCATTATGTTACGTGTATGAATGTTGTTTAAGAAGGCTGAGGTATTTTCTCCTTGTAAAAAAGCCTTTATATTGTGCACATGGTGGAATGCGCAATCCACAACCAAACGTGAGCCGGTATCGAATGAGATTTTAGGATGAAGAGAAATAAAATAAGATCCCAAATGTATTTGATAGGATGAATTACCAGCAACAATACTTAGCAATCGCTGAAAAATATGGTGACTTTTGCCTTTGGGACAACACTTGCTTGGTCAGAGTGGGTTTTGTATATTTGGTGTCTTCAATGGCAACAAACAAACACCCCACCCGTGTGTGTTTTGTTATTAAAATTACATGTCAGCTTACATTGTCCATGAAATATAGAAAAAATGCTTACTATCTGTCATCAGCGGCAATCTTTTGTATTTTATCATTATTATTTTTTCCAATTTAGGAGATGCCCAGGAAAGGCGTAAGCATTGTATCTGCTGCCCCTTTTCATTAAACGGCGACTCTATTTATGATCTTATCATTTCTCTTCTTTTGAACTGACTTCATTCTTCCTATCGCCTTGCTTTTGTGACCTTCAGTTTTGAGAGCTCTCAAATGTGAGGACGGTTCTGGGTTCTGTCCCCTGGCCGAGACACACTATATTTGTATAAAAGAGAGAAGTAGTTTCTGCTCATGATTATTGTTCAGCTTAAGGAAGAGGCACAACAGGCTGACCGTTCTCGATAAACCAGATATACAAAAACGAATACAACTCTTCAATCCAATTCAAATATTTTGATTAGAATATATTTTCATAGTAATCAATTTTAAGAATAATATTAAACCCAGTGTTTTCGTGACCTCTTGAACTCTGATTATAGTATTAGTGCGCCACAGCCTAACTGACAATGTTAATGATTGGAAAATAACACACATTGGGCTTGATAACAACATATAGGTACTGTGTAGTGGTAATGTAAATATTCCTTCTTAACATCAGACTTTACCATGAAGCAAATATTGTAATTAAACAAAGAGGTTACTGTTCAACGACGCCGGACGCGTTTCTTGTGGTATCTGACAATATCAAATGTTGTGGCATTTGACAATATCAAAGTAAAGAAGAGAAAACAGATTCCTCTTTACATTGTCAGACATTGATCTCAGCTATCTTTTTATATATCACTTTAAACTAAATTATGCATCACGGAGGTATTCCTTACCGTTCCCGTTATTAATCTATACTGGGTATTTGACTTATCAACCTGGGCATAGATTATGAGGTTAACCACCTTTTTTAATTTGGTAAAATCAATATTGACAGCTCTGATTTATTTGTGTAAACCTGGACGCATATTGAATCTCTAGTAAAAGAAAACACTGGAGCGTAACTTCATTTGGAGGTTACGATAATTAAGTCAACCACAGCTATTTTTGTTAAAACGAGATTTTACGTTGGGGTTTTGAAAAGCTTGTAACCTAATAGAATTACCCTGCAGTGTGACACGATTGACTTCAATGTGATCACGTACCAAATTCCCGTGGGCCGGAAATTAGCCGCCGCGGATTCGTTTTGAGAATTAGTTCATTAGTACGAAACATGGCAGGGAATATCTTTGATGTTCAGCTGTCGAGAATCAGTTATCATATATTTCAGAATCGCGATCACCATATAATCAATGCTTGTTGTTTTGATCCGAGAGATTCTGCCGATATCAACCAGCAACATAATTCATCTAATCACATTTAATTGACGACGAGCCATTCAGTCACCCCTCATCATTTCTCTCCAACCACAGGGCCATGTATAATTTCTATATGAAAAAATAGCCAGAAATACATGTAAAATAACTCAAGGGATTCATCGATCGCTTGCCAGAAATCTGACCTATATTTTTGTGACTCTGTATTTTCATACTTAATCGTCACCTACCTGTCGATAATATAGAAATAGTAACATTATTTCGTTCCGCATATAACATCACCCATTCCGTAATATTGTGTAACCTTGTTTACAATTATGTGTACTTCCGGTTGTTCGAATACAGCATGGCGAGAAATAGAAGATAGAGTGTTTGTTATGACTGAAACACGATATGAATCAATGTGGTCAACATGGTGGCAGCGGCGGTAAGGTTGTAAACTTGATAAACAACACGCCCAGGAATATTTTCGACATCTAGAGAAGTCTGTGTCGATAATTTTAAATCATTATTTCACATAAGTCGTGAACTGTTTAAAACCACGTGCTCGTATGATTCAGATAGAGGCGGCTCAACCAATAACAATAAACACAAATCTGAGATTGCCCCCAGAGTTTAATCTCACGTCAGGAAATATTTCTGAACATTTCAAGTCCTGGAAAAGGCAAGTACAAATATATTTACTCGCGAGTGGTGCACAACAACTTCAAAACTCTGTACAAACAGCAACAATTAGAAACTGTGGTGGAGAACGGTTGTTGAAAGTATATGACCATTTTGAGTGGAATGAGGTAGAAGATAAGGATCACCCTGACCATGTTTTCCAAAAGATTGAACAATATTGTAATCCACGTAAGAATGAAGTAGCTGAGTCTCATAGATTCTGGACTTTGAAATATTTTGAACCATTCGACCAATTCCTTACCGAGTTGCGTATAAAAGCAGCATCATATAATTTCCAGGAGAGGACAGAATGCTAAAAGATAAAATTGTATTCGGTACTTCTGGAAAAGTTCAGCAGCTATTACTTCGAGATGATGATCTTGACTTGAGAAAAGCTGTGAAAATCTGTCAATCCTATGAGCAGGCAAACAAGCAAGCTCAGGAAATGAAGGAAGAAGGTGCAAAGGTTAACAAAGTAAACAAAGCACATGGAAAACAGAAGAAAATACAACACAACAAAACATCTGAAACTCGTCAACAGAAACAAAGCATGCCTAGTTATAGAAGTAATCTCAAACCATGTAAATTCTGTGGAACCAAGCATGAATTTAAGAAACATTTGTGTCCGGCATGGGGTAAAACATGTAATGCATGTCATGGAAGGAACCATTTCCAAAACAAATGTAGAAAAGTAAATGCTGTTTGAGCTCAGGCTGAAACTGACACATATTCTGACTCTAATAGTAATGAAGTTTGGTTAAATGGTGTCAGCAAGAATACTCTTGAAAGGAAAATAGTCACTGCACTGGTGGAGGTCAATGAGTGCAAAATTAGATTTCAACTAGACAGTGCGGCTGAAGTCAACACTATCTGCAGAAGATTTGTAAAAAAGGATCAAGTACGAAAGAGCACCACAATGTTGCGGGTGTTCAATGACACTAAAATGAACCATGTGGAGATACCGAACTATTTGTCAAAAATATAAAGAATGGAGAAACCAAATTGGTTACTTTCGTGGTAGTCTCTAACAAGCTACAGTGTCTCCTTGGATTAAAAACTATACAGCAAATGGGTTTAATCACGGTAAATGACGAACGATTCATCGCAAAAGTCAAAACCAACTCAACAATACTTGGTGACCTAGGGGAAGCAACACTTACTGTTGATCCTGACATTACGCCTAAAGCACTACCTAGTCGCAAAATTCCCATAGCTTTGAAGGACGGTGTCAAAGCAGAACTGGATAACCTTGTGGAGAGAGGTGTACTTTCTCCGATAAGCACACCAACGAGATGGGTGAGCCAGATGGAGGTAGTTCACAAACCAAATGGAAAACTACGTATTTGTATTGATCCCCAGGCGCTGAATGCTGCATTACCTCGGGAACAGTACGCACTTCCAGTGTTGGATGATATTCTACCCAAGTTACAGAAAGCCAAGATATTTAGTAAGCTTGATGTCAAAGAAGCTTTTTGGCACGTGCGGCTTGATGAAAAGTCAAGCGAATTGACAACAATGATAACACCATTTGGGAGATACCGATGGAAAAGGCTACCTTTCGGTCTTAAGGTTTCGAGCGAAATTTTCCAACGCAAGCTTACAGAAGCATTAGGCGATCTGGAAGGAACCTTCGCGTTAGCTGATGACATCATCGTAGCGTGATGACATCATCGTAGCGAGGTGAGACAATGACCTGAAACTTGAAAAACTCTACAAGCGTTGTGATGACGTCAACATTGTACTGAATGACAGCAAAAAGGAAATCGGTTTGAGTGAAATTACTTTCCATGGTCACAAAATTACAAGTGAAGGTGTGAAGGCAGATGAAACTTAAGTGGAAGCGATTCTACGTATGCCTAGTCCAACCGATATCCCAGCTGTGAAGAGATTCTGTGGAATGGTTCAGTATATGGCAAAGTTCATTCCTAGTTTATCATCAAAACTAGACCCTCTTCGAGCACTTACGCGCAAAGATGCAGATATTAACTGGACCTGTCAATGTGAGGACGTATTTAGAGAGGTGAAACAAATGCTGACACAAAAACCGGTGCTCGCATATTTCAACCCTGAAAAATAGCTAGTGCTACAAGTAGAGAGCAGCAAGGATGGACTCGGAGCTGTATTGATGCAAGATGGACGCCCAATCGAGTATGCATCCAGAGCTTTAACCACAGCTGAAAGGAAATGGGCCCAAATTGAGAAAGAAGCATTATCTATCCTACATGGACTACAAAGATTTGACCAATATACCTATGGGCGAAAGGTTGTAGTTGTGAATGACCACAAACTATTGGAAACCATACTAAGGAAACCGTTGTCGTCCGTTCCTCGCCGTCTTCAGGATATTATGATGAAGCTTCACAAATATGATATAGACTTTCGATTTTTAAAGGGAGAGAAACAAGTAATCGCAGATACTCTTAGTAGAGCTTATGGCGTAAACGAACGTCCACAAGTAATGATGTTCAACGAAGACATTCCGAAGGAAAGACTTGATGAGATACGAATCGAGACTACGAAACACCTGAGTGAGCTACCAGACACTATTGAATCTGGATGGCCAAATTCTAAGGATGCCTGTCCTGACACATGTAAGCCTTTCTATGATGTCAGAGACACCCTCAGTGTATATGATGAACTGATAGTAAAAGGGGAAGCCATCGTCATTCCTCACTCATTGAGGACCGATATAAAAAGGCAATTACACAAGTCACACCTAGGTTACGACTCGATGCTCCGTCGGGCAAAGGAAACGGTATACTGACCAGGTATCAGAGCCGACCTAAAACAAATGGCAGAGTCTTGCGAGGCATGTCAAGAACTAAAACCCAGAAACTCGAATCATCTTCTACAGCAACATGATGATGGAGGAAAACCCTGGAACAAAATTGAGATTAGACCTATTTGAGATTAAACATAGAACTTACCTGGTCTGCATCGACTACTACACTAACTTTATGGAAGTTGACTATTTACCGACTACCACATCTTCACAGTTAATTAGTGTGCTCAGGAAGCAGATTGCTCGTTTTGGCATCCCGAGCAAAATAATCGCAGATGGAGGACCCCAATTTACCTCATCAGAATTTCACATTTTCACAAAGAAATGGGAAATCTGTCATACTTACACCTCTCCGAATCATCAGAGAGCGAATGGCAAAGCAGAGTCCGCAGTCAAAATTATGAAACATACGATGATGAAGTGTACAGTAACAAGGACAAGACTGATCAGTACGAGGCACTCATGGAGCAAAGGAACACTCCTCGACAAGAAACAGGACAAAGTCCATCACAAATGATGTTTGGGAGACAAACACAAACATTTGTCCCACATATAGATCGGAAACGCGAGTCAAAACTAAAGAAACGAGAACACAAACGTCAAACTATCAAGCGTTATCAAGATAAAAATGCTCGCGATCAGACACGTTTCAGAATCGGTCAGAACATCTACTTTGAAAGGCAATCTGGTGAACGTTGGATTCTGGGAAAGGTGATCAATGAATTTGGATTGCATACCTACATCGTAAAATCTCAAGATGGTGGAACATACAGACGAAACAGATTACACATTCGTCTAACAAAAGTTGAAGCATACTGTCGCGATCAATCACCAATACGATTTTCTGAAAACTTGGCACCAGCGCCAACACCCATATCCAATCCAGCAAAAGGTGCTGACATAACTACTTCACTTCAACCAAACAGTTAGCCTATGGCAGAAAACGATACAGGCAATCCGAAAGACAAGTCTACGGTTGAAGAAATCATCATAACAAGAGAAAAACCAATTCCAGCACCACGTCGTTCAGTCCGTCTACGCCAGGCACCTGCATACAGTTTTCAAAGACTACGTTCGGCATTGATTCGTTTTTCAAAAACAACAAACTGTAAATACGTTCAATCCTGTTTATTTAAACTGTTATAAATAATTAAACGTTCGTGCTAGTATTATAGAACTCATTCGACGTTTTAGCTTAAAACAAAGTATTTTCATGGACAGTTTAAATCAAAGTATTTCACTTATTAATTCAATTGGAATCAAAGACATTATTCTAGTCAATCTTTTAATCTAGTCAGTATCAATATCTGCTGGTAATATGTTTTTATTTTTTTAAAGAAAAGGGGATAATCGTCACCTACCTGTTGATAATATAGAAATAGTAGCATTATTTCGTTCCGCATATAACATCACCCATTCCGTAATATTGTGTAACCTTGTTTACAATTATGTGTACTTCCGGTTGTACGAATACAGCATGGCGAGAAATAGAAGATGGAGTGTTTGTTATGACTGAAACACGATATGAATCAAAGTGGTCAACACTACCTACGTATTTATAACACCGATATATTCAAAAAGGTTCAATCTTTCCATCCATACCAGTATTCACACGTCTCTTTTTCTCTACAAGTTGTCATACTACTTTGATCAGGACATGCATTGCTCATTTCGTACCATTTTGATTTGGGTCGCCACGACCTTGACACTTTTCGGAGCTCCTCTGCTCTCACCAATGCAGGTAAGTGTAAAAAAACAAAAAGTAACGATTGCTAGACTTCGGAACTTTTTGTTTGGCCCTGTGCTTCAACATTCTCTAGTGTCATGCAGGGGCATAATTCCCTCGCAGGGCAGTGAAAGGCGACAAAAACATGTAGGAAGATCTAAAAGAAGTATTTGTGAGGATTGATCTGGGTCTGTCCTCTGTCCGTGATACAGCCTATAAATGTTTCTATTGTTATGCTATTATAAGGAATGATTTGGCAGGTTTGGGGCAGCGGTGGCCGGATGGTCAAGATGTCTCGACATATTACAACAAGTCCTCTGCCTGTGGGTCGCGAGTTCGAATCTCATGTGGGACAGTTGCCTGCAGATACTGACCGCTGATCGGTGGTTTTTCTCCGGGTACTCCGGCTTTCATCCACCAACAAAGCTGGCACGCCCTTACATGACCTTGGCTGTTAATAGGACGTTAAACTAATGAAACCCAAAGCCGTTTGGCAGGAGTGTGCTGTTCTGTGTATATGGAAGCATACCTTGGTGAGATAGAATTATAAAATGACAAGAGATCCACTATTACAAGGTGGCACACAAGAATATACCGTAGCCTACTAAAACATTCCGACATTCTCATTTTCAGCACATTACATACAGAGGAGGCCGTCCTTAATTACATAATAGGGCGTTAAGTCTAAGTAACCAAACAACTTACAGGAAGGAAACGAGTGAAACGTCTGATGTTAATAGGTTAAATGTGACGTAACTGGGAAATTTTTTTATTAACGTGCAATTTACAAGTTCCATAATAATCCATGTTTAATGCTTCATAACTGAAGAAGTCACTTTATAGTAAGCAATATCACTGTGAAAATCTGAAATAAAACAACTGGGCTCCTGGTTGGATCTTGTGTACTCATTTAACTGCATTGTAGACGTAAATAGGATTTTTGGCAGTACTGCCAATATTCCTTTTGAACTCTTACTGGAATTTGTAAATTAAAACTACAATTTTAATTTCATTTTATACACAAAGGTTATCTTCATTATGACTGGTGTAGGGCCAGAACGCACTGCTATATCAAAACGTGGAATCTAATTGTCATATTGTCTAAGCCTGGTGTCAGGGCCAGGATATAGTGAACACCTATGGCACATTACTGTTTCCATACAGTTCCTATCTCTAATGTCACTGGAGGCATGTTCGTGTTACAAATAGATCCTGTGGCTTTGACGAGAATTGTGAGTGTCGATATGTTGGTAACTCAATTATCTCTTTCTCTTTACCGGAAACGTAGTCGAGGAAAATCCGCCGTATCAGACGGAGATTTTAAAGTTAATATTCCCTGGATTTTTTTTAACAACCTGGGTCTCAGTGGGACGGAAACCTTTTAATTGGAGTATGTGCATTGTATGTATCTTGTTGAAACATGTCAGTGTATCAGATGTGGCTAGCTGGAGTAGAACCACACAGCACAAGTGTATTTAAAGAAGAAAAATCCATAAATAGGAAAGAGAGCTTTTCTAGAGGCGGAGAGGCGAGATTACGTGATTATTTTTTGTTAGAAATGTTTTATCAAATTAACATCCTAGCTTATTGTTATATTTTGTAGATTTAAACATTATTTCTAATTTTCTTCTTTTTCATCTAACTGACAGTCCGAAAGACACCATTGTTTTATAAGTGATGTTTATGTTCATGCTTAGGGTTCAGCATTAAGGGAGAGAGACGAGTGGTTTGCTTGTTGTCAGTTTGATATAATATTGTATAGGATGGCGTAGGGGCCGTGGTGGCCGAGTGGTTAAGATGTAATTTACATTGCCACACGCCCTCCACCGCTGGGTCGAATCCCATGTTGGGCAGGCACTGACCGCTGGCCGGTGATTTTCTCCGGTTACTCCGGCTTTCCTCCACCAACACGCTTCAGTGATATAGCACTATTAAATGGAGAAAGAGCTCGAGCCGCACTATGTCAAGGAGACACAAATATATCGAAATATGCCAAAAGATATAGGAATTCACAAACGAAATACGCATTACGCACTAGGAAGATCAAACTTTTCACATTTGTTTTCAGACTTTGTATGATTCCGCTATTTTGCGATCCTCTGAATATCAAATTAAAAACAATAACACCTTTTCACTCATATGTATCATATCTGGTCGATAATATTCACATGGGTTTTGTTGTTGTTTGGTTTTTTTTAATCTTAAGAAATCGTTTAAACTCACAGGATTAAAAAAATAAGACGAACTACTGCTGTGAATGTTGTGCAAAATCGTACAATCACAGCTCTTTTGGCCTTTTTTGCGAGACCAATTTAGTGTTACATTTACGGATCGATTTTCATGGAGAAATGAATATCTATTCAATATCCCTCATAGGCCGACAAAATATCCTACTCATATTGTTATCGAAAGACAGAGCACAGATAAGCAGGTCTGTAATCAATTCGCTTCTTGGATGCAACTAAATGTGAGATGGCGTAATAACTCTATACCGATGCAATACATATAGTATATATGCACTATGTTTAATTATACATAATTAATTATTCTTATGTAGCAGAATGTATATATATATAGTGTGTATGATAATAAATTAATCTTTAAGCTTGACTTTATGAGGGGCTTAGTCAATAGAGCAACAGACCAGTCATCCTCGACACTCTAGGGGTTCCAATCACTTACGATCTCTTCACCACTGGACTATCTCATAGTGAAATTGAAGGCAGCTCAGCGGAAAACATTTGACCAATCACAGGCTAGCAAATATTTCCTTTGAAGACTACAAGGAGAGCGACGCCTAACATCAAAGCCACACAGTCAACCACAGTGTATCGTTATACGCCTCTTTTGATGTACATCAAATGACTAAATTACCTGTTCTATTATGTTGCCTCCAGTTTTACTATGAGATGGTCAAGGGGTGTAGAAATTTCAGGTGATCGGAACCCCTGGAATATCGAGGATGCAGACCAGTAAGTCGGGGTCGCGGATTACGCCTGCTGGTTACACTATTATCGCACTGTTCCATATGGTGCCTTAGACCACTCAAGCCCTGTTACACACTGTAAGCTCAAAATCCTATATTCTGATTTTCAAAGGTGTTCTTGGCTACGGTTAAAATCGTACTGTAAAGCATTTTAAATCCGGCCCTCCCGGGGGGAGGGCATCTAGCATTTTTATATAAAGTATATTAGTAGAGGTTTTATTCAGCGCTTCAAAAATTCCGATAAATCGTTTAACTAAATTAAATGCTCATAGGTACGTCAATGGATTTCAATATATGCCGCCGATATTTGCAGATTTCAATGAAAACATCAGAATAGCGAAGAAAACCACCCGAAAAGTTTACCCGCTATTCAGTATTAATTAACGGATGTCAGGATTCTAGTTATACCATTTTAACTAAGTTAATAGCTAAACTCAACTAGATCATTAAACTGTTGAACAGCGTGGTATTATCTTATAATTTATAAAATACAAGTTTCAATTTTTTTGGGGAAAGACACTCACTGCTTTGTAATCTCTTTTGAAGGAGACCAGATGTTACCAGGTGGTAAAGAAAGGTCGTTTAAAGGTATTGTCTTTTATACTGTAATTTTGGTATCGTGATCTTGTTAAATTTCAATGAAATTTTATTTTTTTTTCGTATTTAGATCTTTCGATAATATAGAATTACATATTTTACTATTGTTTATATTGGTATATATACTCTTGTATCAATATCAATATCACTTTAATACCACTGATTATACTTCTGCGTTTATCAACAGGTAAGTGATACTGAACTATTTACAATCATGAGGACAATCACATTTGTAAAAATGCTAACCATTTCTTTTTTTAATCTGCCCGTACATTTATAAGTTTTCAATGACCTAAATATCCAAGAAAATTTAAATTTACTACTTCATGGAAATGAAAACTTTGAAAGAAAATTGTCATGAATTTGAACTTGTGAAGACATTTATACAGTGTAGCAGAATATATTATAATTGTCTTCCTTTTATGTACATTATATAATGCTAAATGTATCATAATTATTATATACAGATATGTCATCACCTGTAATTATTTCATGTTGATTGGAGAAGGCTTCATAAGTGGCAATAACTTATGTCGAATACCATCGTAATTATAACAACTATATGTTCAAAGACAATACTTACAAAATGAAAATTGATACCGTCGAAAGTTATTATACCAATATGTAATTCCGATAACCAATTGTAGACGAAATCATTGTGATTCGTATAGAGGGCTTCAACATCTTCGATGCGGTCCTACTTAAAATATCTGCTGATTTTGGTTTGGTGTAATTTCTTTTCAAAGGATATTTTCATTTCGAAATAATTAATTTTTCTTTCAGTTGTTTTCATACAAAATCTGGCTTTCTGATTGGCCAATATTTTTTTTGCATACCACTATGAAAAAAAAAAATCCGAGAATGGCGCGAAACCCCGACGTTATCGTGACGTCACAATAGAGACATTGACGTTGCGTATTGATTCGGAAAAAAGAATCCCTTGAAAAACCACTATAATGTTACATTTAAACATACTTCATTTTATCAAATAGATGTAAAATTAATTATAAGTATTGATGTCACTATTTTTTAAATTTATCGGGGTATGAAAAAAACAAATTGTTTGCAAACTTTTGTGAGAATCTGCTACGCGGATTCACACAGTTTGCAAACAATTTTGTTTTCATACCCCGATAAAATTAAAAAATAGTGACATCAATGCTTAATTGAAACTGGTTATAGGTAATAAAAGTTAATCACATTCTTCAATTTCTCTATATTTTCCGTTAGTAAACCACTTATTTCCCTCGCAGGTAAGGTGTTAAGATTGTACCTGCTGCCCCTAATGCATGATCGTAAAAGGCGACTAAATTAATGATATTATCATTTCTCTTCTTCCTAACTTTCTTCTTTCGAACGTCTCCCTGGGCACTGCCTCACTTTTGGCCACCAGTTGACCGGTCGCCCCTTTAGGAAAAGCTCTCCGTTCTGTCCCCTGGCCGAGAAATACCGAAGTCTATAAAAGTGGTAGTTTCTGCTCCTGCTTATCGATCAGCATACAGGGAGTGGGACGATTGGTTCGCCCGTTGTCAGTAAAATGTGACCGGGGTGTGTTGCTTGGTGTCTTCGGTGGCATGCTTCAGTATTATAAGGGCGCATTCCTTCATGCCCGAAGAAGGGCACGAAGAGCGAAGCACTTCTGAGGTAACATATGCAGATACACGAAAATACAAGAAAAACACAATCTTCAAAATTCAATCCTACACACTGACAGCTTCAGTTTGCAGCCGCCATTTTTTCATACATATCGGGAGGTTGTGCGTTGCTCCGGTACTGCTCTACTAATGCAAATGCATAACATGGGTAATTAAACATTTTTTTATAATTATCTAGATAATGATAATAACATTTCGAAAATTAAAAGCTATATAATGCAGTCAAAGTATCCACCGAGGCGAAGATGATCACAAGGAATCATGACGTCATATAACGTCAACAAATGGCGCGAAATCATAGGATTCGCATACGCGGCACTCCAGGCCTTGAATGGACACAGAGAAATCCGAATGTTTGAGTTCATTTCTTTGAGTTTATGCTAGACAATTATTAAATCATATACTTCTAGTTAAAAGTGTGTCCTTTTATTTCTAAATTATGTCTTCTACATGAAATAGAAAATAAAATAAACAAATAGAGCTTCGCTCTTCCTATGCCGTGCATGATCCATATCAAAACATCTGGCTGCTCCCTTTAAGGCCTTGCCTTCAGTCATATTATTACTATAAAAAAGCAAGAGCTCCCCTATACAAGACGAGAAAATTCCAATATACCGTAGTCTCCCAAAACACGCACCTTGTACTTCACCCACGCAAGCCACCACATTTACGGAAGGCCGTCCTTACATGACCCTGGCTTTTAATAGTACGTCAATACAAGAAGCCGATCAAACCGACTTTAACACATGATACTAGAAAAATATATACTACAAATCTGTTAAACTTTCCCGTCCTTACATGACCCTGACTGTAATAGTACGTTAAAATAATACATCAAACAACATTACTCAAGAAAATAAATACTTCAAATGTATTAAAAATTATTAATCTAGGAGCATATTTTGTTCAAAAATGTATGAATACGACGTTATGTTTTAAACCAAACAGGACATTTTTCCTTGCAAATTCCCTCGCTGCTGCGATGACAAATGTGAGGTATCAACTTCCTATTGACACGTTTTTTAATTTCATGTGATGTTTAGATTTAAATTGAGACAGCTTACACCGAGTCCACATTGATCAACTCAAATAACAGAGGACAAACAGGAATGAATTGGGGAATATTTAATTGGTTCACACAGCTCAACATTTCATCCTAATTTAACATTAAATATAGAAAGTTTGTACATTTGTATTTAACAGCGATCGAATGTATGATAAACATTGGATCGTCGGAAGTATTTACAGAGGCATGTAATAAGAACATGATGTTTGTATTCAATCGTATCTTAATATAACGAACAAAGTGTAATTATGTCATGGTTAGCAATGTAAAGTGTATACCAACCTTCTTTGTCTACTACTCAATTTCGCAATATCCAATTTTAAAGAAGTTCGCGAGTATCAAGGTTTTTATGAAGAATAAATACATTTTCATTCAATATAAAAGTAAATTATTTTAAAACATTCGCTTTTATATTTGGATGTAATTGTATTTGTATTTATTATTCTTTACGCAAAAGTTAAAAGTTGATATTCGCTAACTTCTTAAAAAAAACGGATATTTTAAAAGGTATACATATGTATGCAATTCTAGATGAGAGACACTCGAGAATTTATCATCACAATTTACAACAAACCACCGCTTTTTTGAAATGTACCAGGGTTAATCTGTGTCCACTTCCATTAGATTTTTCCCCGTTTGATAAATAAAACAAGAATAAATAATTTTTAACCGTACAATAGAATTCGATACAAATATGAATTACTGAAAATTAAATAGTTTAAATTGAAAAGATAAATATGCTCCACCGCCAACAGAACAGAAGCAACATTTATCATTTTGGCAATTATTGATATTCAATCGTTATAGTTACATATAATGATATAAAAATATTTGTTTTGCGCAAAAAGTACCTTATTCCATATAAGACATAGTGCCATGGAATATGGAATATTATTATTACAAATAAATACAATAAGTAGTAGCTTAATCTTGATGGTAAAAGTGCAAAGTAAATAATTTTTGTTACCCAAGACAATATTAATTTGTATTCGTCGGCGGTGTAACACTTTTTACCACATGCTTTGTTTAAAATCAACACCTGATAAATGAGAGACGAGGGAAGTTCCGCATCAAACATGGATTAGTTCCCGATATATATTATTAAGTTAACGTAATTATAAAACTGAAACTGAAGACCATTGCTTTAATGAATACTAATAAAGATTATAAGACTATTCGAAGTGATTTTAGATTATAAGGAATGTTTCAGGAATTGTTAGGGATAATGGAATGTTTTGTGCATAATTTTAAGCTTTTAGAAATTACTGAACAGATATATTACATACAAACCATACATATATATAATCATCAACCAATGGCCTTCAAATTGATTAATTGTCTGCAGTCTCGCTTTACGCTTCTTTTAGTTATAATTGTTGTTGTGTTTTTTGTATATAAATACAAGCAATCGATAGAAACCTATCTTTTTACTGTAACCATGGCAACCATACATTCCTTTACACCGATGTCGTTTTGACTAGCACAACGTACAGACTATTTCCAGATCACACAAAAACATGCTTCCGATGTAGTATAGACTACTAATATTTTTTTCAGCGAGTATCAAACACAATGCCTTGTTAACATTAATGTCCGACTTATTGGCAACTCATAAAGATTTTTGTTAAAAGCAAGAAAAAAAATTCTCTTCTATTCTTAAAAAAAAAAGCTTTAAAATAACAAATTAACTGCAAATATTTGTTATGTATATGAATTAAATGTTTGCTAAAAAAAGACAAAACCGATGAGAAATAAAAAGACATTACGGATTAAACTGAACTCGATCTGTACGGTTGTCAACGAATTTAAATGATCTATATTATGCGTTATACAAGTATAATTTCTTCATATTTACATTTATGGATGTTAATATAGCGCTATATCTACCTTGTAGAAGCAGGGTCATGCACTATGTTATTTTTTAATATTCTACCGAGTCATTTAAACATCATAGTATCTTATCAAAAACCTTTATTTCCTGCTTTATATATTAATATTTAACTGCAAGGACACCTTTCTCGGAAACACAATGTTTTGACGTAACAAACACAATATCCACATTGATGGTATATCATACGGTTCCTGAAAAGAAAAGCTGTTCAGTATTTTTTATTATCATTTTAGAAGCTAATTTGTCAACAATTCCCTAATTCTTTCATTCATCCATTTTACATGTTAATATTGTTAATAATTTATAACGATACAACGATAGTTGTAATTATATCAACAGATCATGACATTTAATTTGAACGGACTTGATAGACTAGTTCCCATAGCAGCACGACGAGTAACACTATCAATTCTCTGTAGTAAATCGCTTTGTAGAAAAATGTATTTGAAAGTTTTATATCGTGCCTAGTGACTTCCGTCATTGTGACGTCATGTTTTACGTCACTTCATACGTCTCACAGATACACTGGCAGCACAGTAAAGCATAGAAGTGTTGCAGACATGTATGTCCACCTGTTGACTTGCCTATCAAGGGCCTCCGCTCGTGCTGTTGAACTGTAAATATAAATGAAGAATTTGTTATCCGAAAAAATGTGGATACATTATGACTAATTAACACTGGCTGATTGAATATATTTCCTTTATGTCATTACTCTATCTGTAAGTGTAAGTATTGTCATGTAATTTTTTAAAGTGTATTGTTCTCCAATCGTTGTGTATGTGTGTATCCTATGCAAACTAAGTGAAAGTCTAGATATGTTTAAATAAAATAATTTATCATTATTATGTTATCAAATACTTCCGTTAAATATCCACGCTATTGTATTCCGTTTTTGCGCATCAAACCGTTATCTGCCCCTGCAGGTAGGTATTGTTTGTTTGTTTGTTTGTTTGATTAATTAACGTCCTATTAACAGCTATGGTAGGTATTGATTGCGATACATGTAACATACGTTTGCGAGTATAACGTCACATTTTAAAGGGAAAACGACGCCAGTTTCACTCACAAAAATAATGACGTCACAATCAATACCTTCGCGCAAGGGAGATTAATCTGTAATATGGAGAGATGGAATAGAACACCCATCGGACACAAGATAAAACATTAATCAATAATGCCAATGTTGATCGTAAATAAAAGACTTTTATACCTGTCAGAAACATACATGCAATGAAAGGAAATGCATCAATACGTTCTATTACATTACTTTAAATACTCAAGCAACTCATTGTTATTACACCATATTCGCAAATACAAACAATCACGATTAAAGGTTCTAACTGAACATCGTGAATCAATTTATACTAAATCATATGAAATATTCATGAAACGTTTGAATTTCGCGAAATTACACAAAACTTTGTCTCGGGGAAAAAAGTTTTAAACACTTTACAAGGAAGTGTAAACATACCTGTACGATCACCTGTCTCTGTGTTGTGTGGCTTGTCTCCCAATTGTCTAACGCCTTCTTTAACAGCTTCGTGGCAGTTCTGAATTATAAAAAGGTACACCTTAATAAATACAGGATCTCAAATATGAGTGTTCATTTCATGAGATCTTATTTAACCATTCTAATATAAGTTTTTAATTTTGTAAGCCTTGGCGATTTTCTGATTTTCTTATCACGTAACTTCAACAACCTATATTTGTGTATATATTATTGTTGAAGAATTTATTGTTGAAGAATTTCAACATCAAAATGTGCTGCAAAAATCCGGCGTCCATTTTTTCTTCGAATTCTGACGTCACTGCATTATTTAATGACGTCAAGTCAGGACGTCACAATTGATTTCCAGCCAATGAGAAGCGCTCAAGCTTATATAAAACTACAGTCAAACCTGTCTGTAACGACCACTGAAGGAGTGACAGAAAAACGGTCACTATAGACAGGTTGCCTGTATAGACAGGTTGGGACTTTCGTGCCAATCAGCGAGCCAGTAAATAAAACTGAATTATATTAATGCAAAACAGACCTGCTATTGGATATTTACATGTACATATTTATTGCCATGCATTATTTAAGAAATGATTTTTGTGTTCGTTTTATTTTTTTTAATGTTTGGATGGGGCTTTCAAATGCAATCGGAAATTTCGATCATAACAAAATTTACTCGTTTTGATATATCCCTAGTATAATTTTTTTCAATTATGAACATAATCATTCCCTAATTACTGACTTCACATGGCCTGGAATTATCTGTGCAAGATTATTTTCAGACAATGCATGCGTGTAATATTTTTACAGCACATTCTCGCTGGCATGTCGTATGTAATGTTGCCGTGTAACCAGTTTTGACGGATTAATCTCGGAACATGTAGTGACAAAATATTTATATGAGCGAAGTCCCTAGATATCGGGCAAACTGTTTGATTAATATATATATATCAACGTCAGCATTTGATAATACGGAAAGTGCAAATATACTTTGCAGTTTTGAAAGCAATTATTCTATTTATCCATGTCACCAGGGGCATGCTTCAGTGACGAATAAATGAGCACTATGAAAAAGCAACAAATTCACTACTATAATAAGTCACCATTACGAACATACTGCAGTCTCCCAAATTACACAAATCACACACGCAACACACCATATACACATAAGTCCGACCTTGAATACCATGGATGTTAGGACGTTGGTCTAATCAACCAACAAACTAACCAATTCTTCCAAGCTTATTCCCAGTTTTGGTAGATGACACCAGTTTAATACTGTCCGTACATATATCAAAGCCCGATTATTAGGATGAATAGAACATTATAGCATTTCAAGATTGATTATATAATACAGACCAGTTATATAAACTTAAAAAAATATTATTTTACTTCTATATTTCTTTTTATATTAAGTTTTCGACTAAACTACAGTGCCACTGTTTATTGTTACGGCAATTGATAATTTTCATTAAAACAGTAAACGTGTGATTAATCCCACAAGTACTCATTTCCAATATAATTTGAAAGGTAATTTTATCATTTTTATTCCATTCCGCAAAAAAAAATGCAAAAGATTTTCAGAAACGGAGTTAGGAGTTTTTAGCGGAAGAACGTTGGTCAATAAAGACGATAAGCGGAAAATACCATTTCGTCCCCTATCTTTACAAAAATCCGTGGGTGTCAATATAAAAAAAAAGTAATGCGTTATCGATTTGATCCATTGGCTTTCTAAAGAGACTGTAATTATGTTGTCGGTAGAATGATTGATAATCTTGTTCCCAGGCAAACAAATCCAGGACGGGGGTTATATAACCTTTTACTTTATCAGGTTATGTTCGATTATGTCTGATTATCATTGACATTTAACTGAAATGAAAATTACACCAGCCAAAGGCAAAATACCTAAATGTATGATAATTACCATATTCCTACATTTCTTTCATCAGAAATGTATTCCGTCTTTGCATATTACAGAGTTACGTCTCTAGTTTTTTTTTATATAATTTTTTTCATCTTAAGAAAATTATAGAACCGGTCGGATACATGTATTCCTTCAACAAAGCTTAAAATTCTTATTGCAAATAATAAAAATGGAAGCACCAAGCACTCCCTTTAAATAATCATACAAGTTCCCACCATTCACATTCCTGGGTGAAATATAATTCTATCAATTCGATAAAGAAATCTTCATCAATTTGTTGAATACGTTTCGGAATGTATAACCCTTTAAATGGAGCTCTTCATATGTTATGCAGGTTAGGTTCCTGCTTTATTCCTACTACATTCCTAAATACCCGATATTCATGTTAACGTACACAATGCAGTGATTAACCATTCATCTGTAGATGCCTGTCGATAGATAATTAAGTTACATTGCCTGGTAAGTGGAATGCTTTGCCAATTAAAGCCATTGTCTTTATACTTGAATCAAGTTCGTTCCTAAGGCGGTACTTTGATCATCCGATACATATCATTAGGTGTCCACGTGCATTATAGATTAATGCTCTATGAGGGAAGGTCCAGATGATTGGAATGGTGCTCTATATATAAATCATTTTAAATGAATGTATGATATCAGGTTTTGAAATCTGAATAAACGATTGCTTGTTAACATTATAATATGACCGGGTGAAATGTGTTTCTTCGGTTTCTTCGTCGGCGGCATGCTTCAGTGAGATAGCACTATAAAAAGGACAAATGTTCCACTGTAACAAGACGACATCACACGATTAAAATGACAGATATATACGACTTCCTCTTATATCTTTTCTTCCTTAACGATCGTCTTCTGTCTGAACTTTGCATTTGATATTCTGACGTATTGTACAGTATAGCATTAAGACATTGAAAGATAAATTTGCCCGTTGTCAATATAATGTAATGTGACCGGCTGGAGTGAGCTGTTCAGGCTCTTGAAATCAGTTAGTGATTTTATCAAATTGACCTTTAAATCTATAAAGAATATTTGGTTTCATTATACGCTGTGACTTCAGAATTTAATGTTTGAACTATTAGCCATTTTGACACCTGTTGGTCCATCCCACAGGACCACTCGCCCTACCCCCACCCCCAAGGTGGGGATCACATTATTCACAATATTGATTGTTCTTACACCTTGTAAGATTTGGGTAAAATTTCAGTTAACTTGCCTCAGCATTTTTGGAGAAGAGGTCGAAAATGTCAATCGTTAACGGACACACGACGGACGACGGACAAAAGGCGATTAAAATAGGTCACTGGAGGGGACCGAAAAGGGTATATATATGTATATGGTAGCTTTCCAAAAGCTACAAATAAGGAGGTCGTCCTATAATAAGCTGTGCATATGACGTAAAACAAATCCAATTTACCAGATAATACCTCTAAACTACAGCGGTACACGATCATTCAGTTCACCTACAAAATGCAGTAGTATGTTGACCAATTTAAGGCTTCAAAAAGACAATGGTGAGTGTCAGACGAGGATACAATATGACTCCACAATAAGTATTTTCTAACTCGCGCAGGGAGTGTGCCGCCATTAAAAAATTGCAAATCAGTTTTTGCATGCAATAAGATATCGTCGACATGAAATGTTTCAAATACAGGTCAAATGGAAAAAAAATTCATGAGTGCGAAATTAAATCGTCGAAAAAATGCATTAACCGTTAAAACGGGACACTAAATCGCTGCGAAAATACTTTGATTTACAGTAACCTCGACAGTTGATAGAACGTTAAGCTTTACAGAAAGGAACATTGTTAACATATTTGGAATAACACTTGATTGTAAGAACAATTCTATTCAGGTACAATGCATTTATTTTTTGGTATTTATTTAAATCTTTTTTCAATATTTCAGTATTCCTTTTAACATACGACTATTAGAAAGATAAAACAGTTTAGGACACATTCTTGCGGTATTATTATTAATTTAACTTAATCTTTTGTGTCTTTTCTGTAATTCTGAAATTGGAAATACTGATTATAGTTTCATTGCCTAATTAATTCAGAAACCTTTTATCTGCTATCATAAATCCAATGCGATGTCGCATGTATTGATTTTAAGTCCATTCATACTGAAGTATTGGAGATACGTGTATACTCCGACCTGTTCGTGTAGGCGGCCCTTTTTTTATTAAACAGTTACCTTTAAGTTTTTTTCTGACATTTTATCGATCTTAATTATGATACTTCAGATTTTCATAGATCGGTAGCTATAACATATCATTAAACGTACATACAGATGATGGTTGTAATCACAGATTAATATTAGAATCAATGGAACGCTCGATTACTTATGCTTCCTTCAATATTTAAGGTTGTTTTTATGAAATAGTTTGTGTTTGTTTGATTGATTGATTGATTACTTAACGTACTATTAACAGTCAGGGTTATGTAAGGACGGCCTCCCAAGTATGTTATTGGTGCATGTTTAGGAGACTGCGGTATGTTCGTGTTGTGTCTTCTTGTCTTGTGGAACACTTGCCCATTTTATAGTGCTATATCACTGGAGCATGCTGCCGAAGACACCAAGCAGCACATCCCATCCTGTCACATTATACTGACAACGGGTGAACCAGTCTTCCTACTCCCTTTTATTAAACTGGCATTGCAATTGGTGCAGTACAACATATTAAACTTAAAAGTCATGTGACTCTCATTATTTCCTTAATTTAGGTATTTTTGCTTTCTTTCAATCGGTAACAATGGAATGAAATAATCGTCTAGTTTAACGTCTTACGATTCTCTGCTCACTTTGTCCTTCAAGTATTAATAATTAAAACGTGTAAAGTTATATGTGCCGAAACTGAGTGAATATTTTGACATATCATTTTTCCTTTACTGATCTATTAAAGATCAAAAGGTAACTTTTAATTTGTTGGTGAATAACATAAACAAAGGCCTTTTTGATTCGTGATTATGAAAAATACGGCACATATAACTTAAATGCGAAATCGCGAGGTGATTACCGAACATGCACTAATTACAACATAAGTTTTGTTATCGCCCATATTTTAGTCAGTTTTTTCATGCAATAAACAATTATAAAGAGTTATTCTTATATGTCTCATTTCGTTTTTACCAGCCACACTGATACCATCCTCAATCTCCTCTAGATCTACATGTATATTACGTATGTAAGCTGTGCTCAAACATCCTTAAATCATTATCACATTCATTCATCCTTCATTAACGCAACACTCACTATAATTAACCATCCATCTTCATCATGGCTTCTCATTTGAATGACATTGTCTCAACAGTTATTCCAAATCACATCGTCAATGGAGTTATTATCTTTTCAGTTCAACCATGATCAACTTATCAACAAACAATACATCGAACACATTAGCTGATAATGCCATTATTTTCAAATTTAAATTTACATTTTTGTTTTTGTAATCTTAATTTATAATTAACACAATCACTTAACAACCATGACGCAATCGTCAATAGACCTTTTCTATTGCCAGAGAAAAATTTCAGGTTTGTAAAACAATTTTGATAACGATTGTTATCCGCATCAGAGTATAAATGACTCGTAAATACGATGCGTTGCCATCGATGAGTACAAGTTGGTATGCACAATTGTCAAGTAAGTATTATTATTTTAAAGATGTTTCACCGCCGACAGACATAAAGGATACCCATCATTTGATCAATAACTGATAATCATAATCGTGTATATATTTGTCTAACTAACACAAAAATATATTATAAAATAACTTATTTTGCTTTTGGTACATGGCAATCAGTACTTCATTCCATATAGGGCATAGTGCTGTGGATGTTTTTTTTTCTTTTTTTTTTTTGACACAATTAATTATTTTAATGTTTGTATCATGAAGCAAAATAAGAAGCTCAAAATTTTCGATGATGGTAATAGTGTAAAGTAAGAATTTTTTGTTACTAAAGAAAAGTACTAGTTCATCTGATCCTGTTTTTGATAAACAAAAACATTTGCCAGTGGTGGAGTATCTTTAACACCCAAAAACGAAAAACAGAAGAAAAACAACAAAAACAAGAACGCGCACACATAAAAATCACAAGTATGATAAATACAATCTGGAACAAGATGCATTGAAGAAATATATCATTGTAAAAAATGGTGTACGATGACAACGCTTTTCTCAGAAGAACAATATATTGATGTTTCACCACGCTCTCGTCTTGTCTAGATCAGAATAACTTGATTATGTCCTCGTAATAGCCATTGATAATATCGTCATATCCCAGACACGATATCACGACGGGTGTCAAATGCGTGAAGTTAGCCATAAAAGACTCCTTCGCGACCAACAGTCAGTTTAATACACTTGTCGTCTATGTATGGAAATGTCACTGCCCTTGTCGAATGCCAGTATAATGTGACCGCATATAGTCTAATAATTGGCAGCCACTTCAGTGATATCGCACTATAAAAGCAATTGTTGTTTGTGTATGGAATTGTTACGAATCCCTGATCAGATGCCAAGTATCAGGTGACCGCATAGGGTCTACTGTTTTTTCAGTATCCTTCAGTGATATCGCACTATAAAAACTAGTTGTTTGTGTATGGAATTGTTACGAATCCCTTATCAGATGCCAGTATCATGTGACCGCATAGGGTCTACTGTTTTTTTCAGTATCCTTCAGTGATATCGCACTATAAAAACAATTGTTGTTTGTGTATGGAATTGTTACGAATCCCTGATCAGATGCCAGTATCATGTGACCGCATAGGGTCAACTGTTTTTTCAGTATCCTTCATATAATCAATATAACTTTACAGTTTTTTTTGTTGGTTTTTTCCCAATGTGAACAAATAACGAAGTTACAGACACAAATAATTCCGTTGCATTAACAAATTGTACGTTATAATGTTTTCCCTACTTTTTTTAACTCGTCAGAGTATTATGGTTGCTACTAAAACTTAAACATGAAAGCATTTCATTATTTTGTATAATAAATATATTGTCAAATTGCCTTTAAATGATTAATCTTGACTACTATATGACGATAGTTCATTGCATGCAGAACTGCACGAAAACATAACGAACTGATTTTAATATTTAATAAATGTCAGGTCGGTTTATTCTTATACGACTTGTCGAAATTCATTCTACTTAAAAAATATTTTAAGTGCTAAAACGAAAAGAAAGATTAATTGGCCAAGATTGGTAGCAGTCTGTGCGTTCTAGTCCCAAATGACACGCTACCGGCAGGAATTTAATTAGATTTCGAGATTGTAAAATTGATGCACATGTCGGAATTTTCAACGGAAAAATCGTTTTCTAAAAGGCTTTGACATAACACTAATTTAAAAAAAAAAGTTTGAAAATGTTGACTCAACAAAATGCCGGTACAGTTCCATTTCAGTAAAAAGGTTTCAGACAAATCACACCTATAGAACTTGAGAAGATGTTCAAGATGTGTTTTCAAGATGGCAGCTGTGGCGGCCATCATGAATTTCGGTTCGACCCGAAAAATAACAAATCTTTGTCAGGACCATGTCAGGATCATTTCATGCAAGTTTCAGCTGAATTGCACCGGTAGAACTTGAGAAGAAGTTCAAAATGTGTTTTTCAAGATGGCAGCTGTTGCGGCCATCATGGATTTCGGTTAGACCCGAAAAATAACAAATCTTTGTCAGGACCATGTCAGGATCATTTCATGCAAGTTTCGGCCAAATCGCATTGGTAGAACTAGAGAAGAATTCCAAATGTGAAAAGTTTACGCATAGTGGACGGCGTACGGCGCACGGTGCACGGCGCAATGCGGAAGACGGCGGACGAAAAATGATGACTAACGTTATAGGTCATCCTGACTCTTTGGGTCAAATGACCTAAAATGGAATGATCGGGACGTGTAGTAGTTAAGCCGCTAGCTGTTCACTAAGCTAGCCGGCCGGAGTTCGATTTCCGGCATGGACGCGAAAAGGTTGGGGGTCACCTGCCCGATCACATGGGTTTGCCATGGTCACTTCGGTTTCCTCCAACTCTAAGACTCCTTGCGCGCTTACATCCGGGACATCGAAAGTGATTTGCATAGGTTTAATAATTGTTTCACATTCAATGTAAAAATAAATAAAGTTTATGTTTTAAAGAAAAAATGATATACATAACATTGTTTGTTTGTATTATACAATTGACGTCGTATTAACAGCCAGGACCATTTAAGAACGGCTTCCCATTTATGCAATGTTTTGCGTGTGTGTGTGGGAGACTGTGGTATTCAGTCGTGTTGTGTATTCTTGTATAGTGGAACTTGTGTCCATTACTTAGTTCTATCCCTCTGAAGCATGCCAATGGAGATACCAAACAAGCACACCAACCCATTATACTAAAAACAGACGTACTGGTCACCCTAGTATACTAAAAACAGACGTACTGGTCACCCCATTATACTAAAAACAGACGTACTGGTCACCCCATTATACTAAAAACAGACGTACTGGTCACCCCATTATACTAAAAACAGACGTACTGGTCACCCCATTATACTAAAAAACAGACGTACTGGTCACCCCATTATACTAAAAACAGACGTACTGGTCACCCCATTATACTAAAAACAGACGTACTGGTCACCCCATTATACTAAAAACAGACGTACTGGTCACCCCATTATACTAAAAACAGACGTACTGGTCACCCCATTATACTAAAAACAGACGTACTGGTCACCCCATTATACTAAAAACAGACGTACTGGTCACCCCATTATACTAAAAACAGACGTACTGGTCACCCCATTATACTAAAAACAGACGTACTGGTCACCCCATTATACTAAAAAACAGACGTACTGGTCACCCCATTATACTACCCACCCCATTATACTAAAAACAGACGTACTGGTCACCCCATTATACTAAAAACAGACGTACTGGTCACCCCATTATACTAAAAACAGACGTACTGGTCACCCCATTATACTAAAAACAGACGTACTGGTCACCCCATTATACTAAAAACAGACGTACTGGTCACCCCATTATACTAAAAACAGACGTACTGGTCACCCCATTATACTAAAAACAGACGTACTGGTCACCCCATTATACTAAAAACAGACGTACTGGTCACCCCATTATACTAAAAACAGACGTACTGGTCACCCCATTATACTAAAAACAGACGTACTGGTCACCCCATTATACTAAAAACAGACGTACTGGTCACCCCATTATACTAAAAACAGACGTACTGGTCACCCCATTATACTATAAACAGACGTACTGGTCACCCCATTATACTATAAACAGACGTACTGGTCACCCTTTTATGCTGAGCACTAAGCAGGAACAGAAACAATGATATAGACAATGGCGTGTCTTGGCCAAGCAGCAGAATCTACCTCACAGGGACAAACGCTCAACCGAAGGTCAAACGTGAGGCAATGTCAAGAGAGATGTTAGGAATAGGAAAGTCAGTAGGAAGGAAAGAAAACATCCAACATGATTATCTTAATATGTTATGTAAACTGATAACGTATCAACATTAACTTTCGCTCACAGGAGAGGCATTCTATAGATAGCCTAACACGTCGGACGCCTCGTGTCAATATGTCACGACTGTGGCGATAGTGTCTATGAAAATAGCGAGGACATAATGAGGTTAATCTGATCTAGACAGCAAAGTGTTAGAACATCAATATACCGTCCTACCATCAAAATCATTGTTATCTTCTGGCTTTTCTTAGTAACCATTTTTATGTTCGCGTAATCATATTTGTATAATTGTGTGCCATATAATTAGAATAGTACCTGCTGCCATTATTGCATGATATTAAATTCCAACGTTTTAGGCTATCTATAGAAGGCCTTTCCTGTGAGCGAAAGTTAATGTTGATGCGTTATCAGTTTACATATCATATTAAGATAACAAGTGACCGTAATGTATTATTTCCTGAAACGCTTATCTCATTTGATCTAAGATAGTTGTGTTATCTCTAGTAGATACCATCTTGTTAAGGATCTGGTGAGGTTTCTGTCTCGTTGAAATCTCGTTTGAAAACTTATCAAAGAGTTTTTGTAATTTTCAAAATCTGATTGTATCTTATAAACATTAGCTACAACACATAATATATGCACTAAATTTGCCAATACCACCGTAAAAAAAATTAATGAAACTTTAGACCACAACTTGGCTTCATAGTTGGACCGTATGTACTCATTTTACTGCATTGTTCTGTCAAACATCATTTTCAGCTCTCACTTGTATTTGTAAAATTAAAATCTATGAGACAGACAGACATTTTTTTTATTTCCTCTTAATAGAGAATATATTGTCTGGTCGTTTCACCATTTTCACAACTTTACATAATGAATATTACATATGTATGATAGTATTTCAATCTCATTGAATCACTTAGTTTGTATTCTGTATTATGACGTTCACATCTGTGAACATTCCACCGAGTTTGTTACTTATAGCAACCATCATGTTCTCCCATTCTTCATCTTCTAAGACAATGTCGTTTTTCCCACCGAGAATGAACGCGCACTGTTCGTTTGTTCCTAAGGTACTGTACGTACTTTTCGACACTTTGAAAAATTACTCTTTAATCCAACACTATATCTCTTCTCTGATATAATGTTGGAAATTGCATCAGAAAATGCTATCACTTGTATTTGTAAAATTAAAGTATATGTATTGTAAGTGCTGATACTCTCGAAAGGTTTGTAATTTTTGACAGTCGGTGAATAAAATATTAAAAGCTTTCTTGATTCATGAGTATGAAAATTACGACACATATAACTGTGTATACGTCTTCATACATATAACGTATGAAGACGTATACACAAATTGATAATAATTACAAATGATAACTCTAACACAGTATTGTTGTCTATATTAGCATGTGGTTGAGCCATCATAGAACGCCGCTCTTTGTTTTCACTATTCTAGGTACTACCTTGTTTCTGTTCCTGTTTCCGGTAATTGCCTAGTAAGAAAATTGATTTTTGTAGGTTTTTCCATCGGATGGGTTATCAATGTGTGATCCTCACCGTCGCCAAGCGTCCATATTTCATATAGATGTATTTGTCTTACGTACTTCTATGTCGGTTACGAAAACCTTAATTTTGTTTGTCAGGATAATAATCTTAATAAAAACATACCTTACTTTTAAAAGACACGCCATTTGTCATAACTCAATACTTACACACACTCGCTGACAAGAAGCTACATTTAGATGCAAGTAAACAGTTTAAATATTTTCGTGATCGTGATCCATTTATAACATTGTTATGTTTGTTTCATGTTATTTGAATATTCTAGTTCAGTGTCATTGCATACGGTATGTGTAGTTAAATTAGCACACTAGAATTTTGAGGTGGTATTGGCGCAATCTACATATCACTATATACACGTCTACAGAAGGATATTTCAGACAAACTCTAGCGCTGTACTTGTATTACAGCAATGGTGTGAGTGTGAAAGGTGCTAAAATTTGAATATCGCTAAAATTAGTACACGTAAAGAATATAGTAAACTGTCATACCAGGAAAACCAAAATACAATGAATATATAAGGATTCAAGTTAAAACTTTAGATACAACTTACATTATAATTTAATCTGTCCTCTTCCTCTACTTTTGAATGACTTGGTGTATCTCCTTCGTCATCACTCGAAACTGGAGGAGGAAGTTCGGGGGACACTCGTCCTGAAATATATATAATAAAGAGAAATCTTCCTTTTGTTTCAAAACTTGATTGATTGGGTATTTTATATACGTCGTATTAACATCTAGGGTCATTTCAGGACAGTATTCCACGTACGCAATGTTTTAACGTGAATGCATATGCTTCAATGATATACCATTATAAAAAGGGCAACGGTTCCACTATACAAGAAGACACAACACGAACATACCGCAGTCTCCAAAAACACGCACCTCGCACTTCACACACACTGCACACCGAATCCATGGGAGGCCGTCCTTACATGACCCTCGTTAACGTTGTTAATTGGACGTTAATTAATCACCATTTTTGGGAGACTGCGGTTTGTTCGTGTTATGTCTCATTGCGATTGTGGAAACCCTTGTCCTAAAAAGAAGTTGCTTTACAAATGCATTGTTTATTAGTAATTACCAACTACATTGTAGCTAAGGCCATTGTTGTTTGTATTCACAAATCAATCTTAATAATAATGTTTATAAGCATCAACATGCTTAACCAGGGTTTTCAATGATCTCTGTGACTTACGTCACAAAACCTTGTGATTTTCAATAGTTTACAAAAAAAGACATGTAAAAAACTTTCGATAACTTATAAGAGTAATACCTTTGATAATTAATATGATAAAAGATATCGATAAAAATAGATAAATTCAGAATTTATTCATAAATCAAAATCAAGAGTCAAACGAAGGGAATAATAAAAAAGTAGACAAGGATTATAAACTAGAATTTCCGAAGAAAAAAAAAGAAGATTTATAATGCCTCGGTAACACTACTCCCGACTCCATCCTTTGGCTTGAGGAAGCTTTATAAACATGCTATGAACACAAAATACAGACTGTTGTGTAAAGAATAAAACGAATTTCCACTTTAAAGTGTTATAACATTTACAAATTTTTCAAAATGCCACAGTTAGATGTCGAAAAAAGTATAATGTCTCATATAATTTCAGGGAGATATTGATAAAAAGAAATCTTTATTATAAACACGGTTTAAAAAAGTATAAATACAAAACACTACGTGGTACAAAAATCAGTAATCCTGAACTCGCGATTGATTGTGTTCCTTCTCATGATGTACATGCCTTAGATGTACATTTTCTCTTCTGCCTATCGTCTCAGACCTACAGATCAAAGGCACATTAGGGCATTATATGAGATGACGCTACGTTAATCTTTCACGTTCGTGCTCATAGAAACGCCGTAAAATAGATAACGCCCGATTGCACGGTTATATGCTTCAAAGCGCCTGCGACTGTAAGCCTACTATATGAAAACACGATTAGAATTTCCAGGAGCATGAGCTTGTAATTCCGTCGCTTTCTTCAGATATTGAATTCGGCCGTACATTTCCTTACCAATAAAATAGCTACAATTCTTGTATGTGGCACTGAGGCTCACAAGGAGTACTGTACATTTGTTTAATAATCGGATTCAACCAAATTCGTGATAATACCACGCATAATGTTTCAAACATCGTGGATTCACATAGCACACACTGTCCCATATATGATAATGTGAAAGGCTACAGAGTGATGCGCGAAAATAAACCCCCGTCAATAAGTTCCGAACTGTAAATCACGAAATTTTACACCGCGAAATTTAACAATTATACAATCACTATTTTTCTTAATTTTGAAATTAACATACATTTCAAAATAAACTATGATTCTGTTCTATGTTTATGTAAAGTCATTTTATTATGAATGAAGTGTAAATAGTTAATACTGCCACACAATGTCTCTCAGTAAAACAAATCTGAATATCAAATTAAAACAAAAATATCATAAATTCTCATCCCTAATCTCATTCCATTCTTTTTTTGTGTCGGAAAGTTAAAATATACATACTTCATCGTGATCACATTTATTCCAGATATATAATCACATTTCTTAATGAATGCATAGAATGCAAGTTTATAATTAAACATTGCATTAATAAATCATACACATGACAATAATGTGAAGTAGTGGCAGGTAGTGTAGTAATAAGAGAAAATTCAGTTTTAATGAACAAAGCTCTGTAATAATTCGACAGAAAAAAGAACTGCAAAGTTCTACTCCGTAAAACTGTGCCTAAAATACATTGACATTTAAAAACCTCGTAGACCATGGTTATTTAATTTAAACCTGATGACAAAACTACGATACCTTACAGACGACGAAGGAAATCAATACAATGAGCAAAATATCAATCCCAAATAATGCAGACAGAGGCCCTGCAGCTACAGGTGGCTCGGTGAATCCTGTCCTACACTTCTGGCTGTTTCAATAGAAATGTCTTTATTTATTCCTAATTTTCTATAAAATTCTCTTTTAAAAGGACAATGGAAAGGAAAAGGAAATTTCTTAAAGGATTTGAACGACCATCGTCATTGATAAATACACAGTTTTCCTAATGTTTGCAACAACAAAAACAAAAAATTATTTTAAAAAAATCAATATACGATTCCATTGTTTTACCAATTTCCAAGAGATTTTGTTCTAAATCAGAACGTAACGTCAATATCTCTATAGTGACGTCGCGATAACCTTTTTTGTGCCATTTTCTGATGTTTTTATATGTAAGGCGCAAATTTGAAAGTTATGTATACTGTGAAAGAGAAAGTAAATAAAACATTACAAATACTATAAATGAAACAAAGATATCATAATCCTAAAAATAATTATAGCTAATTGACGACGTTTGTTTTGTTGTTTCACATTTGTTATATATATTAAACGAACATTTTTTACAACACAAAGTTTTAAATTACCGTTCCATCGACAGCCAGGGTCATGTAGGGCCAAACGAACAATATTACATCGGACTGGCAGGACTGTAGCTATTATTTTGGTTTTTCAATTTTGTTTACCTCTTTCTAGTTTAATCTCACTGTACAATACTATATACAAAAAGTCTCTGTCGCTAATAAGTACGTTTAAAAGGAAAAACGATACTCCGTTTGTTTTTCTATTACTTAATACCCTATAGCCGGTTATTTTCGCGGATCAAAAATTTCGCGATTTGAATCCAAAATTAGAAAATAAAATTTAAGCGAATCAATAATAGCAAAATTTTGATTCGCTAAAATTTTATTTTTAGTTGTTTAAATAACTCAACCGATTCTTTATATTTCACGAATCAAAATTTCGCGACCTAAGTGATGACCCGTGAAATCCCGAAAATATCATCTCCGCGAAAATAAGCGGTTATACGGTATATAATGATCGTGGTCGACAGCATGTTTGATTTGATTAGGTTACTGTTTTCTCTGTGCATTTATAACAAGAAAATCCTGTGCTGTATGGATCTAAAATCGTCTTGAGCCCTAAATCAATCCGGCTCTCTCGTCCATTTGTTCGTATTACGGACCAATGCTCGCTTCTTTGAGTGATAAGAAAGGGATAACAATGACAGCGATAGGTTTCTAGTAATTATGTATATATAAATCAATAATACCATTTTATTAGCCCTGTTGTGGATCAGATAAATGCCAGTCAAATGACAATTATATCAAAGGTGAATGCAATCAAACTCTCCGTATTATAACCAGGATTCGAGATCATTTCGATATTAAATGTCGCCATTTTTAAATGCCTTTTTACCCATTATCCAAAATGCATTGTATCAACATCGGTATATCTTTTTGTCTGAATATGATTCAAACAGTTTTTATGCCCAAGATGATTGCAGGATCATTGTTGTTGACAAAATGCCATTTCAATGATGGTTTTCCCGTAACCGTTTGATACGATAAAGGCAACACATACATATCCTAGTCCGTCTTCAGTCAGGTTTACTAAATGTCTGAAGGTAGTATTCTGTATGATTGTATATAGCCTGATAAAACTAACCACCTTCGTGTTACAATAGCTGAATAATGAAGCGCGTTAACGACCTGATATGGCTGTTAATAGGACGTTAATGTAACAAACCAAATGGAATATTATTTAATACGTTAGACATCTTTGTTATACTCCATCGACCAAACCAGTACACCCCAGACCAAAACAGTGCACCCTAGACCAAACCAGTACACCCCAGACCAAAACAGTGCACCCCAGACCAAACCAGTAGACCAAACCAGTACACCCCAGACCAAAACAGTACACCCTAGACCAAACCAGTACACCCTAGACCAAACCAGTACACCCTAGACCAAACCAGTACACCCCAGACCAAACCAGTACACCCCAGACCAAACCAGTACACCCCAGACCAAACCAGTACACCCCAGACCAAACCAGTACACCCCAGACCAAAACAGTGCACCCTAGACCAAAACAGTACACCCCAGTCCAAAACAGTACACCCTAGATAAAAACAGTACACCAAAACAGTACACCCTAGACCAAAACAGTACACCCTAGACCAAAACAGTACACCCAGTCCAAAACAGTACACCCTAGATAAAAACAGTACACCAAAACAGTACACCCAGACCAAAACAGTACACCCCAGACCAAAACAGTGCACCTTAGACCAAATCAGTACACCCCAGACCAAACCAGTACACCCCAGACCAAACCAGTACACCCTAGACCAAAACAGTGCACCCTAGACCAAAACAGTGCACCCTAGACCAAACCAGTACACCCCAGACCAAAACAGTACACCCCAGACCAAACCAGTACACCCCAGACCAAACCAGTACACCCCAGACCAAACCAGTACACCCCAGACCAAAACAGTGCACCCTAGACCAAACCAGTACACCCCAGACCAAAACAGTACACCCTAGACCAAAACAGTGCACCCTAGACCAAACCAGTACACCCCAGACCAAAACAGTACACCCCAGACCAAACCAGTACACCCCAGACCAAACCAGTACACCCCAGACCAAACCAGTACACCCCAGACCAAACCAGTACACCCCAGACCAAAACAGTGCACCCCAGACCAAGTCAGTACACCCCAGACCAAAACAGTGCACCCTAGACCAAAACAGTGCACCCTAGACCAAACCAGTACACCCCAGACCAAAACAGTACACCCCAGACCAAACCAGTACACCCCAGACCAAACCAGTACACCCCAGACCAAACCAGTACACCCCAGACCAAAACAGTGCACCCCAGACCAAACTAGTACACCCCAGACCAAACCAGTACACCCCAGACCAAAACAGTGCACCCTAGACCAAACCAGTACACCCCAGACCAAACCAGTACACCCCAGACCAAACCAGTACACCCCAGACCAAAACAGTGCACCCTAGACCAAACCAGTACACCCCAGACCAAACCAGTACACCCCAGACCAAAACAGTACACCCTAGACCAAAACAGTACACCCTAGACCAAAACAGTACACCCTAGACCAAAACAGTGCACCCTAGACCAAAACAGTACACCCTAGTCCAAAACAGTACACCCTAGACCAAAACAGTACACCCAGTCCAAAACAGTACACCCTAGACCAAAACAGTACACCCTAGACCAAACCAGTACACCCCAGACCAAACCAGTACACCCCAGACCAAAACAGTGCACCCTAGACCAAACCAGTACACCCCAGACCAAACCAGTACACCCCAGACCAAACCAGTACACCCCAGACCAAAACAGTGCACCCTAGACCAAAACAGTACACCCTAGACCAAACCAGTACACCCCAGACCAAAACAGTACACCCCAGACCAAACCAGTACACCCCAGACCAAACCAGTACACCCCAGACCAAACCAGTACACCCCAGACCAAAACAGTGCACCCTAGACCAAACCAGTACACCCCAGACCAAAACAGTACACCCTAGACCAAAACAGTGCACCCTAGACCAAACCAGTACACCCCAGACCAAACCAGTACACCCCAGACCAAAACAGTACACCCCAGACCAAACCAGTACACCCCAGACCAAACCAGTACACCCCAGACCAAACCAGTACACCCCAGACCAAAACAGTGCACCCTAGACCAAACCAGTACACCCCAGACCAAAACAGTGCACCCTAGACCAAAACAGTGCACCCTAGACCAAACCAGTACACCCCAGACCAAAACAGTACACCCTAGACCAAACCAGTACACCCCAGACCAAACCAGTACACCCCAGACCAAACCAGTACACCCCAGACCAAAACAGTGCACCCTAGACCAAACCAGTACACCCCAGACCAAAACAGTGCACCCTAGACCAAAACAGTGCACCCTAGACCAAACCAGTACACCCCAGACCAAAACAGTACACCCCAGACCAAACCAGTACACCCCAGACCAAAACAGTGCACCCTAGACCAAACCAGTACACCCTAGACCAAAACAGTACACCCTAGACCAAAACAGTACACCCTAGACCAAAACAGTACACCCTAGACCAAAACAGTACACCCTAGACCAAAACAGTACACCCCAGACCAAAACAGTACACCCAGTCCAAAACAGTACACCCTAGATAAAAACAGTACACCCTAGACTAAAACAGTACACCCTAGATAAAAACAGTACACCAAAACAGTACACCCTAGACCAATAATACAGTTGTTGACAGGGGTTCAGGGCAACAGGTGATTTGTTGGACCCGAAGACAAACTGTTGTCCGAGGCCAAAGGCTGTCGTCGTTTTATACAAACGATATTATGTCTGGTTTATGTGCAGCTCTTCCTTACAAGCTTTCATGTGAACCTAACATTAAAGGTGACCCAGGAACACTTACTCTCATCTATGTTATAGCAACGCAGGCTTTACACATAGTTATATGTGCCGTAAACTTCATACTCATGGATCAAGAAGAGCTTTTAATATCATTCACCAACAAAAGTTATGAACATTTTGAGAATTACAATAATTATAATGTATAGGTTTCAACTTTAACAATCGTGTATGCTTGTTCCATCGATCTAAGGCGGTAGATACTATAGATATCATCATAAAATAATATACAAGGATAAAACTGGAACCTTATTCAATTTATTCAGCTCCCTCACTATCCAGAACTTATTTTCAAAACAAATATTTTACTGTAACCCAACTCTCTTTTGTGGCAACTAAATATCGCGATGTCAAAACAAGATATATTTCAGTTGTGTTTATTTTTTTGTATATTTGAAATTTTACCCTTTTTATAGTGTTACATCACTGCAGCATGCCGCCGAAGATACCTAGCAACACACTCCAGTTGGTCACATTATATGGACAACGGGCGAACCAGTAGCCCCATTCCCTTAATGCTGAGCGTTAAGCAGGAGCAGATACTACCACTTTTATAGAATATGGTGTGCCGGGGACAGAACCCAGAGCCTACCTCACAAGGGAGAATGCTCAACGGTGTCAAAGGAGACATTAGGAAGAAAAACGTTCAAATGGGTGAAGAGAAACGATAAGAACCTAAATTCAGTGACTTTTTACGATTATGCAAAATGGGAAGCAGGTACAATTCAAACGCCCGACCTGTATTGAATTAACTGTCATAATAACAAGTTCAACAAACATTCACGGAGATAACTGTTTATCCCATAACTATGCATGTTTCACAACGGGAAAACCATTGATAAATTCTATAACAGTTGGTTAATTATCATTTATGTTTACACACTCCAGTGTGTAAACACCTACGGCGCCTCTCATTGGTCAATGACAAGATCTCTTGATTCCGATTTGCTTTCAACTTTAGACTACTTTTCATAGCACATTTTCTTTAAAATAGCATTGTATTTACTGTATAACAGGTAGATGCTTATTTAAAGTATTAAACAATAGAATATTAGTTCACTATTAAGGCACTATATTTTATGGCGGAAAGATATCATTACACATTGTATGTTGGTAAATTTCCCTTAATGAAGACGAGCAAATTGTCACCACGGTATAAATATAGAGTTAAAGTTATGGGGTATAAATAAGTTCCCAAACGCGTGACTCGCTGAAGCTCGTGTCTTTTAAAAATTTGAAAATTAACTAACTCGAGTTTGATAAACATGATAAACAACAGTCACTTGTTGAGGAACCTCTATTTACAGTATTTCAACTGCATTACTGTCACTATTGTCAGAAAACGTTGGTGACTGGATTAAACACATTGTTAGGTTTATGTTAATTCGAGGTGACATGTGAGATGAAAATTGTCAAGGTGTATATATTGAGTTTTAAGTAAAGATATTTAAAGTATGTTTCTAGAGAGAGGAGGAGTGGGGAGAGAGAAAACATGTAGTCTTTACCCCCCTCCCCTCTGTTTTCATGGGAATCTGCAACCGATTTTCTTCTATGGTGTCGCCTACAGTATATAGAATTGGCTTGTTCATGACCTTCAGATGTCTGCAAATAAAACATCTATAAATATATGTTTTTTTAAAACATTTAAATCCACAGTGGCTTTGAGGAGGAAAATCTCGTCTGGCATCAACATCTGAAGTATTTCGAGTAGACAAGTCTTGTCACCAACATATGTGTGTAATATCAGTCACAACGTGGGGGCCCTGCCAGCAGACGTCTAGTGACAAAAACAGATGTAACAGATACCTGAGTCGGATACCTCAGTAATGCCAGCGACCGTATTCGATAATGGATTAAAGAGTTTTCTGATATCACCAGACTATATAAGGAATGAATGGTGGGTCTGGTGTTCTTTAGCTCCAAAATCTAGCAGTTAGATTTCGTATCGAAGATACCAATGCTACAAATCAAAAAATACATAAAGCTATTTTAAGTTTTGAAAAGATAAAAATACACATTTTACATAATTTTTGAGAAAAAAAATGTGTTTAAATTCCAAATTTTAAAATTAATTTATTCCTAATACCCATAGGTCTTTTATAATTTTTCACAAGATAAGAAAAATATTCGAAAGTCTAAAAAGCTGTTGGTAAAATTTAAAATTTAAAATCCAATTCAAGATAATATTCCCTCTTCTGGTAATGTAAATTCTTTTGGTAGAGTTTTGCAGATTTACTAAATATGCGTCTATCTATATTAAGACCATATTGCTATATTGAAACATGTTGACGTCATTGCCTTTAAAGAATGAAAATTTGCGACTATAAAAATAAATAGCTAAAACAGGTTCTACATTGAAAATACTACAGAAGGACGGAATTATTCATGTATTTTTCTCCCAGGTCTTGGCACAATCGCCGACCTTTCTAAGAAAACATTTTAAGAGAGCATATAGTAGGTCCAGAAACAAATATTTAAAATAATACAATACACGGAACACGACCAGCCTTTATTATATCGAATGTAATGTACACAGATTATCGTGGAAAATTACATCATGAATCATACATAAATTCTTTTAAAACACTGTTACAAAATTTGACTGAGCCGATCGTCGGTGATTATGCAATTTAATCGCTAGTGTATTCCACTAGTGTTCGGATGTTCTAGGTTCGAACCCCATCTGCTCGCTACATTTTCTCTTCTCCTGTTACAGAAATGGAGAGCTAACTAACTCATGTTTTCAGCCTTTCGAATTACGCCCAGTAGAGGGATATGCAAACTTTTGATGTCGTGTCTTTGGAGGCGAAGATTTGGGGAAGAGAGGGAAGACTGGGCGGATGTTTGGTGGCGAAGACTTGGGGAAGGGAGGGAAGACTGGGCGGATGTTTGGTGGCGAAGACTTGGGGAAGGGAGGGAAGACTGGGGGATGTTTGGTGGCGAAGACTTGGAGGAGGGAGGACTGGGCGGATGTATGGTGGCGAAGACTTGGGGAAAGGAGGGAGGACTGGGCGGATGTTTGGTGGCGAAGACTTAGGAAAGGGAAGGGGGACTTGGAGGATGTTTGGAGGCGAAGACTTGGGGAATGGAGGAAGGACTGGGCGGATGCATGGAGGCGAAGACCTGGGGAAAGGAGGGAGGACTGGGCGAATGTTTGGTTACCAGGCACTTCAATAGTTGTGGCATTCGGTTTCGAACCCCGGTCTGACCGAAACATTATTTTTTCTCCTCTTTTTCACAACCAAGAGATAATATATAAATTCGCAATGCTGATATCCAAGCTTTAAACATCACGTTACAAAACAATAATGCTGATATCCAAGCTTGATACATTTATGGTTCTATATCGCGACTCAATGCTGTTTTAATATCTTATCCAATCGTTATTTAAATGCTGCCATCAATATGTCTCTATATAAAATACATTGCATGTCTGTCGAGGCGATACCTGTCACCTTTAAATCATGATCCTGTACGTTATCTTAGCACACACAGACACACTGACATGTAGCGGTCACTGGTCCATGTTCAATATCATCCGACTCTCTGGTCAGTCAAGCGTGGGCTTAGCGTGGACCTGTTATGATTAATGCTGTCTGACATATCTCTGAATATACATGTACTTTAGTAATATATCGACTTTCCTCCGTAATCTCTTAGTTCTCGTAGTTTCCAGTCAAATGAAGCTTTACCCGATAACACATACATGTACACTCGAATCACTGGAACCCTGTCACGTTCTTCACTCGCACTTGACGTGTTCATTAGCTGATGTGATATACAAAGAGATAGATGAAACATGCTCGCGATTGATTACAAATTGGTAAATCTTGTATGGATCCTAAACCGAAACAATATCGTATGATCAGAGGAGTGTTGAACTTGTTTGAATAACAAAACCACGTTTTATGATTGATATCCTTGACAGATTTCCCATGAGGTATATCATAAGACGTCGTGAGGTTTAGTTGAAGGTTACAAAAACACATTGTGGTTTTGAATTTCTAAGTAACTAATTTATCTTCTTATTGATACTTATATGGCCTATAGCTTTTTCTCATTTTGTCATAGGAAAAGCATTTAAAGCTATCTACATATTTTTTTCGCCTCTAAAAGTAGATTTTCCATAGTTACCAAGTTTTATAAAATTCGTATTTGCAAAGTCATTGAATAAATAAATTTTCCACGTATACACGTTAAGAATAGCTTGGAATAGCTCGCAACAATTGTTTTATCATTGTCATTAAGGCATGTGAGATAAACATCAGAGTTACTCCCCTTCGTTTCACTCCATCAGTCGTAAAGGGAGTTAATGAATGCATGAATGGACAAGTAATCAAACAATAACATGGTGTGTGAACGCTTTGTCGTACTAAAATCGTTTACTCTGACTGATGTTACTATCAACTTGATTACTGTAGGAATCTGTGGGTTTTATTTCATAAAATTGGGACGTGAAACATTATGTTGGTTCCATTCCATAGTTATCCATGTGAATGTCATTTTTTTAACTTTTTTTTTTCAATGCTAAGCTTTCAGAATGGATGTATATTAGATTAACTGTTGTAGGAAAAACAAAATTCCCCATTTATTATTCATTCAGGATAAATAAACGAGAAACAATCATTATAAGTAAATATAGTGGTAATCACTAGTCTGACCTAATGTAAATACAACGGTACTACAAACTGGCGTAGGACTGGATTGTCACGTTGTACTCTCCTATAACAGCAGTCCTTCTCTGTGGTTAGAACGCTTAAATCAGCAATTACAAACGTTGACAGAGAAATTTGCTTTTTGATTAGTTAACTTTTTCTGGGTGTGCATTAAATACGTAGAAATGAAGTTTAAAATATATCTCTGTTTCTTTATATGCTGAAAATAATTTTGTTATGCACAGACATCAAGTTGTGATTCAATATATATCTTGAATATATATAAATTACTAAATACATCTACATGTACTAGCCACAAAATGAGCATGTATTAAATGCCAGTAATATTAATACATCTTAATAATGAAACCAACAATCACATTTTTAGCATACAAGGTTTGACATATTATCAAATGACTAACATACATATATGAGCGTCACTTATTTCAGGGGAAATCAATACGACAGCTAATATACCGTACACATGATGTGTTCAGAAAGGATACAACATTATGTCCGAGGCATCGACAAAACAATCCAACCCAGCCCAAATCATACAGAACGCGGGGCATTGCTTCAGTTGGTTGCACTTACAAAACCACAAACAGGCATATTGTGATTACAGTGACGTAGATTGACAACTAACAATTTCATAAGACTATGCAGATGAAGGACAACAACCATCACAGTCAAGGTTCGACCGTTGTCAGTATAATGTGGCCGGTTGGGGTGTATTGCTTGATGTATAAGGCGGCATGCTTCAGTGATATAGTAGTATAAAAAGGGCAACAGTTCCACTATACAAGAAGACACAACATGAACATACCGCAGTCTCCCAAAACATACACCATGCACGGCATACACACTACACGTCACATAAATGGAAGGTCATCATTACATAACCCTGGCTGTTAATAGGAGTTAATTAATCAAACAAACAAACAAGTGACGTATTCTTATAATGTTGCTTTTCCTTATTTGCAAGTAATTCACTCCATTTCCATGAGTTAGGTATAACTTCCATTAACATTTAATTCACTGGTACCGTACAACAGGAAAGTCTGGATACATATGTACAAATACAAAAGTGTAAATGTAATGCTATTTGAAATGTCGCAAATTAGGTTTGTCGTTTTTCTTATAATTACAGAGCTTCCATTTCAAGTAAAACGCGTAAAAGTGCAATGATTAGGCACTTAAACGATCGATACCTTTCATTGAAACAGCCCGTGTATTATACCCTAATATAAGGTACGTGTTTGTGCATTTCCTATTTCCTCAGTCAAGTTGTTTAGACTCCAGTATCAGACCTATTACATAGAATGTGTACTTTTATGATAATGGATGTTGGAAGTGAGATATGGAGTTAACCCGCTCATTATATTAAACCGGCATCCACCACAAAATGTCAATTAACCGGTATCGATTCGGGCCAAAACGGTATTTGCCAGGATTTCCTTTAGAGTAACGAGGAAGGAAAAGTGGAAAACGAATTCAGGATTATTTACTTGCGAAAATATTATATGTGAGATTGTGGTATTTAAACACAGCTCTTTTAAGCAATCGTGAAAGCTCGGTTTGGCAAACCTCAAATTAAAGATTCAAGATGCATGGTTTAACGCTGCCTAAACAGTGGGGTTTTGTATCGTTCGTGAAAGAAAAACGGAAATTACTATACAGGAACAAAAATCTATGCGACACATAACTCAAAGGAGCACTTGTTTTGCAATTGAGATCAAAGACATTATATTGATCGAACTGTGTTGCGTTTCAGTTAAAGGTTACTTTTTATGCCTGGCTTTCCATTATGAGAAGCTATAGCAATAAGACCCTGCTGTTAGTCAAATGTCGATAAACGTCACAAGTTAATTTGTAAACAATAATTGCAACTACATTATAATAAAAAAAACTTATCTCATACCTCACGATTCTTTCTAAAGGTCATCAAAAAGCAAGGATCAAGTCATACAGACTCGAAGAGCAGTTCACAGCTTAATTTTGGTGTATGTCAATTTTATTATATATATGATCTCGTGGCAACTAAAACAGTTCGCCGAATTATGTAGACAAATAATGGCGTTGTGCAGTAGTCCTAACTTTGATACGCGCAAATAAATACTCTTAGACTAAATAAACCACGAAACGGTCTATGATGAGTGTCCACTTAGACTTTTGTATTACATACCCACAAAACAAAACAAAAATATATTCAAATTAATCCTTATAATTCAATTTAAAAAAGAAAATCTCTTCTGTATTCAAAATTCATTTTGGAAATCTGTTGTCAATGAAATCATTACGCCGTTATATCAGCCAATCAGAAGCGACGTTACAAACGGTGACTCCGTTTTTTCCTCGATGGGCTGATAAAGTAAATTTTTTACGCCGATGAAAAATGCTCGTTCCAAGCAAAATTGAATTAATTTTAGATATTGACAAATGCGTGAACAATTCTTTCCGAGAATTAGTATTAATGTTATTTTTCATCCCCGCAAAATTAAACAAATGTAGAGTATAGTAGTGACCTTTGATGTTCATGGGACGTTAGAAAATTTTTAATCGACCAATCATGTTAAACTGAAATACTTGCGTTTTACATGTTTCTGAAACGGCTGTGAAAATGCTTATCTCAGTCATTTTAGCGAACAATTGTCCTACAAGGTAGTTTTTTTAAAGAATAGGGAATCTAAATGACAACTGCGAACCCATAGAAGATAACTCGATAAGAAATACTTTGCAGTCTTTTATTCCTATATCAAAAAGATGAATGCTATGCTTGCTCGATCAATAAGGTAAAAACACGCGCATTAATTCAACCGTCACTTCCGTACATCGTGTAATAGTCGTAACATATAAGTGTTATAAAATGGATTTTATAGATTATTCATTGTAAGAACAGCTCTTCTATGCAAAGGATAAAAAGATGTATGGGCTATCAAGCCTGGGCGGTTCGATCGTGTGTCATCCTAATTGCTTAATTAAATGGCTACTTTCCGTGTAACAGCATCGTGGTATTAGGTATGTTCTATCATTCACTCGAAGTGGTAGATATCCAAAGTGGGCTTCTATCTATAGTAGTAGCATGGTATCAGAGACGAACAACAGATTCATTCATCATGTAATGACGGCAGATATAAAATGTTGAAGCAATACGACCAGGTTTTTGACAGGGTTGAGGAAATAAAATTGCATATCTGTCAATAAAAAAACATACATCAGGTTGGTTTTTTAGATTTGTTCTCTTATTCGTTATAAAAAAAATGATCAAGTTATCTCGGTGTCCAATGCAAGCTTGTGTTTTTATTCGTATTTGTGGCCACGGTGGTGAAGTGGTTAAGATGTCCTGACATATTACCACAAGCACTCCACCCCAACCTCGATGGTTTTTCTACGGGTACTCCGGCTTCACTCCACCACATTAATCGGTCACTTGCTTAAATGACACTAGCTGTTAATAAGGCATTAAAATAAAATCTAACCAAATTGTGAAGTCATTGTATATTAATGATGTTTTGATATTTTAATAGACCATTTAACGGCCATCATCGCCATGTTTTGGAATTGTGACATAATAGTTAGTTGATTGCTGTGTATGCTTAATGTCTTATTGGTAGGTAAGATAATTTATGCATGGTCTCCTGTGTATGCACCGTGTTGTGAGTGTTATAGGAGACTGAGGTTCACTATATTGTTTATATTTGTATTAGTAGGTGCCGATTTTACAGTACTTTTGTATTAAACAAACTGTAACAGGCAGCACACTCAGGTTTTGTTAGGACCCAAATTAAATGACATTTGCTTTAAATGAGGCAGCGAACACTTACGGATAACTCCTGAATATGCCTTCTGTACTAATGTTAACCAACTTGCTTTCGCGTGCGATTTGCGTGCGATTTGTGTGCGATTTACTTTCGCGTGCGATTGACTTTCGCGAATTTCGTGATCCATGCGAAATTTTATCTCCACGAATTAGCATCTTCATAATTTATATTGATATGGATTTCCATTTCAGTTGTAAATTCGCGAATGTTAGTCTTCGTGAACTTGTTTTGAAATGCAAATCGCGAAATTTAGTAGCCGCGAAAGTAAATTGGTTTACAGTATTTCAGTAATCTACGTGTGCATTTCATCGTTATTAGTTTTCTTTCTATAAACAGGATCACATAAATTCATGTTTGTTTGTTACAACGTCTTTAGAATCATAAGCCATCTTCCCGATTTTAAAAGACACTTGCTAAAGCACGTACGAAATGAATTCCATATATAACAACTCAGACTGTATAACATCTATACTGTATACATACTGACGTTATATATCTACCAATAATGGCAACAGTTTAACATTGCTCTAGTCCAGTATTATACTGTTACTATCCGTCAATACTGTTTAGCATTCATTGATTATTGAATGTAAATATTATTGTCCTATATAGCCATATTGTATTCAGAACATTTCTCTTTATAGCCAATGTTAATGGTCTATATTACGTTAGCACTGTACAGGGATTCAGGATTGGTCCTTAGTCCATGTCGATACAAGGTTGAACATGCGCTCAGTGTAGACTGCGCCCCCGACTGCTCGTCAAACTCTACAACATGCATTAGCTAAATCGAGTTATCCCGGCGTCCATTGTCCGCCTATGTGACCATTATCGTATGTCATAGAGCTGATTGTTCCAGATACTTCCTGTTGATGGTCATTGGATATCAGAGTGACAAAAACAGTAGTAGCTTATTTGTTTCTTTTGAGCGCAAAAAAGAGCATATAGAATAGATGGCACACAAAACTTCATATGCAATACACAAAAAATACCTCACCTCCCCCACAAAAATTTGTTTATTCACATTATAAGAACAGACATGGTTATCTCATGACGGCCTTCCATGAGTGCAATGTGTAGCGATGTGTTTATAATATTATCTTACCCCGAACAGGGATATCAGCAATTTCAACGATGTGAGATTTTTTTTTTATCTTACCCTAGGGTAAAGACAAGCTACACGAGACTTTTGCACATGCTATCCGCAATTTTAACGATGTGAGATTTTTTTATCTCACCCTAGAGTTAAAACAAGCTACACGAGATTTTTGCACATGCTCCCATAGGGTAAGAGAAAAAGAATAATTTGCCTCGGGATAAAATTCTACAGCTGTTAAACACTCGTCATAGCAATTTGATTGACAAGATAATAATTTTATCCCTCGGATCGAGGTTCTCCTGTCTCGTCTCAATCCAAAGAGGGGAAATATTCTAATAGTTTTGGGAGGCTGCGTTAAAAATAAAACCCAATAAGAGTAAAATATATATTTGTGTCCTTAATATGTGCATAGAAATTAAAAAGAGACGGAAATCAACATTATTTTAAGACAATTTCGATAAGGAAAGAGTAAACTTTCAACAAAATTTATTATTCCTATATTATCTTGCAGCACATTTATCATACCCGCCCTTCACACTCGGTCGATCCGTAATCTCATACGAAGAACGAAAATTACAGAAATAAAAATACTGGTGGATATCAAAATCAGTCTGATATGATTGCAGAGCGAAATCGCAAGCTATTTCCATACCAAAGGCCGTAAAGATTTTTTCATTCCATCTGAAATATCAATTGCATTGTTGTTTTCTTTTCTTTCAGTTACCCAAGAACTGTCGCTGATAATGTATATTCATTGAAAACGAAGTTGAAATAACTTTAACCTAATTCAATTGTTCTTGTACAGACATATGTTTAAAGTCAATGGAAAGAAACTCTGTCAAAACCATTGCCCAGATAACTCCTTCTAAGCTGCTGGATCAATATCAAGGAAACGTGCCAACTATATTGGGGACTATGCGAAGATATGCATAAATTTTTGTCTAATGTTTGGTTGTCATGGTAACCAGGACACTATACACAGGCTTACAAATTATCCAGATAACGCCTCTAAAACTACTGTTTAATTTCGATGAAGCTCCACAGAAATGTTGTAGGCCATGTCTAGATAGGTAATTTTTTATGTTTCATTTCTTTTTCTTTTTTCTTTTTGCGAAATTTACCATTGTAATCAGGTCACTGTACACAGGTTTTGTAAAATATCTACACTTTTTATCCTGACTCCAATGTTGTAACATATGGATGTCTAAAATTTGACACATGGCAACCATGACAATATAATGAAGGACACTTGCTAGGCTTGGTCACTATACGCTAATACTAGCCGATTTTGTTTACCATAACTGCATGGTAACATTGAACTTTGAACTTGCGTAAGGAAATGTTCTGTGCAACGTAAAAGGACTACTTTTTTAAAAAAAGAAACACATGGCTTTGTTTACATTTTGACGCAACATTACGTGTATATTGTTGTTTTTCATAGAATTTTGGAAAAATGTAAACAATATATACATGTTTTATATTTATATATGATTCAAACAATTTTTAAATTAACAATTGTATAAAGAAACGGAAAAATATCCCGACCGGGGCGACGTGCTTTCATTTTTGTTAAAAATGATGGATGTCAAATGTAAACATTACCTCTGTGCCTATGTTCGTCCTACGATCGAGTCTTTGGGGTAGACGGGTGTGAGACCCTCTGATAGAGGTCAGTTATAAACATATCCTCTTGTCTTTGTTCTTTGAGTATTTAATCATGTGTATTATAAAACATGCACCGCTAATAATCCACGTGTTGACAGTTCCGCGTCACCACAAATACATTGTATCCATCGAACACAAGTGAATTTGTTTCATCTATCGATGGCGATATGGATCTAAGCGTAGATTATATAATCACATGGCTCCCAAGGATGTAAAACCGTCAAGTCAGACGACAATTCAAACACATTGAGTTACTTGAAAATCGGTGTCCGACAACTTCGGCAAACTCCAGTGTGTAAGCGTGCGTCAGCTTCGCCTCGCTGCACAATAACGGTCACCGAGTTCACACATGTGGCCGTGTACAAATTCTTTATGTTATTACGCTATATATTAACTTTTAGCAAAATTGAATATATATTTAAAGTTCTGATCTGATTAAATAAAATTATCTATGAAATTTACTTTGTTTGTCATGTTTATTTTACACTAAAATATTGAACTTTTTTGTCGTCGCGGATGAATAATTCTACCTTACGTGAAGCGTCATCATTCGCTGTTCAATTGAGTAAGCTCCTCCCACTTTTGACCGACTTTTATTGAATAATTACGTCACTTTCAATTGACGATTTTATTGCATAAAATATAAATAAAAAGTCGTGTCAGTGTAAATATAGGGATTGGATTTCGTTTTTATGTTAACCATGCTTGTATGGAGCAATTCCTCTAAGAATATATTCAATATGGGGCGCTAACGCGCCCCATAGAATATATTCTTAGAGGAATTGCTCCATACAAGCATGGTTAACATAAAAACGAACATGGCAACCATGACAATATAATGAAGGAACATGTATTTGCTATAATCTGAAATAAGGAGGTATTGCAGTTCTAGTTGATATTGTACAGTTGTATTATATATCCATACTCACTGAAAAAGGTTTCGTTACATTCAAAAATGCTTCATCAATGCTAATAAAGTTACAAATTCTCTTCTATTGATAGAAAGTCACATAATTATGTTATAATAAAATTGTTTATGTTTTTGTGTACGTCCGTGATCGTCCTTAACATGTAATTTTATTTTTGCATTTTTGTGTCTTGACAAAGGGGCAGATCGCCTCGAAAATTTGTCAATCTTTTGTCCACACTGTTAGAATTACTTCTTTGCCCTATACATGTATATACATTCAATGATATATATGAAGACCCTTGTCTACATTTTGGTTGCTGATGAGTTTATAACTTTTTTTTTTTTTGTTTTTTTGCTCTATTTTTCCCTTTTAAATTTTCTAGAATATTGTGATACTTTGATGGGGTTAAACTGTCATGTTACATCCGAGTTTGTCGATAGAGAATGACCGATACCATGACCCTAGCTACCTATTGGACCTTATACTAGCATCGCCATCCACAGAGCGTCCCTCTTCCTTCGTATTGATTCTTGTATTAACTCTGGTCTTTGACGTTTAATATCAATCTCGACAGGTGCCAGATCAATAAATGATGTTGTATCAGAGTTTATATAGATTGCGGTAATTAATTTTACATTATATATTGTATTGGGACTGCCGTTAAATAATTTTATTAATAAATTACATTAGTAGATTTCTATATAAACATGTCCTTTTTTCAATGTATTTGATGATGATAAAGACATGATTTATTTAACATGTACATCTAACAATAAAATGTAATACAGCAAAGGACAAAGTCGACATTAGTAACACAACATTGCACTCGGTAAAATGAAATATTTGCGTAAATGTCTGACAACAAATATCGTATATATACATATTTTATATAAACATATCTGTATATACATGCAATAAGTCGTTATACGTATGAACCTAGGTCAGAAAACACTGTATAGAATCAATGTACTCTTTTGCAACGAGAAGTCCTTTGAACCAAATACATAGCCGTTTTCTGTATCGTTGCTCGAAATCGTTACGGAATATGACCACCAACAAAAGCATACACCTCAATCTTAAATAACAACGTTCGACAGGATATTGGAATTATACGGTGACATTTTAATGGAACGAAGTGTGGAGTTTAAATTATTAATGTGCATTATTATGTTAAAGTAAAAAATGATCTCAAAATTTGACAGCACTCATGGGTTGTTGTATAAACGGTTATTTTCTATGATAAACATCCAGAAAATAAATCCATCAAATTTTATCCTGATTAGCCAATGTTTTTAAAGTATTTTTATAATTGCTCATATGTAGTTCCTTAGCTTCTACCGAAACCAGGAAATCAATGGTAGACTGTTGTGCATTTGTGAATATGAGTTACCATTTGGTTTTATTAGTTTAACGTCCTATTAACAGCCAGTGTCATGTAAGGACGTGCCAGGTTTGTTGGTGGAGGAAAGCCGGGTACCCGGAGAAAAACCACCGACAGCGGTCAGTACCTGGCAACTGCCCCACTTGGGATTCGAACCCGCATCCAAGAGGTGGAGGGCTTGTGGCAATATGTCGGGACATCTTAACCACTCGGCCGAGTAGTTACCGCATGTACACATAGCCTGATGTAAAGTCATATTCTAACCTCAAACTAGCAGAATTCCCATTAGTGACAGAAATTTCTATTTATGTTTCCTTTGGTCTTTTTATATTTTACATTGGTTGTTAATTTTATATCAAGTGACCGTTTTTTATTTATGTGTGTCTTGATAAAGAGATAGACTGCCTTAAGATTCGACGTTCTTTTTCGTTTACACGGCGAGGATCACTTCTTTGCAATTGGATTCAATGCATATTGCACAAAACAGATGAAAATTGTAAATAACATTTATAACGACATATATGAAATCTGACAAATACAAGATTCTCTGTGTAAATCTATGTATAACATGAAGGTTCATTTCGCAATTTTTCCGCAGTTAGCGGTATTTGACTACTGTAAATCAGTTTTTTTTCGCGGTCGATTTACTTTCGTGAATTTCGCGATCCAAGTAAATTTGTCCAACGCTTATCTCCGCAAATTAATGTGAACCTCGCTTATATAGATATATATTTGCATTTAATTTTCAAATTCGAGGAGGTAAAGTTAATCTTCGCGAACTTGTTTTGAAACTGAAATCGCGAAATTTAGTATTCGCAAAAAAAAATGGATTACAGTAGACTGCGCGATGATAAGGACAACGAAGGGAAAGAAATGATGACCTGTTTTTGGAAATACTACTTTACATTTCCAAAGCATTGAAAGGTGTTTCTGTTTACGTATGTACATTTAACCCATTCAGTGTTCGGTTATATTCACACATCACACGAATAGAAATGAGGTGTGACATGGTCTTGCGTCTGGTGGGGATGTGAAACTACAATTTATGAGGTCGTCTCTCTAAGGTGAAGCTAGTTTTGAAATATTACAACACGGAATGTTAAGCAACAAATATACGTATTACATCCGTACCTATATATAAAAACAGGGTAGCTCGGGGTACGCGTATCGATTCAATACTCTCCTCTACTTGACTTCTACTTGACTCAGCTCATCATAACGCGCTAACTAGGATCTGCGATTAGATAATATAGGAAACATACCAAACTTCATATTCCGGACGAAAATCTTCACAAAGAACAAAATGTGTGGTATAGTATTCTGTGTGGTCACCATAACCAACAGTCTACTGAAATATTGTAGGTAACATAGTCTATCACTTTTCGACGTTTTTTGTGGTAACCCTGTGTTGAGCAGGACCCAGTTCCCCAACAGGTCTTAATTTTAGGTAATTGCTTTACCTAAAGTATCCATAATAAGAAAGCATTACAAATGTTAACGAAAAATTCTTACACAAAGAAACTTTCATTCAGTCATTGAATGTTTGTGAACCTGGGCCCAGGTTTGCCTATCGAATGAAAAAGTATAATTATAAAAGTAAAAAGAAAACAAACTACTCTTCTAAAGTAATCCATGTTTTAGACTAGAATTTAGATTTGGATGACTTTTTTCTGTTAAATCTCATTTTTATATCATTTTCCGAGGAAAATAGCTACCATCTTCGTTAATTTTTATCAATCTTACTTTTGATGGTTTTGATAAAAATCTTTATCACATTCAGTGTGCTAGTGATTTTAAACTGATCATTACACCCATGGCCGAAGCCATTGTCTGTAATGGCCAATTGTCTATTTGACTTATGTCAAAATGTCACCAAACATATGTCGATGCCCGGAGTGTATTTCTACTGATTCAGGGTCTCTGCTGGGATAATCGATTTTATATCAGCGCAGAAAAAAAACAAGACGTCGTATTCACCGGACTCCAACTGATAAAATTATTATTATAGCATTGTCGTCATGACAACTAGGATAACCTTAGCATTAACCGGAAGTGTCAAGAATTACAAAACAGATGTACGGAATAGTCTTGATAATTTAAAATGAATATTATTTGTTTGAAGTCCTTTGAAGAGCTAAGGTTATTTTAGGCAATTATTGGGCAATTGAGATCGAATTATTCGGAGATATAAGGCATTGATCTACATCGAGTGCTTGTCTTATTCGTATATATTGAGGTATTAGTTTAAACGCTATTTTTTGTCAAAAATATATGACAAGGGATTGGGTACAAGTTATTACAACTTAACAAAGACCCTTTTCCCAAAATACAACAAAGTGAATACAAACATATACATGTATACGTGTTGCTTACGGTGAGAAATTAATGAAGCAATTTTTTTCTTAAAACCTGCTACTGGACCCAATGTAATGACTCTTGAGATAACAGGTGGTAGGTATAGGCGGTAGATCATTTGGTCCTCGCCATTAATATCAGCTGTGTTTCACATTTTAAATCATCAGAACAAGTCGGTTGGTTGATTGATTGGGCTTTACGTCATATTGTCATTTGGGTACGGTATGCCCTGTATGCAGTGCGCTGTGTGTGTGAATGCCTGTGTTTTGGGAGGCTGCTGTGGTGTATCTCTTTATAAGTTTTACCAATAGTTTGCCCAACAAAGTCTGGCCAAATTTTAGAGTGGTAACTTACTGAATCATATACACCGCCAGACAAAACCGGACAAATATCCCCATCGGTATAAATATCAACCTAGAAAACATGACAGTTTTATATGAAAGTGTATGGATGAGGATAGCTTTAATTAATTACACAACTGAGAAAGAATCAACAGTAAGCATGCTCATCTGTATAGCACATAGTAGTGTACATGGTATGGATGGAAAAATCCCATCAGCCACATTATACTGACACCTGACAAACCAGTCGTTCCACTCCATTTATGCTGAGCGCTAAACAGCAGCAGAAATTACCACTTTTATCGACACATAAATTAATTTGGCAGTTAACAATTGTGCTTCAAGGTTAACAAATACGTGCACCAACAATATTTATAAACTTCAATTTTCTATGTCCGTAACATTCTACATAACAATGGGATTCTACATGTTTTTATATGGTATTGTTGCATGTGGATTTAACGTATAAATGACTTTTGTCTTTGGCCTAGTACGAAGGCTGACGCTCAATGCAAATTGAATTTGGTTGGAGACAAAAAGTCTATTATGTTGGTTAGATTGGTTATTTTAGTCATCACAATGTTAACATGGTTAGATGTCAATAATGTAATTATATGCATTAGTGCATTCAATTATAATTGTTTTTAGCTCCAAGCTTATTGTTATTTAGAACAGATTTATGTATCAATTGTATAATTTAATCCTTTGAATAAGTGCTTTTATTCATTATCATTTTTTTCTATTAGATATCTGTATCATTTAGGAATGTGTAAAAGTACAGATTTGTATCGTAATGGATTTTTAAACGAATTTACACAGGATATGTATGTATCCTGGTATTTTTAAATCCAATAGAATTTCGATAATAAAGAATACCTGTATATACTTATACCATATTACATATACTTGGTATCTTTTAACGGCTTGCTCTGCGGGTTCGGCGTTAAAATGTATACCAATTCCATCCGTTATTTTATCATTCAATGAGACTAACTTAATTTTTTATTTCATGTTGTTTTTCAAGGACTCCGTCGCCATGGCACCTGAGATACAACTTTGAGACATGCGGCTGGGCGTCAGGCAATATAAAGCTAACACCACTGTAAACGACAACTTAAAGTATTGAACAGTTCTAACCCTGACATGCAGCATGGCATCGTCTGCATATTATCTTCGATATCAATAAATTCACTATGTTGAACAACTTCAGTGAGAAAGCACTAAAAAAAGGACTAGAGCACCTAAATTACAAGAAGACACAACACTAATATACCGCAGCTCCCAAAACGCGTACCACGTTCTGCACACTGCATAAATCAGGGGCCGTTCTAAAATAACGGTGGTTCTTATTATGACGTTAACAAACAAACAAAATTTTGAATTACCTGTCTCATGGCTGCCATTTGCTAGTATTTGGATGATTTTTTGACTAAATAAACAGTCAATGCCATATTTAAGATCGGCTGCCAGTCTAATTTATCTAGATTACCTAGATTAATCGAAAGATTAATTCTTTTGCGGCTGTGATTTATATAATTCAGGACTTCCCTCCCTTTAATTAAGGAATGGGGTCATCTCCTCTGAAGAAAAGTTAAAAAAAATGTTTTAAGCCATAGATGACTTAATTCATCTAAAATGTTTAGGATACTTTCTAAGTTACTTCAATTTCGGGATAGCTTTCAAAGGCTGGAATTGGAAATGAAGGCTTTGCCATTGGGAATGGAGCCCATGTTCGGCCCCAAATCGTGAAGAAAAGAAACCCTGCATATTTCTTATTATATAATGTAAATATCCTCTTTTTCTGACGCTTTTGAAATTAATATTACATTCTGATGAATTTGATACGAGATGTCTTTTAAGCACCTTTAAAACAGACACAATTTTACAAAAAAAGAATTGACTTTGCTCGAACAAAGGATTGTCCGACTGCATTAACCTACTTTATTTTGTCAAATTAATCCTATATCCATATACCTTGGTAAGTAAGTTGACATTATTCCTTTTTTACTGGAACAAATACGTACACATATCTATCCATTAGCCCAAATCGTTAGGTAAGTGGATATTTCTTTGATAAAGAAATCATGTAAAATAATTATCTCGAGCATTTACCTGTAAAATGATGGTATCCATTTGTCCCCGAATGATCTGATCTAAATCCATTACACTCAGAAAGATATTCCTGTTTCGCCCTTTGAATCACGTCCTGTATAAACTCGTCTATCAGGTCCGAATTATCTGTATCCACACTAGAACTTTTATTCCACGACATCTTTAATTTAATTTTCCTCCCTGGGCCTTTCTTAAATGCAGATTTAGGAGAACCTTTCCCAACAGCATCAGCCATGGTCTATTCCTGGAAAAAACAAATGAGAGCATTACGTGTTTTGTCTAGGAGTAATATAAGGCCGGTTAAACCACAAATAATTGTAGCAACTGTTGGTGAAAGCTTCACTAGCTATAGGGAACAACCAACTAAATGAAAAATAGACCTTCGATAAACCACCGATTTCTGGTTAATTATGAATTAATGAATTTAAGAAAAAATGTTTTCTGACAGGTGATGAACCCTAGGTAACTTTAGTATGAATTTGGAAATCTAGATTGAAATTTAAGTTCATCAAAGTATCAATTTTGATAATGAATATGTAAAAGCATTGAAATTTCATGATTTTTAGTGCAAAATGCACCTTATTTATAAATGGCTACCCTGGTTGGAGTTTAAGCAGACGGACCCTTTTTTAACTATCTAGTGTTATATGAGAACCTAGACTTTAATTATAGAACACAATAGCTAACAAATTTTCCGCTGCTTTAATTATAAATTACAAAACATTAACATTCTGGTCTATATAAAATCATTTAGTTGGTTGGCCTCTATATAGGCAGTCGCAGTTTTCCTCCCATATTTCACGAAAGAGATAATAAATAATTACGTGACGTCATCAGTAAGTCAGGCGTCATCCAGACTTGTTTGGGACTGTGGTGGCAGATCAAGTGACCCATCTCTGGGTTGTTTGAGTTCATATCTCATGTGGATTGTTGCAATGTACTGACCGATGGCCGTTAAGTTTTCTCTGTGTACTCCGATTTGTCTCCCCCGTATAAACCTGGCACGTGTTTAATGTTAATAGGAACTAATCGAACCAAACCGAACAACGCCGACTTCAGCTTTGAAACATAACGACTTTCCTCTGAAAATGTTACAATGACAATATTTGAAACGACTGGCATATCATTTTTTTCTATTCTTCTAAGTGAAAATATTATCGAACCTGGGTCTGTTCAGTAGATCTAAATATCTCAAATCTCCTGCGCGTGCTTTAACTCAGTCAATGAAAATCAGGGATTGGCAAACCTGTTGCTGAAGATGATTTCACTCTGATATTCTCCCTATATATCTTGAAATACTCATGTCTTTAATCGTACCAAGACTGAAATCGACTCAAGAAGAATTTTAAATTCAAACTAGCATATTTAGACTTATAAGTAGTAATTATATGCTTTTTTGTTTCCATTAGTTATCCTTAAAAAGATGCCGTTTATTCCGGAAATGAGAAAATTAGCAATATATTTGTTCCAGAATACAAAACGAAAGTAATTTGGTTGAAAAGATCTCAATACTTTGAACAAACCTTTTACTGTAAATCAAAGTTATTCGAGTTAAAACAACCTTGATATACTGAAAACTACACAGTACATATGCATATGTTCAAACTAACGACAGACAATAAAACATTTTCAATAGCTTAACCTCTCCACGCTGTCGACAAGTACAATTCAAAGCCCACAACGGATTCTAGGAAATACCAGGTCATTTATGTCAAGGATAGTGGAGACGGCTACGGAAATTGAAATATTAAAAGAAACACTGTCTGCAAAATTATATATAAGAAGGTTCCATCTTCCATCTCAAAATGCATATTGTAACCACAGGATTTTAGCACGCTTTATTTACATAAAATATATATTTTTTTAGAAATTTTAAGCTGCGATTTATTATCGTCGATTCGAGCAAAATGTCAATTAATCGTTGTTGTTTATACAAGAAACTGTATCTTAACGGACTCGTGTGATAAATCACACATGATGTTATATCGGAACATGTCAATTAGACTTACAAGTACTTGTTACCTGGACAAGGTGTAAATAACAACATATAACGATATTGTGTGGTACATCATATGACATTTCCACATGGTCGATCTAACATCCTCATTATCAAATAGCATATATAGAAAACAAGCTGACATCACATACAATTCTAATCAAATTATCATTATTATTAGTGTTAACTACACTATCTCGAGGTTTTACAACAAATTTCAACATGCATTTCACACCTTACATATATATATTTTTTTTTTTTTTTTTTTTTTTGCGAAATACCTTGATAATTGAATGGTTGTTTCCCTATTAACAGCTAGTGTCATTAAATGACGATCTTTCCTGAAAACGATATGGTGCTTGTTTGAGTCTGTGATGTGTTTTGAGAGGCTGTGGTATAAACCGCATCATCGGCCACATTGTAGAATGAATATTTTGTTTTGAAATATCATAAATACCGAAAGTATCCATTGGTTTCGTTTAGGGTTTCTATGCTGAACGTCCCATTAACAGCTAAGGGAAGGACATCGTCCCCTATATGCGTGTGTGAATAACTGTAGGTTAAAATTCACCCTTAAATGCTCTTCGATTCAAAGAAAATAGTTCAACAATTTGGGTCAATGACAATTATAAATGACAGAGTTGTTTTACTGAGACACATGGAAACGTCCGGATAGTATTTGCAAAGCAGATTCCATCCCTACATATATATGTACATCATGGCAAAAATAATATGCAAACATCATATAGTATACACCAAATGAATATATAACGAAGTCAATTTCAAGTGGGATAATCTGTAGGTAGGTTGGATGTTATTTAACATCTTACAAGCGTTAAGAGTTGCATGGATATCGCTACTGTACGCATATCATTGTATGACTTCACACTAAATTAGCTGTTATGTCATGATTAAAGACATAAAATTCCTATTACATATACTTGTATATACATGTCAACTTATTATATACTTACCTTCTCCAAACCACCAACTATAGCATAAAATCCAATTAGATTTACTTTATTTGATGATCCCAGTGAAGACAGAATTAATTCCCAATTTCCAAGTGAAGTCCTTCCATCGTGTTCCTACCTTGTACCATTAATGCCACTCGGCTTTCAATTTATCCCACTGCACGCTTGTCAACACTCCAGCTTCCATCGGATCGTTATTTTTGTCCTGAATGCGCATGCGTGACCGTGAAGCTGTGTTAGATGCTATGGTTGATCGCGACACCGCTATTGTACCATCTGTCAACCGAGTCCATGGCGCGCTTTAAAAGTCCATGTCAGCTTGACGCTTTTATGGACAATTTTCTATTCATAAATTTGTCATCGACTTTTCTCGCATGCACATAACTTTTACATTATGTTACAGTGATAAATGGAACATTTCCCTTGAAGAATGTTTACATGATGTTTTCTATATACTATTATGAACTCCAATTTTCAGACAAAAAGCTTGCTCTTAGAAATGTTCCAATAACAGTACCCCGACTGGGAGATCATCAATAATTCCTCATACAATATCGACCGACCATGAAGCAACGTTACCTACACTAGTTATCACCATTACCTAGGGTTGTCAATAATATATACCAATGTCAAAGTTCCGCACTGTCTTATTCTGACATTGTCACATTACGTTAAAGGGATAGCAATGTCATGGGAGTACACTTATATGAGGTGTAGGAAACGTATATTTTGCAAATGAGAACGAAACACATATTTTACATTTCTACCCAATCGGACGGAAATATCCGTACTTCCACTGAGGGTAAGATTTCTCTGTCATAACCAGGATAAGACAACGTACACGCGTATTCTTTCATACCTATGGGTGTAATACTGGCTGGTCTAGGGCAATACACTCATGTCGCCTGAGGCTATCCATGTAATAAAGCCTCGTGACGTCACAGCGTCAACAAAATTTCCATTTCCTCGGAAAAATTTTAACATTTTTTTCACAAACTTGACTGGTTTTACTATAAAAGATGCAAACAACAGAATTTTGGTTGAAAATATCACTTAATTTTTCATGTATGGAAAATTGATTTTAGTCATGGATTTCTTCGCATTTATTTCAAAATGGCAGGATATTATAGTTGTAAAATTGCAATAAAAGGTCGAGGTATAAAATAAAAATACTTTTTGATAAGTGGATATGAAGGATAGGGATATTCTACCCTCGGGATCACAAAATGTTGTGAAAGTCTCGGCAAGCCTCGGGTTTTACTACATTTTGTGACCCTAGGGTAGAATATCACTATACTTCACATATGAAATAGTCTTATAATACATGCCCGCGCGATAAAATATAAAATATAAACAAACATTATCATATGCAGTCCAATTGTCTCCCATTTAAAACTTTTTTTTCAAAATCACGTATTTGTAGTTTTTATCATTAATTTTGGAAATTGAATAGCAAAAAAATAGTACTTACCTACCGGGAGAGTAGGACAGAGAAATGCATACCCTCAGAAGATGTTCACAGCAGGTACGAGGGGTGTTCCTAAATCATTGTTAGTTTGGTGATTTCTCTTTGATAGAAGTAATTCTGATCATTTTACTTTGCCCTGTCCCTCGAAGTACTCCCCCTCTGCATTTATGCATCGTTTCAACCGATCGATCCACTTTGGAAACAGTTTTCGCACTCATACTCATAATATACTGGTAAATGGAAGAGCCAAGGGCATTTCTTGATTTATATTTTGTTCCAGACAGGTGAAATTTTAGTTTGGGACACAAGAAAAAGTCACAGGGGGCTAAGTCTGGTGAATATGCAGGGTGGGGGAGGACAGTGACCTTTTCTGCCTTCAAAAACTCCGTTACAATGAGCACCTTGTGTGCTTGCGCATTATCATGTAAGAGCCTGAGGTACTTCAAACCTGTCTGTGGGCGGCGGCGTTTGTAGACTTTCTTAAGTTGTCGAAGTACAACGTCTCTATAATACTTCGCTGTGACAGTTTTGCCTTTTGGAACAGGGATTTGAATTGATTGGACCCTCACGGTGTGTATTCTTTTATCTATGCTAGGGCGCCTGGCGTTTTCGCTTGCCCAGATTCGATTAGAGCATTTTCTTTTGGGTTCGAAAAAATACACCCATGTTTCATCACCTGTGACCAAATTATCAAAAGCCTTTTCGCTGTATTTTGGGGTGTTTCTTCAATAAGGGTTTGGCCTTGTCAACCCGGGACCTCTTTTGGTTGTCAGTTAGTAAATGGGTATCCACCTGGCATTGATAGCTGAAGATGTTTCTTTAAAATGCAATGAATACGTGCTAAAGACAAGCCTGCCATTTTAGCTAACTGCCGGACAGTGTACCTTGCATCTTTTTCAAGGATTTGCTGAATCATTTCAATTCTATGATTTGTTGTTGTTGTTGCAGGACGACCTGTGTGGGCAGCATCTTTAAGCTGCTGGTGTCCCGACTTAAATCGAGCAACCCACCTACAAATAGTCATATATGACATTTGACCCTTCCCATATATATCACAAACCTCACGATGAATATCCACCGGCTTTAAGCCAAGTAGAGACCTACCTTTGATATAGGCCCTAATTTCAATTACGTTTTCAACTCTCTTGCCAACCACATTTGTATAGAGTGTAACGAGTGCGCTACAAAACAATGTATACAGCACCAAGGTCAGTGTAATTGTGAGGGAGATATTTACCTATATCACGCTTCAGATATCACGCTATCGCCACGAGGTAGTTGTAAGCCCATTTAGCACGATTTCCACGATATATTGCTCAAGTAACATTAATTTCGGAACATCTCTTTATGTATCACTTTAGACAATCGTGGTACTGTTGGTAGGACGTTCGAGTTGTTCCTGCTCCTCCTGCATGCTCGTAAAAGGCGACTAGATTTTCGTCTTCCTTGACATCGGATCACTTTTGGCCTGCAGTTGAGCGCTTGCCCTTGAAAGAGTCTGTTCGCTGAACAAGACACATCATAACCTATAAAAAAAATGGTAGTTTCTGCTCTTGTTTAGCGCTCAAGATTAAGGGAGTGGAACGACTGGTTCGCCCGTTGCCAGTGTGATGTGACTTGGTGTGGTGTGCTCGCTTGGTGTTTTCGGCGGTACGTTTCAGTGTGATAGCACTGTAAGACGGACAGGAGTTCCACTATTGCAAGGAGACTCAATACTTATATACTGCAGCCTGTGAAGACATAGACACTTTTGTCACACCGCAACACATTGCACACAAGGCTGTTAACAGGACGTTAAATCTAATCAAACAAAGCTAGGCGTCCTAAGACTGCCCATGTATGTAATGCGTTTCGTGTGTGAATTGTTGAATGTTTTTGACGGCTGCGATATTTATTTTCTTGTTATGTCCTTGCAACCGTGAGTCTCTTAGCTTTTTACAATGTTATCTCAATTAAGCATTTGTTGTTGTTTTTTTTTGTTGGTTTTTTTTCATTTACTCAAGTGATTTCAAAAACTTGTTTTGGGTTGTTATTTTTTGGGTTTTTTTTTTAACGAATTACTTTAAGGAATGCAAATTCCTTGAATCTGATGATTCATAATTACAATTAGCAGAATGCAAATGTTTCATACTTTGAAAACATCAAGGATCAAAGATATGCTATCGCCGATATCAGGTGAACGGGAGGCAACTCTTAAATGTTTCCCTTCGAAGTCATGGACATTGCAGCAAATAAGTTTTTTATTTTAAAATCTACGCTTGAATTGCACGATATTTTTTTTAAGTTCAATATCGTTGTAAATCTTTCGAAGTTTCACTATATCATACTATCACACATGTATGAAGCTCTTTAAATATGAAATCATAATTTATTTATTTTTTATTATTATTTTTCTGGTTTTATTTTATTTTATTGACAAACATTGTAATGGGGAACCGTCTGATTAACATACGGATCCTTATTATCACTACGTTTGGTACGACGATTTGACAACATCCCATTAGCGGTCCCGTTCTGGTGATCATTCGAGTTGGCTGCCTATAGCATATTGGAAGTGAATTTCAGGTGACGAACTAGTTTGAAAGAGCTGTCAGAATTTTTATCGTGTACGTAGTCATCTCGCCCAAAAAAAAGCACAACAAAACTAAATATGTTGATACTATTCTCATCCTGAGAATTCTTTGATTTTTATTTTATTTTATTTTTTTTTCTTCATTTTCCCAATGAACGTCAAATGGTTGTGGTCGGTGAAGAGCAACACAGAGATGCACATCATATTGGTTTAGGCAAAAATGAATGCTAATCATACTTTCTCATTGGTGAAATAATATCTTTGTGTCAAACGATATAACGGGAAAAAATGGTCAATTCGTTCAGAACTTTCTTTCATCAAAACAACCTCAGTATCTATATCGCTTGCATCAACACACACTTTGAACAGTGGCGAGTTTGATAATATGGCTTTCCGTTTCTCAAAAGCAGACTTACATTCGTCTGACCAGAAACAAATCTTAAACAAAACAGTTAGTGAAGCTACTATGACATAAATTATTACAACTGGTTCTGTAGTGTCCAGCCATACCAAGATATATTATAAGCCTATCAAGGAGTTGGAAAATCTATAATTGCTCTTACTTGTACAGGTTTTACCTTCCCCTGTCCTACAATATGACCTAACGATTCAACAGTTGCAAGGAATAATGCACATTTAAGTAAATTTACAGTGTGTTTCATTATAATGAGTCTTTTAGGAACTCGCGAATCCCTCGTAGATGATAGATATATATATATGTATCCACCGTATATATGATATCACGCTGTTTAGAAAACGTTGTAAATGCTACCAGGATTATTTACAATCCCCTGTCTATTAGAGACCACTATTTACAATCCCCTGTCTATGAGAGACTATTTACAATCCCCTGTCTATGAGAGACCACTAATTCTATTAGAGACAATCCCCCTGTCTAATAGAGACCACTATTTACAATCCTCTGTCTATTAGAGACATGATTTACAATCCCCTGTCTATTAGAGACCACTATTTACAATCCCCTGTCTATTAGAGACCACTATTTACAATCCCTGTCTATTAGAGACCACTATTTACAATCCCCTGTCTATGAGAGACTATGATTTACAATCCCCTGTCTATTAGAGACCACTATTTACAATCCCCTGTCTATGAGTCTATTAGAGATCATATTTACAATCCCCTGTCTATGAGAGATCATGATTTACAATCCCCTGTCTATTAGAGATCCACTATTTACAATCCCCTGTCTATGAGAGACCACTATTTACAATCCCCTGTCTATGAGAGACCATATTTACAATCCCCTGTCTATGAGAACTTCATATTACAATCCCCTGTCTATTAGAGACCACTATTTACAATCCCTGTCTATGAGAGACCACTGATTTACAATCCCCTGTCTATTAGAGAACCACTATTTACAATCCCTGTCTATGAGAGATCATGATTTACAATCCCCTGTCTATTAGAGACCACTATTTACAATCCCCTGTCTATTAGAGACCACTATTTACAATCCCCTGTCTATGAGAGATCATGATTTACAATCCCCTGTCTATGAGAGACACTATTTACAATCCCCTGTCTATTAGAGACCACTATTTACAATCCCCTGTCTATTAGAGACCACTATTTACAATCCCTTGTCTATGAGAGATCATGATTTACAATCCCCTGTCTATTAGAGACCACTATTTACAATCCCCTGTCTATTAGAAACCACTATTTACAATCCCTTGTCTATGAGAGATCATGATTTACAATCCCCTGTCTATTAGAGACCACTATTTACAATCCAATGTCTATTAGAAACCACTATTTACAATCCCTTGTCTATGAGAGATCATGATTTACAATCCCCTGTCTATTAGAGACCACTATTTACAATCCAATGTCTATTAGAAACCACTATTTACAATCCCTTGTCTATGAGAGATCATGATTTACAATCCCCTGTCTATGAGAGATCATGATTTACAATCCCCTGTCTATGAGAGACCACTATTTACAATCCCCTGTCTATGAGAGATCATGATTTACAATCCCCTGTCTATGAGAGATCATGATTTACAATCCCCTGTCTATTAGAGACCACTATTTACAATCCCCTGTCTATGAGAGATCATGATTTACAATCCCCTGTCTATGAGAGACCATGATTTACAATCCCCTGTCTATGAGAGATCATGATTTACAATCCCCTGTCTATTAGAGACCACTATTTACAATCCTGTCTATAGAAATTTACCCCTGTCTATGAGAGATCATGATTTACAATCCCCTGTCTATGAGAGACCCTATGATTTACAATCCCCTGTCTATGAGAGACTATGATTTACAATCCCCTGTCTATTAGAGATCATGATTTACAATCCCCTGTCTAATAGAGACTACTATTTACAATCCCCTGTCTATGAGAGATCATGATTTACAATCCCCTGTCTATTAGAGACCACTATTTACAATCCCCTTGTCTATGAGAGAGATCATGATTTACAATCCCCTGTCTATTAGAGACCACTATTTACAATCCCCTGTCTATTAGAGACCATATTTACAATCCCCTGTCTATGAGAGACTATGATTTACAATCCCCTGTCTATTAGAGATCATGATTTACAATCCCCTGTCTATAGAGACCACTATTTACAATCCCCTGTCTAATAGAGACCACTATTTACAATCCCTGTCTATGAGAGACTATGATTTACAATCCCCTGTCTATTAGAGACTACTATTTACAATCCTCTGTCTATTAGAGACCACTATTTACAATCCCCTGTCTATGAGAGATCACTATTTACAATCCCCTGTCTATTAGAGACCACTATTTACAATCCCCTGTCTATGAGAGATCATGATTTACAATCCCCTGTCTATGAGAGACACTGATTTACAATCCCCTGTCTATTAGAGACCACTATTTACAATCCCCTGTCTATTTTACATCTTTAGAGACCACTATTTTACAATCCCCTGTCTATGAGAGATCATGATTTACAATCCCCTGTCTATGAGAGATCATGATTTACAATCCCCTGTCTATTAGAGACCACTATTTACAATCCCCTGTCTATTAGAGACCACTATTTACAATCCCCTGTCTATGAGAGATCATGATTTACAATCCCCTGTCTATTAGAGACCACTATTTACAATCCCCTGTCTATGAGAGATCATGATTTACAATCCCCTGTCTATTAGAGATCACTATTTACAATCCCCTGTCTATTAGAGACCATGATTTACAATCCCCTGTCTATGAGAGATCATGATTTACAATCCCCTGTCTATTAGAGACCACTATTTACAATCCCCTGTCTATGAGAGATCATGATTTACAATCCCCTGTCTATGAGAGACCACTATTTACAATCCCTGTCTATAGAGAATCATGATTTACAATCCCCTGTCTATGAGAGATCATGATTTACAATCCCCTGTCTATTAGAGACCACTATTTACAATCCCTGTCTATGAGAGATCATGATTTACAATCCCCTGTCTATTAGAGACCACTATTTACAATCCCCTGTCTATGAGAGATCATTTTACAATCCCCTGTCTATGAGAGACCACTATTTACAATCCCCTGTCTATGAGAGATCATGATTTACAATCCCCTGTCTATTAGAGACCACTATTTACAATCCCCTGTCTATTAGAGACCACTATTTACAATCCCCTGTCTATTAGAGACCACTATTTACAATCCCCTGTCTATGAGAGATCATGATTTACAATCCCCTGTCTATTAGAGACCACTATTTACAATCCCTTGTCTATGAGAGATCATGATTTACAATCCCCTGTCTATTAGAGACCACTATTTACAATCCCCTGTCTATGAGAGATCATGATTTACAATCCCCTGTCTATTAGAGACCACTATTTACAATCCCCTGTCTATGAGAGATCATGATTTACAATCCCCTGTCTATTAGAGACCACTATTTACAATCCCCTGTCTATGAGAGACTATGATTTACAATCCCCTGTCTATGAGAGACTATGATTTACAATCCCCTGTCTATTAGAGACCACTATTTACAATCCCCTGTCTATGAGAGACCATGATTTACAATCCCCTGTCTATGAGAGACTATGATTTACAATCCCCTGTCTATTAGAGATCATGATTTACAATCCCCTGTCTATGAGAGACTACTATTTACAATCCCCTGTCTATTAGAGACCACTATTTACAATCCCCTGTCTATGAGAGACCATGATTTACAATCCCCTGTCTAATAGAGACCACTATTTACAATCCTCTGTCTATTAGAGACCACTATTTACAATCCCCTGTCTATGAGAGACCACTATTTACAATCCTCTGTCTATTAGAGACCACTATTTACAATCCCCTGTCTATGAGAGATCATGATTTACAATCCCCTGTCTATTAGAGACCACTATTTACAATCCCCTGTCTATGAGAGACCATGATTTACAATCCCCTGTCTATGAGAGATCATGATTTACAATCCCCTGTCTATTAGAGATCACTATTTACAATCCCCTGTCTATTAGAGACCACTATTTACAATCCCCTGTCTATGAGAGATCATGATTTACAATCCCCTGTCTATTAGAGACCACTATTTACAATCCCCTGTCTATGAGAGATCATGATTTACAATCCCCTGTCTATTAGAGACCACTATTTACAATCCCCTGTCTATGAGAGATCATGATTTACAATCCCCTGTCTATTAGAGACCACTATTTACAATCCCCTGTCTATGAGAGACCACTATTTACAATCCCCTGTCTATGAGAGACTATGATTTACAATCCCCTGTCTATTAGAGACCACTATTTACAATCCCCTGTCTATGAGAGACTATGATTTACAATCCCCTGTCTATTAGAGACCACTGTTTACAATCCTCTGTCTATGAGAGATCATGATTTACAATCCCCTGTCTATTAGAGACCACTATTTACAATTCCCTGTCTAATAGAGACCACTATTTACAATCCCCTGTCTATTAGAGACCACTATTTACAATCCCCTGTCTATTAGAGACCACTATTTACAATCCCCTGTCTATGAGAGACCACTATTTACAATCCCCTGTCTATTAGAGACCACTATTTACAATCCCCTGTCTAATAGAGACCACTATTTACAATCCCCTGTCTATTAGAGACCACTATTTACAATCCCCTGTCTATTAGAGACCACTATTTACAATCCCTTGTCTATGAGAGATCATGATTTACAATCCCCTGTCTATTAGAGACCACTATTTACAATCCCCTGTCTATTAGAGACCACTATTTACAATCCCCTGTCTATTAGAGACCACTATTTACAATCCCCTGTCTATGAGAGATCATGATTTACAATCCCCTGTCTATTAGAGACCACTATTTACAATCCCCTGTCTATGAGAGACCACTATTTACAATCCCCTGTCTATTAGAGACCACTATTTACAATCCCCTGTCTATTAGAGACCACTATTTACAATCCCCTTGTCTATGAGAGATCATGATTTACAATCCCCTGTCTATGAGAGATCATGATTTACAATCCCCTGTCTATTAGAGACCACTATTTACAATCCCCTGTCTATTAGAGACCACTATTTACAATCCCTTGTCTATGAGAGATCATGATTTACAATCCCCTGTCTATTAGAGACCACTATTTACAATCCCCTGTCTATTAGAGACCACTATTTACAATCCCCTGTCTATTAGAGACCACTATTTACAATCCCCTGTCTATGAGAGATCATGATTTACAATCCCCTGTCTATTAGAGACCACTATTTACAATCCCCTGTCTATGAGAGATCATGATTTACAATCCCCTGTCTATTAGAGACCACTATTTACAATCCCCTGTCTATGAGAGATCATGATTTACAATCCCCTGTCTATGAGAGATCATGATTTACAATCCCCTGTCTATGAGAGATCATGATTTACAATCCCCTGTCTATTAGAGACCACTATTTACAATCCCCTGTCTATTAGAGACCACTATTTACAATCCCCTGTCTATGAGAGATCATGATTTACAATCCCCTGTCTATGAGAGACCACTATTTACAATCCCATGTCTAATAGAGACCACTATTTACAATCCTCTGTCTATTAGAGACCACTATTTACAATCCCCTGTCTAATAGAGACCACTATTTACAATCCCCTGTCTATTAGAGACCACTATTTACAATCCCCTGTCTATGAGAGATCATGATTTACAATCCCCTGTCTATTAGAGACCACTATTTACAATCCCCTGTCTATTAGAGACCACTATTTACAATCCCCTGTCTATGAGAGACCACTATTTACAATCCCCTGTCTATTAGAGACCACTATTTACAATCCCCTGTCTATGAGAGACCACTATTTACAATCCCCTGTCTATTAGAGACCACTATTTACAATCCCCTGTCTATGAGAGACCACTATTTACAATCCCCTGTCTATTAGAGACCACTATTTACAATCCCCTGTCTATGAGAGACCACTATTTACAATCCCCTGTCTATTAGAGACCACTATTTACAATCCCCTGTCTATGAGAGACCATGATTTACAATCCCCTGTCTATGAGAGACCACTATTTACAATCCTCTGTCTATGAGAGACCACTATTTACAATCCCCTGTCTATTAGAGACCACTATTTACAATCCCCTGTCTATGAGAGACCACTATTTACAATCCCCTGTCTATGAGAGACCACTATTTACAATCCCCTGTCTATTAGAGACCACTATTTACAATCCCATGTCTAATAGAGACCACTATTTACAATCCCCTGTCTATTAGAGACCACTATTTACAATCCCCTGTCTATTAGAGACCACTATTTACAATCCCCTGTCTATGAGAGATCACTATTTACAATCCCCTGTCTATTAGAGACCACTATTTACAATCCCCTGTCTATTAGAGACCACTATTTACAATCCCCTGTCTATTAGAGACCACTATTTACAATCCCCTGTCTATTAGAGACCACTATTTACAATCCCCTGTCTATTAGAGACCACTATTTACAATCCCCTGTCTATGAGAGATCATGATTTACAATCCCCTGTCTATGAGAGACCACTATTTACAATCCTCTGTCTATTAGAGACCACTATTTACAATCCCCTGTCTATTAGAGACCACTATTTACAATCCCCTGTCTAATAGAGACCACTATTTACAATCCCCTGTCTATTAGAGACCACTATTTACAATCCCCTGTCTATGAGAGATCATGATTTACAATCCCTTGTCTATTAGAGACCACTATTTACAATCCCCTGTCTATTAGAGACCACTATTTACAATCCCCTGTCTATTAGAGACCACTATTTACAATCCCCTGTCTAATAGAGACCACTATTTACAATCCCCTGTCTATTAGAGACCACTATTTACAATCCCCTGTCTATGAGAGATCACTATTTACAATCCCCTGTCTATTAGAGACCACTATTTACAATCCTCTGTCTATGAGAGATCATGATTTACAATCCCCTGTCTATTAGAGACCACTATTTACAATCCCCTGTCTATTAGAGACCACTATTTACAATCCCCTGTCTATTAGAGACCACTATTTACAATCCCCTGTCTATTAGAGACCACTATTTACAATCCCCTGTCTATTAGAGACCACTATTTACAATCCCCTGTCTATTAGAGACCACTATTTACAATCCCCTGTCTATTAGAGACCACTATTTACAATCCCCTGTCTATGAGAGACCACTATTTACAATCCCCTGTCTATGAGAGATCATGATTTACAATCCCCTGTCTATTAGAAACCACTATTTACAATCCCCTGTCTATGAGAGATCATGATTTACAATCCCCTGTCTATTAGAAACCACTATTTACAATCCCCTGTCTATGAGAGATCATGATTTACAATCCCCTGTCTATTAGAGACCACTATTTACAATCCCCTGTCTATGAGAGATCATGATTTACAATCCTCTGTCTATGAGAGACTATGATTTACAATCCCCTGTCTATGAGAGACTATGATTTCTACATTTTGAAGTCCGTCTCCAACAATGATTTTGAACAACTAACCTCATCAAAAACTTCCTTCTGAATGTCTCCAACTCGCAATGTACCGTCGTAACTACAGGAGAAGAGGGATGAGGTATTCCAAGGAGAGAAGAGCAAGCAGTTGACGGGACGAGAATGGGGAGTGTAAGCTATTACACCATCTGTGGAGTGTTCACATCCTGGCATGACGTCCCATAGTCCGACGGCTCCCCACTTGTCCCCCGCGGCCACTAGGACTTTATCCTCAGACGGGTGAATATCCACAGAAAACACCCGGTTAGGTACTACCTTAGCTACTCTCTCCTCTATTAGTTTCATTTTACTGAAGGTTTTCATGAAACTTAAAAACAACCAAGAACAGAATTAACCAGTTAAATGCCTCAACAACAGCCTCTTAGACAAGAGATCCCAGAGGAATCTCGGCGCCCACCAAAGAATGATCTACGTCTGACAACAGAAGGAGGATCTTTTCTCTGCTTTTCAAACTTTTACCTCATGTTACTACATATGAAATTTGAGAAAGATCCTTTCAGTACTTTCTGAGATATATAACAAACTTCAATTATTAAAATACAAAATGGCTACCTGTCGGCTATCTTGTTAACCGATCGGTCTGAAAATACCTTATGCACAACTTAAGTCCTAGGGGAACCTACATTTAAAATTTGAGACAGATCGCTTCAGTCCTTTCTGAGAAATAGTGGTAACAAACTTCAATCATCAAAATCCAAGATAGTGGCCTGTTGGCCATCTTGTACACTTATCAGTCCCAAAATGTAATATGTATAAGAAGGGACCTAAAAGAACCTGCACATGAAATTTGAGAATGATCCCTTCAGTACTTTCTGAGAAATAGTGGTAACAAACTTTAACTATCAAAATCCAAGATGGGTGCCTGGCGGCCATCTTGTAGACCGATACATCCCGAAATCCAATATGCACAATCAGGGCTCTAGGGGAACCTACATATGAAATTTGAAAGATATCCCTTCAATACTTTCTGAGAAATAGCGGTTACAAACTTGCCATTTTGTTGACTGATCGGTCCCAAAATGCAATATGCACAACTACGGTTCTAGGGGAACCTACATATGAAATTTGAGAAAGATCCCTTCAGGACTTTCTGAGAAATAGCGGTAACAAACTTTAACTATCAAAATCCAAGATGGCTGCCTGGCTGATTGGTCCAAAAATCCAATATGCAATATTAGCGCCCTAGGGAAACCTACATATGAAATTTGAGAGAGATCCCTTCAGCACTTTCTGAGAAATAATTGTAACAAACTTTAACTATCAAAATCCAAGATGGCGGCCTGGCGGCCATCTTGTTGATCAATCGGTCCCAAAATGATAGCTATAGGGCCATAGGGGAACCTACATATGAAATTTTGAGAAAGATCCTAACAGACGGAGGGACGGACGGACGGAAGGACGATAGACCACAGACGAAAAGCGATTTGAATAGCCCACCATCTGATGATGGTGGGCTAAAAAACTATGGTCGAGATAATTTTTGTTGTCTATCTATTGACCATATGCAAGGTTTATGATAAGAAGTAAAGGAAAGCTGGAGTACCAGGAGAAATACCACCAACCTACAGTCAGCACTTTTCCAATGACTGTAGGTTCTGGCTGTAGGTCGATAATTTTTCTCCAGGTATTTGGAAACAAGTGGAGGTTAAATATAAATATATATTTGAAGTTTTATTAGAATTAGACTACACATTTTACACATATCACTTGAAAAATGACAAGACATTGTTCTTTCAAATTTTTTCATTAAAGGGCCACTACCTTTCCGAAACGGCTTTTAATTTTCAAAATAGGAATGTAAAACGAGATCAATAATTTTGTAGAGTCGCAGAAGTTATTAACTATACGTTTACTAGCACACTTATCATCACCTTCAGAACTGTTTAATTAAAATAAATAAAATGTTAATTTTCATAACGCGGGTCGTTTTATGTTTCCCGCCGTCGTCCTAAATGCCGCGCGGTATTTGACTTTCACTGCGCCAGACGACAAAACAGCGAAATGAATCTCCACTGTTATCGTATATGAGACAGGAAATCTTGCATATGTTTGGTGTTGTAACCCCATCTTAAGCCATCAATATATATTTTCTTTTGTTATTAATGTTTTTAAGAAACCTTTAAATTTTGCTCCGGAAAGGTAGTGGGCCTTTAAAAAAGAAAGGTTATTTTACTCCAAAGTAAGCACTTTGAACAAGTACAACTTTGATAAACAATTTGAATATGATTGTAAAAAAAACCTAGAAATATATACAACAATCTCTCAATGACATGGGAAAAGCAAAATAAGTAACAATTTGTATTTTTCTGAGCAAGAAGCAAAGAATGGTTTTTGTTCTGATATCAATGTTTACCTTCCAAGACTGGTTTTGTCTGGATTATCTGCCCTTGATTTCGCTCCTTTTTGTTCGAATCCTTTTAACTTCTCCATCAAAACAACATGGTCATCCAAATTTTGTTCCTTCAGCAAAATTTCTTTCATTTCTAAGGGACCACTTGGTTTTCTGGCCTTGAAAATAAATTGAAAAAAAACCCAATCAATATAAACACAATATTTTAAATCCATGTTAAAAAAGACTGGAAATTTCTGTATAAGAGTAATCTTAGGAAAAGATGGAAGCCACAGGACAGAATGGAAGCCACAGGACAGAATGGGATGTCACATGACAGGATGGGATGTCACATGACAGAATGGGATGTCACATGACAGGATGGGATGTCACATGACAGGATGGGATGGAATACAAAAGGACAGGATGGGATCCCACAAAACAGGATAGGATGCCACAAGACAGGATAGAAGCCACAGGACAGGATGGGATGCCACATGTATAAGACAGGATGGGATAGGATGCTACAGGACAGGATGCGATCACATGACAGGATGGGATGGGATGGAATGGAATGTAACGAGACAGGATGGGATGCCACAATACATGATGGGATGCCACAAGACAGGATGGGATGCCACGGAAAAGACATGTGTCTGAACCCAACAAATAGGACGCCATGAGACAGGAAGGGAGGACAGACAGATCACTGATCATGACAAAATAACTTTTAAATAGCCATTAAATAATGGGCTTAAGTGACTTTTCAAACACTGACCATGTATTCTCTATACAGTAAATCCCCGTTATATCGCCACCTTCTGTTTTCCTATATGTTGGCGATATATCGAGTTTGGCGGTATTTTTATCGGATTTGTCGTTGAAATCTTAATTAGGTCTAAATAAATAGACTTTCTAGTCAGTCTGTGTACTGTACGGCCACTTCGTATTTTGTAATATGAATAGTTCCAAAATTAAAGTAATTTCGATAGTAGTCTTTCAATAAATGTGTCAGCTTTATGTTTGTAAAATATGTAAACCGAACTCGTTTGTGCTACCACGTATCTTGCCGTAATTGCCTGCTAGCTGGTATTTTCTTGGTTACATGATATTTTTATCACGGGAAATCCCGCCCGGAAACAAAGAATAGAAGTTCTGAACAAGCGCAGTGCGGTCGTGGCCTCACTTCCGCGCACATGTCTACAAATATCAAAACAGCTACTCCGGTAATAAATGGCACTCAGACGACAATTTGATCTTACTAATAAACGGCGGATTCTTCTGCACGTACGTAATATTTCTATCGCTCTTGAAATTGCAAGTTGCATTTTATAGTCTAATATAAACAAACGGCGATATCGAGAAACAGACTTGTGGGTTCAATTAACTAACGATAATAGTACGTTAAACACATGTACAGAATTGAGTTTTATTCACCACAACTTGCGACATCTACCTGTAAAACAATAACAAAAGTGTACCCATATTGTTAATTGATTTCACTGTGTACACACGGTCGTACACGCGGCCATAGTGTGTGTAGCTGATTACCTGTCAGTCGGCAGTTGAGCACCTTATGAAAACATGTGTCACTATCAACAGAATTTGGCGATATTAACGAGGTCATTATAGTGTTATTTTAATCATTTGTTCCGCAAATGTGATGGCGGATGGCGGTAGGCGGGTTTGGCGGTAAAACGGGTGTATTTGTATGGGGGAAATCCGTTCTGAATAAATTCATGGCGATAAGCGAGTTTGGCGGTAAAACGGGTGGCAATATAACGGGGTTTTACTGTATATGATTACAGCTATATTGATTTCCCTTACATGTTCATCGACAGGCTCCGGTATGACGGGTAGTGGTGGTAGGGAGTTCCCTTCAGGGTCAATCCTTTTCAGGCGTAAACTGCTTCTCCGTGGTGGAGGAGGTGCCTTCTCCTTCTTCCTACAATTAACAATTGGTATCACCTCAAATTTTGTACTGTCTTTACAAAGAAAATGACATTCATGGAGAATAACTGAAACCCTACTCGATCTTCTTGACCCTCTCCATCCTTGGAAATTTTTTTAAAAAATAATAAAGCCCCTTTTTACTGTCGACGCGGGGAAAGGCACAGGTGAAGTACTACCCAGACAGAGGGAGGAAGTGCCTTTGATCACTACAGGCACAACTGAATGGGATAACAGTATGCGCGTGGGGATTAGTCAACTCTGACTTCATAAACCCCGCCCAATAAACAACACTGACAGTCGTGATCACCAAGATGTGATGGCGTAGTGAAAAGGCCTCTTATCATTCAATTACTGTGTAGAACAAACAACTCGACATTATAATCAACTTTACATATATAATGTATGGTAATGTCCTGGTTAATTTGATCCGATGGATAGTTCAAACACACATTTTTTCAGGAAAAAACAATAACTCTTTAGCTAGTGACAATTCGAACACGTCAAATGATCGAAGTAAAGGTAAGATTTTTGTCAGTAAATCGGCACAATGGGATCCTCAAAAATGACGATATTTTGAATATTGCCACAAAGATGTTTGAATGAAGACTGTATGACTTTGTGAAAAAACCATTATAGGGATCAACCAACTAAATAAAAAAAGACCTTCGAAATGGCCCCTGTGTATACAAGATTGAGCCCAGGATAGAATTTTAACCCGGCCGCTGATTGGCTGGCTAATTATGAATTTCAAAAGTAAAAATGTTTTCTGACAGGTAATTATTCCTAGATAACCATGATATGAATTTGGAAATTCATATTAAGATTTAGGTTCAAAATATCAACTTTGATAATGAATAGGTAAAAGCATTAGAATTTCAGGATTTTTTAGTGCAAAATGCGCCTGATTTCAATAAAGCTACCCTGGTTGGAGTTTGAGCAGAAGGACCCAAACTTTTTTTTCCATTTAGTGTTATATGAGAACCTAGACTTTAACTATAGAACACAACAGCTAACTAATATTCCTTTGTTTTAATAATACAGTACAAAACTTTAACAAAGTTTAACACTGTGGTCTATGTAAAATCATTTAGTTGGTTGCTCTCTATAATGACTTTTACAACAGATAATGACTTAAAATGAATATTTAAAGTAATAAATAAAATTAAACATTCAACATTCGGTTTTATTTTTGTCAGCCGATCAAGTTGTTAATACATGTAAACATGTGCCGTACGCTGGTTTGGAAAAGCCAGTTACGCAGTGTCATGTCGACGAGAACATTGGGTATACAGCTCCACTCAAAACAATCCACTTGTTGGCAATATTTTAACAATGTAAACGTAAACGATGCATACGTTTCATCAGTTTCAATATATTAACATATTATCTAATTTAGACGTAGACAATATGCAATCGGGGGTTAGACATTTGGACAGTTCGATTGAACAGAATGTAAACATTTTCAGCAGCAGTTTCGAAAACGCAACCGACTTTATTTATAATTAAAAAATATGTTTAGTAACGAAATATTACAATTGTATAATAGTTAACTAGATTTTCTGTGGTTTAAATAATTACGGATGTCGATGAAGATGGTAGGCCTTGATCATGATCGGTGCTGTTTTGGGGCCTTGACTACATACATCACTTCTGCTACGTGTGCATATTTAAATTTTAAAAATATGCTCACGTCAAAAAAAAATGTAGAATTCATCTTTCTGGTAAATCAGCAAAATGTGTGCTTTTCCTAGAAATTTTCTGCTTTACCTTGCTGATGTCATATATGTATCTGCATGTACTGAAACTGATTTTTGCCGATTTCAACTCAGATAGTTTGTTCACACTTTTTTTCTAAAGCTTATTCTTGGAGAAATGGACATGTTTATAGAAATGCGTCGACCAATGAAAACAAGCGCTGCATTCCCAGAATAAATTAACCACACTCGTGTGTATAGATACACAGGTAACTAGTCCATCCACATGTAGAGGAAGTAATGCAGCCAAGGCCTTTTTAAGTAGCGTCGACAGTAAGTCAAATTTTTCATTACTGTTCAGAAATGAACTTAATTACCTCACTCAGCGTTCAAAACAAAACTTGTCTTCATGACTACCTCTGTATAATGACCAACTCTGTATAATGACTGTATATATACATAGACCATCTTTATAATGACCAACTCTGTATAATGACTGTATATATACATGGACCATCTTTATAATGACCAACTCTGTATAATGACTGTATATACAAAGGCCATCTTTATAATGACCAACTCTGTATAATGACTGTATATATACATAGGTCATCTTTATAATGACCAACTCTGTATAATGACTGTATATACAAAGACCATCTTTATAATGACCAACTCTGTATAATGACTGTATATATACATAGGTCATCTTTATAATGACCAACTCTGTATAATGACTGTATATATACATAGGTCATCTTTATAATGACCAACTCTGTATAATGACTGTATATATACATAGGCCATCTTTATAATGACCAACTCTGTATAATGACTGTATATATACATAGGCCATCTTTATAATGACCAACTCTGTATAATGACTGTATATATACATAGGCCATCTTTATAATGACCAACTCTGTATAATGACTGTATATATACATAGGCCATCTTTATAATGACCAACTCTGTATAATGACTGTATATATACATAGGCCATCTTTATAATGACCAACTCTGTATAATGACCGTATATATACATAGGCCATCTTTATAACTCTGTATAATGACTGTATATATACATAGGCCATCTTTATAACTCTGTATAATGACTGTATATATACATAGGCCATCTTTATAATGACCAACTCTGTATAATGACTGTATATATACATAGGCCATCTTTATAATGACCAACTCTGTATAATGACTGTATATATACATAGGCCATCTTTATAATGACCAACTCTGTATAATGACCAACTCTGTATAATGACAGTATATATACATAGATCATCTTTATAATGACCAACTCTGTATAATGACCAACTCTGTATAATGACTGTATATATACATAGGCCATCTTTATAATGACCAACTCTGTATAATGACCATATATACAAAGGCCATCTTTATAATGACCAACTCTGTATAATGACTGTATATATACATAGACCATCTTTATAATGACCAACTCTGTATAATGACCATATATACAAAGGCCATCTTTATAATGACCAACTCTGTATAATGACCATATATACAAAGGCGATCTTTATAATGACCAACTCTGTATAATGACTGTATATGTACATAGGCCATCTTTATAATGACCAACTCTGTATAATGACCGTATATACATAGACCATCTTTATAATGACCAACTCTGTATAATGACTGTATATATACATAGGCCATCTTTATAATGACCAACTCTGTATAATGACTGTATATATACATAGACCATCTTTATAATGACCAACTCTGTATAATGACTGTATATACAAAGGCCATCTTTATAATGACCAACTCTGTATAATGACTGTATATATACATAGGTCATCTTTATAATGACCAACTCTGTATAATGACTGTATATACAAAGACCATCTTTATAATGACCAACTCTGTATAATGACTGTATATACAAAGGCCATCTTTATAATGACCAACTCTGTATAATGACTGTATATATACATAGGTCATCTTTATAATGACCAACTCTGTATAATGACTGTATATATACATAGGCCATCTTTATAATGACCAACTCTGTATAATGACTGTATATATACATAGGCCATCTTTATAATGACCAACTCTGTATAATGACTGTATATATACATAGGCCATCTTTATAATGACCAACTCTGTATAATGACTGTATATATACATAGGCCATCTTTATAATGACCAACTCTGTATAATGACCGTATATATACATAGGCCATCTTTATAACTCTGTATAATGACTGTATATATACATGGACCATCTTTATAATGACCAACTCTGTATAATGACTGTATATACAAAGGCCATCTTTATAATGACCAACTCTGTATAATGACAGTATATATACATGGACCATCTTTATAATGACCAACTCTGTATAATGACTGTATATATACATGGACCATCTTTATAATGACCAACTCTGTATAATGACAGTATATATACAAAGACCATCTTTATAATGACCAACTCTGTATAATGACTGTATATATACATGGACCATCTTTATAATGACCAACTCTGTATAATGACAGTATATATACAAAGACCATCTTTATAATGACCAACTCTGTATAATGACTGTATATACATAGGCCATCTTTATAATGACCAACTCTTTATAATGACCATATATACATAGACCATCTTTATAATGACCAACTCTTTATAATGACCATATATACAAAGACCATCTTTATAATGACCAACTCTGTATAATGACTGTATATGTACAAAGGCCATCTTTATAATGACCAACTCTGTATAATGACCGTATATACATAGAACATCTTTATAATGACCAACTCTGTATAATGACCGTATATACAAAGACCATCTTTATAATGACCAACTCTGTATAATGACTGTATATATACATAGGCCATCTTTATAATGACCAACTCTGTATAATGACTGTATATATACATAGGCCATCTTTATAATGACCAACTCTGTATAATGACTATATATACATAGGCCATCTTTATAATGACCAACTCTGTATAATGACTGTATATATACATAGGCCATCTTTATAATGACCAACTCTGTATAATGACTGTATATATACATAGGCCATCTTTATAATGACCAACTCTGTATAATGACCAACTCTGTATAATGACAGTATATATACATAGATCATCTTTATAATGACCAACTCTGTATAATGACCAACTCTGTATAATGACTGTATATATACATAGACCATCTTTATAATGACCAACTCTGTATAATGACCATATATACAAAGGCCATCTTTATAATGACCAACTCTGTATAATGACTGTATATATACATAGACCATCTTTATGATGACCAACTCTGTATAATGACCATATATACAAAGGCCATCTTTATAATGACCAACTCTGTATAATGACCATATATACAAAGGCGATCTTTATAATGACCAACTCTGTATAATGACTGTATATGTACATAGACCATCTTTATAATGACCAACTCTGTATAATGACCGTATATACATAGACCATCTTTATAATGACCAACTCTGTATAATGACTGTATATATACATAGGCCATCTTTATAATGACCAACTCTGTATAATGACTGTATATATACATAGGCCATCTTTATAATGACCAACTCTGTATAATGACTGTATATACATAGGCCATCTTTATAATGACCAACTCTGTATAATGACTGTATATATACATAGGCCATCTTTATAATGACCAACTCTGTATAATGACCGTATATATACATAGGCCATCTTTATAACTCTGTATAATGACTGTATATATACATGGACCATATTTATAATGACCAACTCTGTATAATGACTGTATATACAAAGGCCATCTTTATAATGACCAACTCTGTATAAGGACAGTATATATACATGGACCATCTTTATAATGACCAACTCTGTATAATGACTGTATATATACATGGACCATCTTTATAATGACCAACTCTGTATAATGACAGTATATATACAAAGACCATCTTTATAATGACCAACTCTGTATAATGACTGTATATATACATGGACCATCTTTATAATGACCAACTCTGTATAATGACAGTATATATACAAAGACCATCTTTATAATGACCAACTCTGTATAATGACTGTATATACATAGGCCATCTTTATAATGACCAACTCTTTATAATGACCATATATACATAGACCATCTTTATAATGACCAACTCTGTATAATGACCGTATATACAAAGACCATCTTTATAATGACCAACTCTGTATAATGACTGTATATATACAAAGACCATCTTTATAATGACCAACTCTGTATAATGACTGTATATACAAAGGCGATCTTTATAATGACCAACTCTGTATAATGACTGTATATACAAAGAACATCTTTATAATGACTAACTCTGTATAATGACCAATTCTGTATAATGACTGTATATATACAAAGACCATCTTTATAATGACCAACTCTGTATAATGACCGTATATACAAAGGCCATCTTTATATCTTTTTAACGACCACCTGCTTAATAAGACCACTTTTTGGAATCCCACAATATGGACAAAGGAACATTTGGTTACAAGATCCAATTTTTAAGTGGTTTTTGACATCTATATAGACAAAGTTGGACTTACTGTTTCAGACCACGTCTGGATGGTTTTCGTTTTGTGTCGGCCATCTCATTTTTCATCTGCAATATTGACATCAAGAGATAAATATTCAATTCACACAGAACATTGGATACATTGCTATCCATTTTTTTTATGAATTCTTCATAACAATCAAAATGATTGATAATAACAAAGATAGTGTTATTAAAAGATTAAACATTCTGAATCCTTGTTTATTACACATACATAACTTGACAGTCATTTTCTCAGCTAATTTGTGAACCAGGTTCCTACCTCTAATATACCAAGTGTAGAAAAGAAGTTGGCATTGTCTTGCATATTCTGTAGTCTTTTCTTTTCATAGAGGCTAATTCCGCTCTGAAACAAAAATGATCAGTTACAACAAGCCTGTATCTGTATGACCTTGTAGAAGATCTAGAACAAAGAAAACTACAGCTCTACAGACTCAGCCACTCCGTCGTATCTATCACTGAACAAACATCCGCTTATTTACAAATTCTGCATTTTGTTATGAATCAAAGTTTCGTGAATCAAAATTCAAATATGAATACAATTTGTACATGTTATATATATATCAATCATTCAAAAAGATAATACTTATTTTTTCTACAGAATTAATTTTCCGTCAAAACTATCACAATAGTGACTGTATATATCTCATTTTTCATTCACCTCATCCTGGAGATCCTCTTCATCACTCGACTGCGAGGTGGACTCCATCTCTTCTTTTACAGGCAGTTTTGACGTAGTTGGTCGGTTTATTTTCACCTCTTGTAACGGCTTCTTATCTTCTTCATCAACATTGACAATCTGTTCACAAGACAAACAAATAGAGGCTGCTGAGGTAGTATGTTATATATAGATATCTAAGTAGCCAACAATTCATGTGCATACACGACCATTTGAAATGAAAAGTCAAGTCTACAATACAGAAAATTAGATACAAAGAAACTAGTTCAGGGTTAAGGTTAAAGTTCACATTATTTTTGGTTTTCAGGTTTATGTTTAGAGTCAGAATTAGGGTTTTGGTAAAATTCTAGGATAATTAAGCAATAAGAGTTTTTTAATACCCCCTTAGGCACTACTTAGTACTAGGCTTGCGTCAAAACCGTTATCTGAGAGTGGGCCAGGATATGAAAGTTAAAATCATACTAAGTAAATAAAAGTCCATGCAACTCTAGATCTATTTGATTTTTCTTAATCACTCAGTTTTCGAACAGAAATTTCTATTTTCAACATTTCTTCTGCTAGGTTGAAATGTTTGGTATTTTGTGTGTTTTGTTCTGCACACTTAGTTTTTACACAAGAATTATTCTGTACATGTATGTATAACCTATCGGTGTTTTATATGCACACCTATATAGCACACAATAACATAGTATGTGCACCAAGTCCCTGTGTATGCGAGGTTGTTTGACCCTGTCAATGTAAGTGTCCTGTGGAATGTTATGTACACAAAATGGCCGGACCAGTCCAACATGACATGGACATGAACAGGAACGCAACTAAGCAACTAACACTAGCACCTGCTTTACACACTTTTAGCGTTCTCACACCTGTTTACATCATTTCACTTCCGGCTTTTCAATCTCTCCCTATCATTCTATTGCCATTGAAGATGCTTGGTGATGCGCTGACCTCTGACCGGTGTGAGGATACAGTGATTTACAGGACTCGCCTAGCTTGGTGATGCGCTGACCTCTGACCGGTGTGAGGATACAGTGATTTACAGGACTCGCCTCGCTTGACGAGTTCTGGACTCAGGATTTTTCTGTGGGACCCACCAGAATTTGGAGAACCCTCTATATTTCTTTGTATTGGGACTCATCAAAATTTGAAAATTAGTCTTCTGGACTCGCCTTAAAAAATCCTACATTAATTGCTGAGGATACATTTTGACATATTGTTTACATTTTGATCTAGTTTTACGCCGCTTCAGTTTTGAATGAACTTTCTGTGATGTGGGCTTTCATTGTACATTTAGAAACACAGACAGAAATGCTTGATAAAGTAATATTAGAAATTGTCAGTAATATAATATTAAACAGATATTTTACATGTATTTTGATGAAACGCTGAATAAGTCTCAAACCCCGGAAAAATGCTTCACAGTTCACTTCATTTGCACAAGACTAACTTTCTTCATCAGTACAATGCAAGCAACAAAACTGACAATCAATCCTTAAATGAGAAGTCATTTCTTTTAATTATTACGACATAAAACTTAAAGCTGAAGTTTAACTGTACGATTTGTGTAAAATTAATACAGAATTATTTTCACTTTGCATAATAGACACAACATTTTATCTGATAATTTGGTTCAAAGTCACCAAAATTATTTGATCTCGAGTCGGACACCAAAAATGTTCAAAATGATCTTAAGTAGGTCAATGCGTATGTAATCATTATACAATGTATGTATTGTATAAAGGCATGCAGAGGTCCTGTAATTAGTATAATATAAATTTGAAGCTTTTCATCCTTTATTTTTATAAATATTTCGTATCTATTGTTATGTTCTACTCAGTCTTTTAAGTTTCCTTTCAAGTCATGACCACCATTCTATTCGTGTAATGCAAAACACACATGGAACAACATGTGTAGCCCAACAAATAATTTTCTAGAGAAAAATATATATACAAATGTACACCCAAATTTCTCCTATGTTACTGGTGGCATTCTGTTGGTTGTGCAGTTACATATGTACTTTGTAAAGTAATGAAGTGATATCGAGTATGAAATGATATTGAGTATGCAATAGATGATTGCTCATCCATCAAAAGGACAACTTTCTCTGGCATAGCAATGGTATCATTTATCTAAAACAACGGTGACACAATACCGTTTTAAGACCACATATTAATTTGCAATAGCCATGACTCACTACTAGTTTTGAAAGTGATTTTATGATGGTAGAGCTGTCCATCCAGTCATATAAATTGGACATAGCACTTGTCAGTGGTTGTATGGTCTTCAATTTTTTTAAACGTTCATTCTCCATTAAATGTACAAATTCCATTATTAAGTGTCCTCTATCAATATGATGATTATTAAAATTTTTCTCATCATCACATTAAATATGGCCCTCGCGACGAATTTCGACTGTCCTCCTAAGCTATAATGTATTTCATAAATCATCTGTGACTAAGGAAATTGGCAAATGTTACCTTTTTTTCTATCATATCATAGATATAAGCATACGCAATGAGAGTAGACAAGTATTGGCACACAAAATGCTTAGATATTTTTTATATAACTCATTTTATCATTGTCACAAAATATGCTGGCAGATACGTTATTACCAACAAATAAAATCACCTACACAATTGATATATTATCAAATGTCCACGTTTTGTTCGTGATAATGAACTTTAATATGTATACTGACTTTTACCTTTATGGCATGCACAGGGACCTGGCACGAAAAATTTTAACCAATAGTATATAATAGTATCAAGGGTATGAACTCGGCGGTCGAGAAAAACGGACCTATTTTTTTAAAACCGTGATTATTTTAACAAGAGGCCCAGAGGGCCTGTATCGCTCACCTGGTTTTTTGTTAGTAATTATCACAAGACTCAGACAATTAGAAAAATAAGCAAAATTGACTCCCAAAGTTTAATTTTGAATCACAACCATACAATGATGCTATTGATACCATACAAATATGCTATCCAATACATAGGTTCAGAGACAAAGTAATTTATATGAAAATAGTAGCCTAATTGACCTTTTGACCTCGCATCTATTGCCGTCTAAGGCCCCGGGGGTCAGCCCTATCATTTGTACAATTTCAAATCCCAACCCTATAAGGATGCTACCATTGCATTATAAGTGCTCTTCCATTCTTAGTTGCAGAGAAGAAGTCGTTTATATGGAAATAGCTAAATTGACCCCTTTTGACCCCACCCTTCAGGCCCCCAGGGGGTCAGCCCCATCATTTGCAAAATTTTGAATTCAAACCCTATAAGGATGTAACCATTGCATTATGAGCGAAATCCCATGTTAAGTTGCAGAGAAAAAGTTATTTATATGGAAATTGACCACTTTTGACCCCGCCCCTCAGGCCCCCAGGGGGTCAGCCCTATCATTTGCACAATTTTGAATTCCCACACTATAAGGATACTACCATTGTATTATGGGTGCTATAACGTGCTTAGTTTCAGAGAAGAAGTCGTTTATATGGAAATAGCCAAATTGGCCCCTTTTGACCCCGCCCCTCAGGCCCCCTGGGGGTCAGCCCCATCATTTGTACAATTTTGAATCCCCATCCTATAAGGATGCTACCATTGCATTATGGGTGCTATCCCATGCTTGGTTTCAGAGAAGAAGTCGTTTATATGGAAATAGCCAAATTGAACCCTTTTGACCCCGCCCCTCAGGCCCCCGGGGGTCTGCCCCATCATTTGTACAATTTTGAATCCCCACCCTATAAGGATGCTACCATTGCATTATGGGTGCTATCCCATGCTTGGTTTCAGAGAAGAAGTTGTTTATATGGAAATAGCCAAATTGAACCCTTTTGACCCCGCCCCTCAGGCCCCCGGGGGGGTCAGCCCCATCATTTGTACAATTTTGAATCCCCACCCTATAAGGATGCTACCATTGCATTATGGGTGCTATCCCATGCTTGGTTTCAGAGAAGAAGTCGTTTATATGGAAATAGCCAAATTGACCCCTTTTGACCCCGCCCCTCAGGCCCCCGGGCGGTCAGCCCCATCATTTGTACAATTTTGAATCCCCACCCTATAAGGATGCTACCATTGCATTATGGGTGCTATCCCATGCTTGGTTTCAGAGAAGAAGTTGTTTATATGGAAATAGCCAAATTGAACCCTTTTGACCCCGCCCCTCAGGCCCCCGGGGGGTCAACCACATCATTTGTACAATTTTTAATTCCTACCCTTTAACGATACTACCATTGCATTATGAGTGCTATCTCATGCTTAGTTTCAGAGAAGAAGTCGTTTATATGGAAATAGCCAAATTGACCCCATTTGACCCCGCCCCTCAGGCCCCCGGGGGGTCAGCCCCATCATTTGTACAATTTTGAATCCCCACCCTATAAGGATGCTACCATTGCATTATGGGTGCTATCCCATGCTTGGTTTCAGAGAAGAAGTCGTTTATATGGAAATAGCCAAATTGACCCCTTTTGACCCCGCCCCTCAGGCCCCCGGGGGGTCAGCCCCATCATTTGTACAATTTTGAATCCCCACCCTATAAGGATGCTACCATTGCATTATGGGTGCTATCCCATGCTTGGTTTCAGAGAAGAAGTCGTTTATATGGAAATAGCCAAATGGACCCCATTTGACCCCGCCCCTCAGGCCCCCGGGGGGTCAGCCCCATCATTTGTACAATTTTGAATCTCCATCCTATAAGGATGCTACCATTGCATTATGGGTGCTATCCCATGCTTGGTTTCAGAGAAGAAGTCGTTTATATGGAAATAGCCAAATTGACCCCTTTTGGCCCCGCCCCTCAGGCCCCTGGGGGGTCAGCCCCATCATTTGTACAATTTTCAGTTAGTAGCCCATAAGGATGCTACCAGCCAAATTTTGTTGAAATCCGACCAGCGGTTATGGAGAAGAAGTCGATTGTTGACGGACGGACGGACGGACGGACGGACGGACGACGGACGACGGACGCCGGACGCCACGGTATGGCATAAGCTCACCTTGGTCCTTCGGACCAGGTGAGCTAATAAATGGATTCTATACAACATTGACGGATATCTTACCTTAAAGAGGAATAATTTATCTTTCCATTGAGTGCTTGATGAACAAAATTGGCCAAGTATTGACGAAGTTATGGCTTGATGAATCGGGAAATTTGCTAAAAATATGCTAGGTAGACATTTCCCTGTCCGGTCGAAATGTCGTCTCGGCTCTAATGGGCACCTCAAAAACCAAGCCAAAATCACAAAATCTACGCTTGTGGTGCACGTGGTAAACAGTACCCATAACTGTGTTCATCCACAATCTCCTTTGGAGGTGTCATGACCCGTACTTTGTAGAAACTCCATTTAAACATCGTGTAGCTCACTTACTTTAACCGTCACCGCCATGTTCATTTTTCTCTCGGAACGCTTCTAGAGTTTACACACAAGCACAACATTACATAATTTGCATAATGTAGTCACGATATGTAAAGTTTCGTGCATATATCTCAACCGGTTTTCCAGTTATGCTGCGGAAACGAACCTGGTACAAAACAAGAGGCCCAGAGGGCCTGTATCGCTCACCTGGTTTGTAATGCCAAGTAATGTTCTGAATACAGGTTCATTGTTTCTTTTCTTAAGGAATTTTAATATTAACCTCTAAATCCCCTATTGGGCCCCACCCCTCCTGCGCCCAGGGGGTCAGAGCCAAAATTTATACAAGTTCTGTTCCCCTTCTCCCAAGGGTGTTTATGGCCAAATTTGGTCACAATCCCAGCAAAACTCCAGGACAAGTAGCGATTTATAGGATTTACCTCTATTTCCCCTATTGGGCCCCACCCGTCCTGCCCCCGGGGGGCCAGAGCCAAAATTTATACAAGATCTGTTCCCCTTCCAAAAAGGATGTTTGTGGCCAAATTTGGTTACATTCCATAAAGAACTCTATGACTAGTAGCGATTTAAAGGATTTACCTCAATTTCACCTATTGGGCCCCGCCCCTCCTGCCCCCGGGGGATCAGAGCCAAAATTTATACAAGTTCTGTTCCCCTTCCCCTACGGATGTTTGTGGCCAAATTTGGTTACATTCCATTCAGAACTCTATGACTAGTAGCGATTTAAAGGATTTACCTCTATTTCCCCTATTGGGCCCCGCCCCTCCTGCCCCCGGGGGATCAGAGCCAAAATTTATACAAGTTCTGTTCCCCTTCCCCCAAGGATGTTTGTGGCCAAATTTGGTTACATACCATTCAGAACTCTATGACTAGTAGCGATTTAATGGATTTAGCTCTATTTCCCCTATTGGGCCCCGCCCCTCCTGCCCCCAGGGGATCAGAGCCAAAATTTATACAAGTTCTGTTCCCCTTCCCCCAAGGATGTTTGTGGCCAAATTTGGTTACATACCATTCAGAACTCTATGACTAGTAGCGATTTAAAGGATTTACCTCTTTTTCCCCTATTGGGCCCCACCCCTCCTGCCCCCGGGGGGTCAGAGTCAAAATTTATACAAGTTCTGTTCCCCCTCCCCCAAGGATGTTTGTGGCCAAATTTGGTTACAATCCATGCAGAACTCTATGACTAGTAGCGATTTAAAGGAAATGTTGACGGACAGACGGACGACGACGGACGCCGACGGACGACGGACGACGGACGCCGCGCCATGACATAAGCTCACCGGCCCTGCGGGCCAGGTGAGCTAAATATAATATTTTCAGCAATGTTTCCATGGTTACGGAAAAAGTGCAAAAAATGAAAACCTAAAAATAGCAAAAGGCACTACTAGACCATAAGAACAATGTGTCTATGAAGTTTCATGGAAATATCTCTGCTGGTTTTAGAGTTGTGCTCCGGAAACGATTCTTACACAAAAATCTGCCATTTTCAGCAATGTTTCCATGGTTACAGAAACAAGAGGCCCAGAGGGCCTGTATCGCTCACCTGTTTTGTAATGCCAAAAATGGTTCTGAATACAGGTTCATTGTTTCTTTTCTGAAGGAATTTGAATATTTACCTCTAATTTCCCTATTGGGCCCAACCCCTCCTGCCCCCGGGGGTAAGAGCTAAAATTTATACAAGCTCTGTTCCCCTTTCCCCAAGGATGTTTGTGGCCAAATTTGGTTACAATCCATGCAGATCTCTAGGACAAGTAGTAATTTATAGGATTTACCTCTAATTCCCCTATTGGGCCCCGCCCCTCTGGCCCCCGGGGTATCAGAGCCAAAATTTTCTGTTCCCCTTCCCCCAAGGATGTTTGTCGCCAAATTTGGTTACAATCCATGCAGAACTCCAGGACAAGTAGTGATTTATAGGATTTACCTCTATTTCCCCTAGTGGGCCCATGCCCCAGTGCCCCTCTGGCCCCCGGGGGTCAGAACCAAAATTTATACAAGTTCTGTTCCCTTTCACCCTAGGATGTTTGTGGCCAAATTTGGTTACAATCCATGCAGAACTCTAGGACAAGTAGCGATTTATAGGATTTACCTCTATTTCCCCTATTGGGCCCCGCCCCTCCTGCCCCCAGGGGATCAGAGCCAAAATTTATACAATTCTTTCCCCCTTCCCCCAAGGATGTTTGTGGCCAAATTTGGTTACAATCCATGCAGAACTCTAGGACAAGTAGCGTTTTATAGGATTTACCTCTATTTCCCCTATTGGGCCCCGCTTCTCCTGCCCCCGGGGGGTCAGAGCCAAAATTTATACAAGTTCTTTCCCCCTTCCCCCAAGGATGTTTGTGGCCAAATTTGGTTACAATTCATGCAGAACTCTAGGACAAGTAGCGATTTATAGGATTTACCTCTATTTCCCCTATTGGGCCCCGCCCCTCCTGCCCCCGGGGGGTCAGAGCCAAAATTTATACAAGTTCTGTTCCCCTTCCCTCAAGGATGTTTGTGGCCAAATTTGGTTACAATCCATGCAGAACTCTAGGACAAGTAGCATTTTATAGGATTTACCTCTATTTCCCCTATTGGGCCCCGCCCCTCCTGCCCCCGGGGGGTCAGAGCCAAAATTTATACAAGTTCTGTTCCCCTTTCCTCAAGGATGTTTGTGGCCAAATTTGGTTACAATCCATGCAGAACTCTAGGACAAGTAGCTAGCGTTTTATAGGATTTACCTCTATTTCCCCTATTGGGCCCCGCCCCTCCTGCCCCCAGGGGGTCAGAGCCAAAAGTTATACAAGTTCTGTTCCCCTTCCCCCAAGGATGTTTGTGGCCAAATTTGGTTACAATCCATGCAGAACTCTAGGACAAGTAGCGATTTATAGGATTTACCTCTATTTCCCCTATTGGGCCCCGCCCCTCCTGCCCCCGGGGAGTCAGAGCCAAAATTTATACAAGTTCTGTTCCCCTTCCCCCAAGGATGTTTGTGGCCAAATTTGGTTACAATCCATGCAGATCTCTAGGACAAGTAGTAATTTATAGAATTTACCTTTAATTCCCCTATTGGGCCCAGCCCAGGGCCCTCCTGCCCTGGGGGTCAGAGCCAAAATTTATACAAGCTCTGTTCTCCTTCCCCCAAGGATATTTGTGGCCAAATTGGGTTACAATCAACGCAGAACTCTAGGACAAGTAGCAATTTATAGTATTTACCTCTATTTCCCCTATTGGGCCCCGCCCCTCTGGCCCCCGGGGTATCAGAGCCAAAATTTTCTGTTCCCCTTCCCCCAAGGATGTTTGTTGCCAAATTTGGTTACAATCCATGCAGAACTCCAGGACAAGTAGTGATTTATAGGATTTACCTCTATTTCCCCTAGTGGGCCCATGCCCCAGTGCCCCTCTGGCCCCCGGGGGTCAGAACCAAAATTTATACAAGTTCTGTTCCCTTTCACCCTAGGATGTTTGTGGCCAAATTTGGTTACAATCCATGCAGAACTCTAGGACAAGTAGCGATTTATAGGATTTACCTCTATTTCCCCTATTGGGCCCCGCCCCTCCTGCCCCCAGGGGATCAGAGCCAAAATTTATACAAGTTCTTTCCCCCTTCCCCCAAGGATGTTTGTGGCCAAATTTGGTTACAATCCATGCAGAACTCTAGGACAAGTAGCGTTTTATAGGATTTACCTCTATTTCCCCTATTGGGCCCCGCCCCTCCTGCCCCCGGGGGGTCAGAGCCAAAATTTATACAAGTTCTGTTCCCCTTTCCTCAAGGATGTTTGTGGCCAAATTTGGTTACAATCCATGCAGAACTCTAGGACAAGTAGCGTTTTATAGGATTTACCTCTATTTCCCCTATTGGGCCCCGCCCCTCCTGCCCCCGGGGGGTCAGAGCCAAAATTTATACAAGTTCTGTTCCCCTTTCCTCAAGGATGTTTGTGGCCAAATTTGGTTACAATCCATGCAGAACTCTAGGACAAGTAGCGTTTTATAGGATTTACCTCTATTTCCCCTATTGGGCCCCGCCCCTCCTGCCCCCAGGGGGTCAGAGCCAAAATTTATACAAGTTCTGTTCCCCTTCCCCCAAGGATGTTTGTGGCCAAATTTGGTTACAATCCATGCAGAACTCTAGGACAAGTAGCGATTTATAGGATTTACCTCTATTTCCCCTATTGGGCCCCGCCCCTCCTGCCCCCGGGGAGTCAGAGCCAAAATTTATACAAGTTCTGTTCCCCTTCCCCCAAGGATGTTTGTGGCCAAATTTGGTTACAATCCATGCAGATCTCTAGGACAAGTAGTAATTTATAGAATTTACCTTTAATTCCCCTATTGGGCCCAGCCCAGGGCCCTCCTGCCCTGGGGGTCAGAGCCAAAATTTATACAAGCTCTGTTCCCCTTCCCCCAAGGATATTTGTGGCCAAATTGGGTTACAATCAACGCAGAACTCTAGGACAAGTAGCAATTTATAGTATTTACCTCTATTTCCCCTATTGGGCCCCGCCCCTCTGGCCCCCGGGGTATCAGAGCCAAAATTTTCTGTTCCCCTTCCCCCAAGGATGTTTGTTGCCAAATTTGGTTACAATCCATGCAGAACTCCAGGACAAGTAGTGATTTATAGGATTTACCTCTATTTCCCCTAGTGGGCCCATGCCCCAGTGCCCCTCTGGCCCCCGGGGGTCAGAACCAAAATTTATACAAGTTCTGTTCCCTTTCACCCTAGGATGTTTGTGGCCAAATTTGGTTACAATCCATGCAGAACTCTAGGACAAGTAGCGATTTATAGGATTTACCTCTATTTCCCCTATTAGGCCCGCCCCTCCTGCCCCCAGGGGGTCAGAGCCAAAATTTATACAAGTTCTTTCCCCCTTCCCCCAAGGATGTTTGTGGCCAAATTTGGTTACAATCCATGCAGAACTCTAGGACAAGTAGCGTTTTATAGGATTTACCTCTATTTCCCATATTGGGCCCCGCCTCTCCTGCCCCTGGGGGGTCAGAGCCAAAATTTATACAAGTTCTTTCCCCCTTCCCGCAAGGATGTTTGTGGCCAAATTTGGTTACAATTCATGCAGAACTCTAGGACAAGTAGCGATTTATAGGATTTACCTCTATTTCCCCTATTGGGCCCCGCCCCTCCTGCCCCCGGGGGGTCAGAGCCAAAATTTATACAAGTTCTGTTTCCCTTCCCTCAAGGATGTTTGTGGCCAAATTTGGTTACAATCCATGCAGAACTCTAGGACAAGTAGCATTTTATAGGATTTACCTCTATTTCCCCTATTGGGCCCCGCCCCTCCTGCCCCCGGGGGGTCAGAGCCAAAATTTATACAAGTTCTGTTCCCCTTTCCTCAAGGATGTTTGTGGCCTGTTTGTGGCCAAATTTGGTTACAATCCATGCAGAACTCTAGGACAAGTAGCGTTTTATAGGATTTACCTCTATTTCCCCTAGTGGGCCCCGCCCCTCCTGCCCCCAGGGGGTCAGAGCCAAAATTTATACAAGTTCTGTTCCCCTTCCCCCAAGGATATTTGTGGCCAAATTTGGTTACAATCCATGCAGAACTCTAGGACAAGTAGCGATTTATAGGATTTACCTCTATTTCCCCTATTGGGCCCCGCCCCTCCTGCCCCCGGGGGGTCAGAGCCAAAATTTATACAAGTTCTGTTCCCCTTCCCCCAAGGATGTTTGTGGCCAAATTTGGTTACAATCCATGCAGAACTCTAGGACAAGTAGCGATTTATAGGATTTACCTCTATTTCCCCTATTGGGCCCCGCCCCTCCTGCCCCTGGGGGGTCAGAGCCAAAATTTATACAAGTTCTGTTCCCCTTTCCCCAAGGATGTTTGTGGCCAAATTTGGTTACATTCCATGCAGAACTCTATGACTAGTAGCGATTTAAAGGAAATGTTGACGGACGGACGACGGACGGACGACGGACGGACGACGGACGACGGACGCCGCGCCATGACATTAGCTCACAGGCCCTTCGGGCCAGGTGAGCTAAAAAGTACAAAAAGTGAAAACCTTAAAATAGCAAAAGGCACTATTAGACCATAAGACCAATGTGTCTATGAAGGTTCGAGGAAATATCTCTTCTGGTTTTAGAGTTATGCTCCGGAAACGAACCTGGTACAAAAATATGATATTTTCAGCAGTGTTTCCATGGTTACGGAAAAAATGCAAAAAATGCAAACCTAAAAATAGCAAAAGGCACTACTAGACCATAAGACCAATGTGTGTATGAAGTTTCGTGGAAATATCTCTACTGGTTTTAGAGTTATGCTCCGGAAACCATTCGTACGGACGGAACCCATATAGTCGGAAAATGTAATTATATAAGTTTAGGGTCGTTTGTGGCAGCAGAGTATGACGGAGACTGATACGTTTCTTAGGTGAAGGAAAGGAAGGACAATGAGAATGAATTATTCCTTTCCTTCATGTCAAAAAACATCAACAAAGGATAAGCGAGGTTTCGTTGGCCACAAAAACCAGACGAACTGTTAATCCTGAGTTATCACACATCTACTTGTCGGCCGTGTGGGTCGTTTTTTCCAAATATAAATGACAAGGACGCCGAAGCCATACCCAGTCAATGGGAATTGGTATAGACAGATACGTTACCAATATGGTAAAACATAATCGTCCCTTCATCGACGCCACTTTCAATAGTTTTGATCTAATGTTTGATAATTTTGATGTTGTAGTTTTGACTACAAGTTTTGAAGCAAATTCTTGTTATTGAATTCGTTTATTTTCTAATACTTCATACAGACATATATACCAAGAGAGCAGATACGTTACCGCGGCTAATTTAGGCAAAAATCATCTAAAGTATTGCAGAGAAGTTAAACCGCTGAAAAGTACATTTTCTTTGATGCATTTTGACGAATTTATGAAACAGAAAAACATAATAATCCTGTCAGGTTTCTAGAGTCATATATTTAGTATATTGTATCATATACGTTACTTTTTAAAGCAAGATTTTAATGTCCTATACAGTAATTTGTGATTTATACAAATAAAAAATTATTGACATGCACAGATATAAGTGCAGTTTGATAATAAGGGAAAATATAGAAACAAAATACTTTGGTACTATTTTTAAATGAATCTATTCGAACACACTTATAAATTATACAAACCAATATTCACAAATGAACTTTTCATAACTGCAATTGATAAAGACGAGTTGCTTTCAAGACGAGCAAATGTCTTTGAATGGAAAGAAAGTGTTTAATAATATAGGAACACCAGGGTTGCTATCGACCATTGTCAACTCCTGAAAATGTTGAACTTGGCAAAGTACAAATTAAGTTTCCTAGCATATAATTACTTGTATTTCAGAATGGGTCAGAGCAGCAGGCTCTGTCGACCCCTTATTTAACTTATGCAGGATAAGGTAAAAATAGCAATTTAATGATAAGGCCATTGTTCTGGCTTCCTGGATGACGTAACATCGATACAAAGTGCTTTTGGACTCATAGATCCCTTTGGTGGTTTTGTCATGAGTTCTTAACTTGTAGTAGCGTTGATGATCTTCCTCTGGAAACTTGAATAACTTCATATACTTTTAAGGAACATGTTATGTTAAAACATCATAACAACTCTTGATTGGTGAATTTCGAGCATTGTATATGAAACCAGATCAATGTGTTTACATTCCTTATTAAAATTGACCGCAATTACTTTCGTCTTTCAGTCCTTGCAACGACAGTTATGTCTGCAAGTTTTTGTCAGGATAATTTGTTTTGAAAAATATGTTTATTTCACGGAGATACATAACATGTAAGGTGGAAATGTTTTAAAATTTGTAATGACCAAATGCCAGACAGTATATGTAGCCACGTCTCGTGCATACAAACGCACATGTATCTATACATGTATTCAATGTCGGAGCAAATGTAACATTGTAGCGTACACAATAGAAAATGCAAAGTCATGTGCAGTTTGATTGACAGATGGCGATATGTCAATTACCAAAAGTTATAAGAACAAGATTTCAGGGTTTCATTTATGTATACACATGCACATGCAGTACTTTCTCTACTACGTATGGACCTATATAGACATATAGAAACATGATTAATACTGGCAGTGGTTTAGAAAAGTATCTAATTATGTATACATATATATATATATCTGGGACAGAGAAGTAATTCCAACCGTGTGGACAAAACAAAATTGTCTAAATTTTCTAGGCGATCTGCCCTTTTATCAAAGACATACAAAACGAACACGATTACATAATAGGATACGAACAGTAATGCGGGACAAAGCAGACAGATATTAAACTATATAGCATAATGGAGCGCAATTAACCCTTCGGCAAGTGGCAGCCGAAGGCCAGATCTACACAAATTTATCCATGCTGTTCGGCAGAACGCTAAAATATGAGCGATGACTGGAAAGCGTGCTAGGTGTGACGTCAAATGTGTGGCGAAATTTATTTATGGTGCTCATTGGTATAGGATGCAAATTTAGTCGCCTATTTCCTCGGTGTGTTTGCAAAGAAGCAAAGTCCCAAATTTAGTCGCATTTTGCTGGGCAGCATATGTAAAGGATCAAAAACGCGTAGAACAGAACGGGAAAATGCTGGAAGTAGGGATAATTAATTGAAGAGCAAGTGATCAATTTATGTCAATTGGTATATTTAACGTTCATTAATGCCCTTGGGATAGCGGGTCTGTAGATAGGTAATCCAGAATATCTCTCTCGATCGACGCTTGGTTTGTGTCCAGTAGGAACAGTGCTCAATTGCAATCACCTGCATGTCTTTCCAACTATGGATGGGCAAGTTGAAATGTCTGGCAACCAGATAGTCAGGTTTGTTCTGTTTGATAGACCAGCGGTGATTGTTGATTCTGACGTTGAGTGGACCACCGGTTTCCCCAACGTATTGCATTGTGCATTTCCTACACGAGAGGAGGTAGATGACATTGCTGGATTTGCACGTCAGGTTCTGTCAGATGTTGTATGCTTTGTTGTTGATAGCACATTCAAATGAGTCTGTGGATGCTGTGTATGGACACATCATGCACCGTTTATTGTTGCATGTCTGGAATGAACCCGTTTGTGCAGCAGGAGCAAGAGGAGGAAGTTTGCTGCTCACTACAAGGTTTTTTTACATATATATATATATATATCTGATATTGGATTTTAATCGAGTTCTTATACATGATATAGATATGCTAAGCATCAAACTGATGTGAAACAGTATTTTATTAGCACCTGCTAAAACATATTGTCACAATCTGGCACAAAAATTGTATCAAACTTGTTGATTTTTTTCACCAAAAACGAGGGGCTATTACAGGAGGCACTCAATAGGGGAAGTACTAAATGGGGAAATTTTTCTCTAAGGTCAATACTACTGTAGTTTTGTACAATAAGAAATAAAATTGGCTGGTGTTCCTTCCATTTGGACTTTTGAGGATTCCTTGGACACCAAAGTGTAATATAAGAGTCGGACACATACTAAAATCTTGGAAGCCCATTCTAATATTTCCTATGATGTTATATGTCAAATGATTTTATAACACCTTTAGCATTTTCCTTGTTAATTTGATGTTAATGAAAATATCCATTCTTAATGACTATTGTCATCAAGTTCCTGGGACCACAGTATCAGTTAACATGTATTGTTTTGCAGCAGAGAAAGACAAGGGGCATACTTTTCTATGCCAAAATGTCTTAAATATAGAATATGTCTGTCCTCTAGAAGACTTATCAATATCACCATGTGATTTTTGAATAAATTGGTCAATTGGTATACTTTTAACAATTTTGTAATTATTCTTTTTGTAAAACAGCAAGTTGATTGATATACATTGTATCCGAACTTCAATTCAAACCGGATAACTTGTTAGCTCACCATAGACCATGAAATTGTTTGTACACTTTCTTAACTTCAGGATCGTTTTACAAAATTACAAATGAATTTTTCTACAACATTTTTTATTTTCAAATCCCCATACCTCTGATGAGTAAAATAAAACTGTCATTACAAGTGAATCAAATATTTTCAGTTTAAAATGAACAGGAAGAGATACATTCCTTTATTTCTTATATAAACAGCAAACACCGATTTAATTGTTTGTTCAGCAGGTTTTTCCCCTTTATTTAAAAACGCTACCACTAACATTATTGTCTGTACCTAGATATGTAAACAATTCTTATAAATCTAATTTTGTATTCCATAACATCAACTGGTGTTGTGGTACCGATTTACGTCTTGAGAATATCACAATTTTTATCTTTCTGGATATTAAGTTCTAATTTCCATGTTATGCAATATTGTTTAAAATTCATGTAACACTTGTTGTAGACCATCAGATATTTCTGATATCATAACAGTGTTATTGGCAAATAGTATGATAAAAAGTTTGGGATACATTCCAATATCATATACCGTAAAAAAAACTGGTTTAATTTTGCGCAGGTAATTTTTTAGGGCTGAAAATGCTCAAAAAATCTACTATCAGTATATTTTGCGCATCAACAAAATGGGGAAAAACAATGTCCAGGGAGTCCCAAAACCGATGTATGAAGGTGACAATTTCAATGCAAAATATTCCCCATAAATGCTTGACAACTTGCACAAAAAGTGTTGTATTTAGAAGAAATAACATATGAAAACCGCATTGTGTTTGTTTTCTTTTAGGTCACCGTAACCTGAAACTGAAATATCTAGCAGATGTCCAAAACATTGGCGGTCTGGTCCGCCGTACTCCTTGCACATGTCAATTTTTTGAGATATTACACATGAATAGTAATCAGGAATATTTGAAAAGAGTAGAATATATTTACTTAAATTGGCACAATAAGTAATTAGTGTGTTTGAGATCATTAACAATCAACAGCAACCAGCTAGCGGATACGTAGTTTAGCTTGCAACAATCACAGTGTGCATAATTTGTCAAGATTTGTAAGACAAAATATTCTTTTCCACCAGGTAAGATTCTAAGTCATAAAGGTAGATTGAAAAAAGGAAGGGAGATAAAATAACCAGATAAATATTTGTTGCGGGATCAGACTGGGTTGATTATCGGCGATCAGGTAGCTCAGTCAGAAGAGCTACATTTTTCTTCTCTCCTGTTACAGAATTGGCACCCAACTAAATAACCAACGGTTGTGGTGTTTGAAAGGGTCTCGTATGTATTCAAAAAAAAGAGGGGAGGAGTGTAGCGGGACTGGGACTGGGTCGATTATCGATGACCAGGTAGTTCAGTCGGTAGAGCTGTGACTAGAGCACTCAGCTAGTGTTCGGAGAGTCCCGGGATCGAATCCCGGTCTTGCCGCTACATTTTCTCCTCTCCTGTTACATATGGTACCATGCATGTAGATATTCAAGGTAAATCAATAATGTTCGCTGATCTTGCAGAATTGCCTTACAGTGTTATAATGAATGCAGTAAATGTATGTTTCATTGGTGTGATTGATTTAAAGGCAGTTCATGTGGTGACCAAAAAAAAGGTAAAATCAATACTTTCAGAGTGATCAGGGAACATTGATAGTCAAGGCGGGGAAAAACATAAGACGACCTGTGTTATACAAATAAATGTTTAATTGATTTTCATTAAATTGTCTCGAAGGTGATGACGAGTGTGTTATGAACGATAAGCTTAATATGTTTTTGACAAAAAGTATCAACAGCTAATGTCATATTGTGTTTTAAATTTAAATAATCTTTTATTTATTCATTTCATTTCAAGCATGTACATGTCATAGAATATTAACAAATATCAGGTATATGCTTAAATCATATTACAGTTAAATTCAGAATTAGGAATTTGAAGATGATGATAGTAATTATTTTCGGATTGAAAATCATTACAATATTAAGCTTCCACAGTTGAAAATTACTTCTTTTTGTTCACACAATTCTTCTCCTAGGCTGTTTACAGTTGAAATGATACATGCATGCTGACATTCTGTAAAAACATAAGGAAACAATAAATGTATTAACAGAGTAATTACTGAAAAGGCTAATATCATATAATTAAACATTTTAATCATAAATAGCAATACCAGCATAGAGGAAATATTATTGAAGTTTAATTCCCGCTGTTCTTCAGTCCTCCTGTTCTTACATGTAAGAGTTTTGTCCTTCATAAATTGATTGTAATATACAGTCTATAGCCGTTGTTATATAATGTGCACAAAGAAGTATAAATACACACGTATGCATGGGTACAGTGGTAAATTAATAAGTTATACAGAAAATGATGGTGCGCAAAGTCTATTTTGTTGAGTAAAAAGTTAAAAAAAAACATTGTTCACACCCTAAGATGTAATCGCACTAAAAACAGTGATCATGTGGGCATTTGTAAGACTGTGCCAGGTGGTAGAGATTAGTTCCGCTCGAGTGATCACACAATGCAAGTGAGAGTCGGGAATATGTTTATGTAAGTTTTAATTGCTAATCTCTGATGCTTGTTGGTAAAATATAACTCAGGATAATTGCTAAACAATTAACAGTTTTCTCTACATTTGTTACAGATTGAAACAGCTTTTTAAGTGCCGTTTTACGGAAGAATTATGAAGAAGAAATCGGCATTTTCGTCGATCTAGTAGTCCAAAAAATATCACTTCGAGTTATATGAACATTCCACATATGATTTATGTCATTCGGCCAAAAATTTATACTTCGTATTACCTAGTTTAATGAATATGCTGTATGTAACTAAAATGTTTTAAAAGTATGGTTTAGTGGTAATCTCTGAACGTGCTTTAGTATATAGATATAATCTGATATTTATACATGTGCTTATAAAATTATCGATAATAATGGATGTGGTAAACATTCATACCTTATTAACTGCCGTTAGTTTAAAGATTACGCCACCTTGGACATTTATAAAATGTTCACCGTCTGTCACGTGCTATTTTATCTGTAGTCCAAGTTTGTCCAAAATTTTGTTAGAGTTGTCTTTCTTCCATTGTGGATTTACACGTACATGTGGCATAACGCAGCCGTGATAAACAAATCTCCATATCGTCCTGAAATATATTTGCTCCCGAACTAATGTGATTCAAAGTGCAAAAATCATTATTGTAACAATTTTAATGTTTGAGGTGAAATATAGATTTCATTTTTTCCGTTGCGGGATAATTGTCACTAGTAGGGACTAAACGCGTGGGGCGAAGCGAAGCATTTTCGGGACGAAACGTCTTCATGTATTGAAAACAACATTTTCAGGACGAAAAGTCTAGATACATTGTACACAATTTAAGTGAAAATTTTCCAATCTAAGATCATTTGGACGATGTATATGGTAAGGATATGAAAGCAGTTATCTACTATTCCTATTTCAACATTACAGATACGCTTATTTCAGTATCTTTCATACTCAAAATTTGCTATTTAAAATTCCCGGTAAATCAAAGTTGTTGAATACACTGCCGCTAGGAGCGCTAGTATCTGCGAGCAAGTTCTTAGCCAATCATATTGAGGAAATTGACTGTGAGAGAATTTTGCAACCACGATCACAATGGCGAATAACCCTCGAAAAAAAAAAAACAAAATTTAATACATGTAGAATTATTGATACATACATCATGAGCTTCAAGGTAAATGAGTATATATTTAAGGGTCTAATATTGCTGTACATATGTTCTCTGATTAAACATTAACAGTTTGTATGCAAAAATCTACTTGTATAATTTAGTACATCATTTAAATGACAATCAATTTTACAGTATACTCATTGAATTCATTAAAGGGATTTTTTATGTCACAGAAAAGACTTAAATCTACCAAGCCAATGAACTATCTGTTTCCTTTTGTTGCTTAAAATCAATCTGTGAAGGTTACCTATTTTCGAAATTATTACATCTAATAATGCAATCTGGCCAATATTGCTTTAACAAAATTCCATATTTTTTAACCAAACATTTACAACAGAGGAATGTAAAGGAAACAGTCTATTTATTGGTTTGAGCTGGAATCACTATGTGGCTGGAAAATCCTTCCTGAAAAGAAAGGTAATGTGATACATGTTGTAGAGGTATCGGGATACTAGGCTATTGTTAATTCAGGGTAAAGGCACAGCAAACCATCGACTCTGTAGGCTTACACAGAGAGAGCTAATCCCTCATCTTTCAAATGCAGAATATTTCTGAAGTCTAACTGTTACTATTGTCACTGCAAGGTTCAGAAGTGACAATTTTATGATTTTTAGAGATCTATGTAAATCTGAAGTCTTGTTGTAATTAAAAGGTAAAGATTTCGCTACAGCTACAGAAACATAATATTTCCTAAACTGTCACTTATAGATACACAACAGTATGATTATATACAAATTCAATAATATTCTCATACCTATATGTGTTTCACCACATTCGCTTGATAAATTGATTAAAATTATGTTCTCTATATCAAATATGTGACCATGAATAATAATTATCCCATGGGAGACTATTATTAGCATAAACGAGTTTGTCTTTGCCTCAATAATTTTTCTTTTTTAAATTTTTATCCAGGCATGTAAAGAAAAACAACACTGAGATTAAAGATTTGCTTTAAAGCAATCATAAGAATCAACATCTAATTTAATAATTTAAAGAAAAGCTGGAAAATAAAGTTAAAATCAGAAGAAGTGCACGAGAAGAGATCTTTGAACAGTTTGGCCACATTGCTACAAAAGTCTACCAAGAGTCACACAACTGTCACACATGTGTTAGTCTCACACTGTTACCATGGTTACCATTATTGACAGCCTGCTCTGGTTGGTCAGTCTGCTGCTGTTCTGGCTGTTGATTGGATGGTTGAGCGGGAACGAGCTGTTGAAGTGTGTTATCGGTACCAGTTACCACAATTTCTGTGTTAGGTACCTTAACTATTCACAGAAAAACCACATGCCAAAATGTTAATGACTAGACGTCTAACGCATTAAAAAACAATTATGTTCAGTTTCAAATTCAATGAATTAAAGCAAGAAATATTAATTAAACTAATTAAAAGCAAAATCTAAAAAGCTCTGGTTATAGGTTAAGTATAAGCCGCTGGTGAATAGTTACTCTATAAGTGTTTTGTGTATTATTATACTACAGTAAAAGCTTTAACTGACTTCATAAGACCAAGCACCAAGGAATTTTGTTAGATAAACTTTATATTTCTGCATGGTGTTGTAAGTTTATGTAAAATTAAAAAAACAATTACATAAAGGCATACCTTAATTCATTAATTGTTAGTTCTTATTATTGTTGGGTGTTTATAGGATATCAAATTAATGAAACCTAAATCTATTTTTATTACATTTACATATTATATATTTTAAAAAAAAGGCATGATTTGTTATTGTTGTTTTTGTCTTGTTTAATTTTTATTTATCTACTGGTAGTGTTTCATTTTCTTTCTATCCATACATTTTTGTAATTACATATAAACAAAAAAGTCTCTGTATTCCAAATTTTCAGCATTTTAGCCTCTGGCAAGAAATTAAAAGAAAATCAATCTTTTTTATCTAGTATGTTATTTTATTTTCTCCATTTTTGAAAATACAATAATTTTTTTTATTTTTTAGATTTTGTGTGAATGGCTGCTGTTCTATTGCTAGCATTACAACCCATAAAGATATATTACCAACTGCTTTGGTTTTATCTTCCTTATATAATATTGTAAACCAACTTATGTTTGTATGCATTTAAATTTTGCAGGCGATAAAAAATTGCGAAAATTAATCGCTGTAAAAAATGTAACAGGCATATATAGTGTTGAAATAAACGAGTCTAAAGCATTAAATCAAATCTCTGCTAAAGATAATTTCCAGAAAATCAGTCGTTGCAGATATAAGTTGGTTTACAGTATTCACATAGACCTGTCGTCAGGTCAACTGAAGTCTGTCACACACTCACACAATGACAAGATAATTACCTGCTTCATTGTCATCGTGAGGCTGTTGAGTAAGCATGGAATGATGTGGTTTGACTAGCAAGTTTCGCTTGAGTAATGATGGCAATGATTGCTCCACACTTTCTTTCCAGGCCTCGTACTTCTGATCCTCATACAGTTTCATCTGTTTGGCTACACTCAGGTACTTAGCACGAGCCTTATATGTACATGACAGAAATATATATTATGAATTTTAAACTATCTTGGCTAAAATCTTGATGGAAATATCAACTTTCTGAATCTAAATACCATATCTTGATCAAACTAATTGTTCTGAATGCATAGTATAATTTAACCTCATTTATGTTTTCAAGAATATTATAACCAAATGTGGGTGATGGGTTGGTGTATTGAGAGGTTATTATTTTTTTGTAATAATTTTATTCTAAATCCTGTTATCATGCAAAAAAATATAAATAAACAAGCCCTACAAGTTTATTTTTGATAAAAAGAAAGAGAGAATGAGATTATTGACCAAATACTTACATGTTTTCCCATCTCGGTCTGCATCATATCCTCCATGGTAAGAAATCGTACAATGGTATGTTTGATACGATGGAATAGTGATCGTTCCCAGAAGATGGCGCCTGATACCATCGGATGATTTTTGTGAAGTGGCGGACTTTCACGATGCTGTTGGAAAAGTTCATCTAATGCTGACACCTGGTGGGATAAAAAATCATCAAAGGAAAATTGAAATAATCAGATAAAGATATTTTAAGGGACATTATTTGTATATAAGCCATTTTTTTTTTTAATTTTTAGATTTTGTTTTCAGTTTTTGGGTTTTCATAAGCTGCAAAGGTTATAAGCCACACCCAATACTGGCTGTATTTATACATCGGGGTATTATGCAATAATATATGTTATTGAACACTAAAAATAGTTTTTTTGTGTGTGATTTTTTGTGTGATAAATTAGCAAGTTCATCATTACAGCTTCAACTAAACCCCAAATATTAAAACATTAAATTCCATACCTCTTTTTCATATTGTACTAGAATGTCCTTGAACTTCTGCATCATCTGAGCATTGATTGCCTCTCGAGATCGAATGTGTTTGAAGTTCTGTAACATATCAAATGCTCCCTCTGCTGACCTCAGCGACTGGAACGACTCGTCTATAAACATGATGGCTTCACCGTCGATGGATGTCACTTGTTTGTCAAACTTGTCCATGATCTCAGATTTCCAGGAAGCTTTGTAGTTTGTCATGAAGGGATCAAAACTGACCTGTAGAAAGAAGATTAATTATAATTTATGCAAACAATAATCATACTTTGGGTTTGTTATGTTATTGCCTCAGTTTTAATGTCAGGTAAATCTGATTTGATAATGTCAGAATCAATTATAAAGAAAAAGCAAAAAATCAAACTTTCATAGAAACGGAGGTCATACCTATAGGAATTTCAGCTAAGGACATTGCAATCCAAAAATATGTAAATTCATCACTGACAGAGAGCTCTTCAAAATCCATGATAATGGGATTTTTTTTAAGTATAAAGGGAAAAAAACCCCATCTTATTGTATCTTTAGTCTAAAATAAGAAACTGCAATTAAGTGAAATAAGAAATTTTGGAATTTCCATCCATCTGAATATACTTATATGACCAATTATTTACACAAACAACCTACCTCCTCAAGGGGCTTCACTAGGGCGTCCACACGAAGGAGCACCTCCTCAATCCGCTTTGGGTCTCCTGTCACTGCCTTCAGCTCTGGGCCAAAGATGTTGTAGAATTCTTCCAGTACCTATTAAGATTCACTCAGTATTAGATCTTATATATTATACTATAACTTTACAGTTCATGTAGCTGGTAAGGTCAATCAATGTAACTGAACATGCTTGTTTTCAATGTGTTAGACTTCTAGGCATAATTAACATTATTGTCATATCATGTTCCAAACTTAAAACTTTTTAACTCAAATTTTATGACAAAAGATGACATAAATTAATGCAGGATGAAAATTATTTCTTACTAAAATTCAGTAAGAAAAGGTGAAACTCTTTCACACAATGGGCTTAAAAGTAAATCTGACACAGCCTAACATACAATTAACAACTCCAAATACTCTAAAATCCAGAAATCTTATCTACTTATGTTTCAATAGGAAAAATAATGTACATACTTCAGCCACATCGTAGAGATTCTGACAAATGCTAGCCATGTAGTCTGTTCTTTCAAACAGCTTTCTTCTGTCAAACTCCCATCTCTGGTCGCGCCCAGACGCCTCAATCTTTGCTCTGACATCAAAATAGGACTCTTTCCACACCAGTAACATCTTTTTGGCTTCTTGTGTTTTCCTCTTTACCTCCTCAGTTCCTTCTCTGGAAAGGACAATTTAAGTGAATTAGAACTCTAGATCTATAGTATAAAACTATTTTAGGATAGCACAATATTCATTGTTAACAAAAATGTTAGATTTCCATTTTTGATTATGAAGTGGAAATGAGATCAGTGTAAATATCATCAGAACCATTATATTTGGCCTATATTTATAGGTTTCTAGATAACATAGGTTTTAATTACAGTAATAATAATAATTAAAATGGAAAAATGCCATAAAATTAAACTGAAAATATACAGGAATCCAGAATAGACAAAGACCCAGTAGTTTTGACAAGTTATACAAGTTTCAAGTCTATTAAAATGTCAAAACCAAATTAATATTAATATCTTATAAACCAACTGTTACAGCATCAGCATCTATATCAATCTAACAATTGAAAAGTTTATGACTCTTTGCAATAAGAACTATAAAACCAAATTACTTGAAGATTGTTCTGATGTTGATGACGCGAGCCACTCGTTCAGCTAACTCCCAAGCAATCCTCTCCATCAGTGGTACCATCCGTTCATCTTTATTGTAATGTCTGGAGATGATCCATACCATCCGCAGGGCATTCATCATCGAAGGAATGGTTTCTATGACTACCTGGAATGTTGCACCGTGGGTAATGTTTTTGAAGTGACGCTCCAATGTAGACAGAAAGCGGACATTGTCTTTAGCCTCAACATAAAGTTTATTGAGTTCTGATTTGATGTCATCAAAGTCATTCTCCACATGACTATACACCTCCAACATTTGTGCGACTTTGGGAATCTTCAGTTGTTCAGTCAGAGCACTTAAAGCTGCATTTCTCTCACGCCAGAAATCAATCTCTGCCAACGGTCCTTTCCCCAGGGGGACCTTTTTGATCTGGGTCTCTAGAGCAGCTCTAATGCGCTTGGCCCAGTCCCCACACGTTTCTCGGATTGTTTGCATCAAGTCATTATTAGCGAGCACTTCTTCAACATTCTCACCGATTTCAATATCTGGAATATCAAGTCGAACTTCACCTTCAATCTGTTGTATAGTACGGTTAATACTGGAAGCAAATTTTTGCATGTTGATGAGGAATTCATCACGAAGCAGGGCTTTGGCACGAGATTCAGCTACATTAACTTTGTCTTTGGGTTCTTCTCCTTCTCCCTCCCCGTCGGTTTTCACAGAAGCCTGTGTATCAGTGCGACTGGGAGCACTAACCTCCTTATTGCGTGCCTCGCCATTCCTTTGTTGATTATAGGACAACAAGGGCATGTACACCTGTGGATAGACGTGATAGTTAATGAACCTTCATATTACGCAAACTAGTTTAAAAGTTGAATCTCATTATAAACATTAACTCAAAATCATAACATACTTTACAATATATTATTCAGCTCACTAATACCTAGAATACTCATTAAGTTTATTTTTAAAATTTTAAACTCTGACTTCCAAGTTTGAGTTAACAAGGTTAGACCAAATAGCCTTAAGTTGTCATTGATGTCAGGGTCACCTACCTGTGAGATAATCTGTTCCAACATAACAAGTGAGTGTCCGTTGAGGATACCGATCTCAAAATACGATGGGAGAGTCTCATCGGCCTCGTCCCGACTGGTTGGGAGAGGAACCATCCCTGGTGTGTTTCTGAGGAAGTACACACAGTCCTGATCGGCTAACTCCTCGGGCAAGTGTTGGTAACACATATACAGGTAGGTTCGCATCACCTTCTGTTTGATAATTTTCTGCAAAACGATAATTATGTATTTCTTACATTCAGTGTTTCATTTATTTAGTAGAAATTACTGTAGATGTACTTCATATTTAACCTAAATGTGAAATAACAAGATCCATTATCAGCTTAAAAATGATCCGAGTCCTGACTTACAGTTTTGGGTATTTTGTTTTCCTGTTCTTCTTCCTCTCCTTGTTCCTCCCCCTCAGCAGCTGCAGCCTCTCCTTCTGGGACTGGGGTCTTAGTAGCATCTTCTTCCTTCTGTTCATCACTAGTGGGCGTATCCTTTCCCTTCTTCCTCTTTTTTCCTAAAACACCAAGATTAAACTCAGTTAGACATAAACATTTTCCTGTGATGATCTATATGTTTAGGTTAAAAATTCCATATTCAAAGCATTTTTATGTAGATGGAACAAAGAATTTCTCTAAATCATTAAACACAATTTCTTTGCAATACAGATAAAAACTAAAGAAATCTTGAAAATGTATTTTCAGATTGATCACTGCATGATGTTGCTTGTCATGATTATATAAAAATAACATAAAATAATTGCTATTAGCCTATGGACGTTCTTAAAGAAGTTATGTAGCAACTCAATTTTCAAAGGCATTGCTTGCATGTTTTTTATTTGTTTTTTTGTTGTTATTAGATTAAAGATGAGTTTTTTTTACCTGTGCCCTTTCTGGGTGTCTGATCTTCTCCGTCGCCAGTCCCTGTAGGTGAGGACACGGGGAGGGGTTGGTCACCCCCTTCCTCCCCCTCACCTGCTTGTTCACCCTCAACCTCGCCTGCTTCTTCCTCTTCTTCAATACTGGGGATTTCTGGCTCTGTATCAAATCAATCATACCATTAGCATGAACTACAACAGATCTGTGACCTAGTTTGATAAAAAATAATCAATGCAATGCATATAAAATTAAAGATATTTTCTTACAATTATCACCAAAATATTTCAGAATACAGTTATGTAAATAAACCCCAAAAGCATCCCTATTCCTATAAACCCTTCCCTTCAATGACTCAAGGTCACTTAACTTGCAATTGGGAGCTTTAAATTATTACTGGTAGTATTAGAATGAATCAAAGATTTAGTTATTCTTTTTTAATAATAAAAGCCTGTCTTTTATGATATGAAATCAAATGATGTTTTAAATTTGGTTGTTTACTTGATGAAAATAAAATCTCTGCTTCAAGTAATTCATGACATTAGTGCAATTTAAATGCGTACATATAAACATACAAATTACCCAGTAAGTCCTTAACTTATTTTCTTAAAACACCCTGAACCTTGACATTTTGGAGTCAAGTAAAAGAAAAACTGACAGCACATCTAAAATCACACAATGAAGCAAAATTTAAAATCAATCAATGTTAAAATAAAATACCTAATCAAAAGGATCTTACAGCCAAATTCAGATCATAGGGGAAATTACAGATATATCTTCACTCTGACTTACAAGGTGGGTGTTCCATAAATGGGGTTCTCCTCAGATAAAATGCAAATCAATGGAATGGAAATTAAAAAAAAAAGTTGGGTCCTTTTGACTTTCTTAAATTCTATGCTTAAACTAGAAATATGTCTGTTAGACATTAAGTGCTCGCTAAATACTTCCTAACCTAATTTTCGCTATGAATAATCCTCTGCAACAGGTGTACCTGTACGTAGCACTTTCGCTCATTATCCTTGGGACTATTGCAAGGAGATGGTTTACGCCCTGGTGCATTGTAATAAATACTTTCCTTTACTTCATCAGAACTTTAAATGTGAAATTACTTTTAAGTTCTTTATTACATAAAAGTGTTTTTATCTAATTGTTATCATATTGATATTGATACGATAAACTTGTTTCGTTGTTCAAAATAGTTGTCCGCTAGAACACTCTCCAGTCTCTGTGCACGTGGTGACTTACCTATGTCATGCTTGAACGCCTGGGGTACATCAAATCTAGAGCTCAGACACTCAGACTGATATTTTATAATGTGTTTTTTATTCTGTTTCTCTCACGCAAAGCTGTGTAATTTTATAAATATTAATTAGAACTGCAGCAAATGCGGTCTATGGTCACAGGGTTTAGTAAGCGAAAGTGCAACGTACACCTAGGACCTAAGATGATATAAAATTTAAATAAATCAAATATGTGGCCGGTACTAAAAAAATATTCGTTTCATCACTTTTTTTATTGACTTTGTAAACCTGAATTGCATAGTATTGTTTCAGAAGTTTCCAAATCGATCAGATGATTAGAATATCGTGGCCGATGCAAGAGTTGGTATGATAAACCGCTTGAAGTTTACACAAAACAAATGCATTTCGCACTGTGAAATGTCCTTGTTGTTAATTTATAGTAGATTATAGTTGACAAATATATCTTAATACATGTTTTTGAAAGTTTGGTGTCACTAAATCATGGCAAAATCTATTAAACGCTAAAAGACACTGACTTCCGGTATTACTTGCGCAGTTGGAATCTGCGCACAGCGGATGTACTCAGACTCCACACCCGACAAGGAAAATAATAGTACGAGTACACTTGCACTAAAAAAGATACAGGGATGGTGTAAACACAACCCCTTCCTTACCTAAGTAATTATCAAGAAACAAGAACACTAATACCATATTCGACCAAATCAGGGCTCTTAAAAATTGAAGCAACTCAGGGGTCTCTTTATAGAAATAAATTTGGACTTGCCTATCATTTAATTATTCTACAAAGTACCTTGGTAGAAGTCTATACATAAATTTGCAATAGAAATTGGTAAGAAAACCAACCATATTTTTAGTCTGCATTTTAGTCAAAGTACCGGGTAAGTAAATTGAAGCCTAAAATAGGGGAAGGGGTGTTCAAAGGGATGCGGGCGCTTATTGGGTCAAATATGGTAAGTATTGATTTGGGGGAAATGAGGACTTTATCATTGTTAATTAGGCCAAACAAGGACCCTAATCTCGCAGAAAAAGTCTGGGCTTCACATGCATTCCTTTATAAATAAAATCATTCTCATGGTTAAATTGGGGTCAATTTGATGGAACAAATTGATGATTGGAGGCAGATGCCCCAATAATCTGGTTAAAATATCTTCACTATACGGATATGGTTCTATATTGTATGCTGAACATCTTAAATAAGTTCCACTGTTTGAGAAAATAACTTTAAAACATATCTTTAGAGACCCATACATACAATAATTTAAATCTAATACCTTTTCTTTCAAAGCATCATTGCTAAGTTCAAACAAACAAACAAACAAACAGTTCTACACAAATGATGATAAAATAAACACTTCCACAAGGTGCTTTGATTACCAGTAAAATACCACTCATACTGATCACATTCTGAGTCATCCGAGTCTACAAAAGGACACGACTTCTATGGTACATTGAACATTTGTGTAAAATATCTCTTTACAATTCGATTCATCAATGAAACTATGATACAGGAATTAAAATATAAAACAGTGATCATTGCATGTTGAATACCATCACATACGATCTCTACACCCCTGGAATATCTCAAAGTAAAACTGGAGGCAATAGAACAGATTAGGTAATTTAGTCCTTTGATGTACATCAAAGGAGCCATAATAACTGTACACTGTAGTTGACTGTGTGGCTTTGAAGTTGGGCATCACTCTCTCTGTAGTCTTCAATGGAAATTTTTGCTGGCCTGTGATTGGTTCTGATGTTTTCTGCTCAGCTGCCTTCAGTTTTACTATGAGATAGTCAAGGGGTGTAGAGATTGTAAGTGATCAGAACACCTGAAGTATCAAGGATGGTTCATTTGATACATAATAATGACATGTTGAATGTTCTTATGAATCCTAAAAGGAAACCGGTTGGACAATTAATTAGTACATAGTGTCTCTTCGACTTGGTGTTGTGACATGAACTGTATACTAACGTTTCAAACTTGTGTATTTAATTTGTAGTTCAAAACAGCTGTAATGTAATTACATACATAACAGTATTGTTTATTTTTTAATAATTTTATATATTATCGAGCAACTAAAATAATATGTGCATACTTTTAGCCTCTGTATCAACAGTTCATGTAAAGTAGGAAAATTCAAACATGACTTAAGTTTCGCTGATATGGCAACTATTCTCAGAATCAGAAACACATATGTTTCTGTCAGAATTACACCCAAAACTCCGGGTGCGACTTAGTTACTTCAGTATTTAGATATGTAAAAACAACCATTTTTTTGTGGATAAAGCTATAAAATTCTTTACCACATTCTACTTCCACTTCTTCTTCCTCTTCTCGAATTATTTTGTAAAAAAGAATAGAAGATTCATGTTCTTCTGGTGTGTCGTTTAGGAACTTTCCAAGTTCGCGTTCCTGTTCTCCGTCATCCCTTTCAAGAAGATCTTCAAACACATCATTTTCTTTAATGTCCAGTGCAAGTGATACTTGCTTGCCGATCCATTCAAATCTTGGATCATCCATCTTGCTGGAAATTAGTTTCTTTTAAATATTGTATAATTTCATTTCCAGCGGGCACCGTTCATTTTCCCTTTGTCGATTTACTGCTACTTCTATATCAATGAGCACATATAGTCCGTAATAAAATCGAGTATCTCCTGGGTTAAACTAATTAGTTCTTCACAAAAACTCCAAATCGGTGCTTTCTATTTGAAATTTATGCAATATCTAATCTAATATTAACAATTATTTGGCCATTTTGCTAATTTATTTTTTAATATATCATTCCGCTGTTTTGAAGGGACTATTTTTATTTTGTGGAGGTCGCCATGTTGTATACCGTAACTAACGGTAACCAATCTACCATTCGGAGTTTTTCTAGTGTCGACGTAGTGCTAGCGAAAATTCCTAAGAACACCCACAATGCAAAATTGCAAATGTCAGCGCCCATAAGGTAAAGGAAGTTTAGTCAGTCTTATTGCACAGAATGGATATATACATACTAGGATTACTTATCGGAATCTTAACATTTGCCGTGGTCGTATTAAATTACTTTGGCATATTTCAAAGGATTACTGGACCAGTTGTTAATGACACGTTTAAAAAATGTGAAAGCCCGGGATGTGTGAGGTGCACATTGTATGACAAAGTTCTGGCAAATGCAAAAACTCATATTGAAGAGTACCAACAAAGCACAAATAAGCGAAATGATATACAACGTGAAAAAGAATCCCCTAATGAGCAAGATATACAGCGAATAAGGGGGTCATTGCAAAAACAGATTCCTGATGGATCTGCTCAGAAACCTGAAGTATTCTACTTGCATGGCCTTACCATTATGCCATGGTGGACCTCAAACTTTAATTTTTCAACTGATGTGAAAATATTGGAAGATAATTTCGGAACAATTTTTCAGGAATTTTGTCATGTGAATTTAGACTCCAATGCTTTGTGGAAAGTCAATAATACCCCTAATGGACAATGGAAAGTCTTGCACCTTGTCAATCAGGGTGTGTTGCAGAGAAATATGGTGGACTTGTGTCCAACTACATTCGATATTGTCTCCTCTCTCCCCTCTGTCATGACAAAGAATGTGTTTGCAAATATAGCTTTCTCTGTTATTGAACCAGGAACTGTAATAACTGAACATTATGGTCCAACAAACATCAGACTGAGGTGTCATTTAGGTAAGATTATACCAAGATAATTTATATAACGTTAACATGTACAGTTTAGGTAAGATTATACTAAGATAATTTATATAACGTTAACATGTACAGTAAAACCTGTCTTAGTGACCACCTCTGTATAAAGACCACCTGCTTAATAAGACCATGTTCTAAGGGCCCAACTGGTCAATTTCAATTTTACCAATACATATAAAGACAACTTGGCTATATTTTTTTCCGGGGTCTCTTGAAGTTGGGTGTACTTTATAAAGTTGATGATCAATTGGTATAACAGTGAGAAACATGACCACAGAAAAAGAGAAAACTGAATGATTATAGGAAAGTCTCACCGAAAAAAGTACCACTCACTTATGATTTGTTTCATTTGTAGGTTTAGTAACACCTAAGAGTTGCAGCTTATGTGTGGCTGGGTCTTACTCTCAGTGGAAGAAGGGCGAGTGTCTCCTTTTTGACGACTCTTACCTACACAGCGTTGTTAACGAGGGAGAGGACACGGATCAGTGGAGAGCAGTTTTAATTGTAGATCTCTGGCATCCACATGTCACTTTAGCAGAGAGGACTATCTTAAACAACATATTTAAACCAGATTGAATTTATAAAAGTTAAAGTATTCTCTGTTTTGCAGTTTTTTGTTGTTAGTGTCATGCAAAATGCCAATTGCATAATTCCTAAGAAAACTTGTCTCCAAAAAATGACCTCAACTTGATTATTCCATCTTTGCATATAATAGAGTTAGAAGTTACCTCCCTTCAAAGTAAGTATCCATTGTGACATCATTATTTTGTGAGAGAAATTTACTTTACATTGTCTTCTCAGGAAAGTATGACGTTATGCTCAAAAACACATGATGTCACATGTACAATCAATACCTACACGCAAGGGGAGATTTCTGTAATATATAAAGACAGAATAGCAGTATAGCAAGAGAAAATAACTACAATGTGTGTATATATATATATATATATAGAGTAGTTGTCTGTGATATTTCATCAGAACTCGTATAAGAGACCAGCACATGAATTTCTTAAACATGACGGTGGTTTTGTAGAATGTCTACAAGGCAGTAAAAATGTGAGGATGACAAATAGGTAAGAATCACTGAGAACTATGGTAAGTGTAGTGATAATTCTATCTAAATGGCTTTGTTCATTTATGAACTGAAATCTTAGGATCAGTTAATAACTGTTTTTCATATCTATCCTTGCCAACCTGAAAAATATGTTTCAGAGGCAATATACTCAACAACTGCCCAACATGCGACCTAGGTTTTGAACATGTAACCCATTCTGTTGGACAGCTAGTGGTCGATTGTTGGGATAAATAAATTAATATCTACCCTTTAGCATAACATAAAACTGTACAGGGAAAGCACGTAACATGCAGTCGTTGTGCAGCAATCTAATGTCTAGCTGATTTTGATACCAAAACAACTTTAAACGTTGTAAACATCTCATTCATTTTATTTGACATACGTTTGCTTTCAGACCGATTCACTTATTTAACAAACTCATTAACAATGTAGAGCTCAGTCATCAAACTTCCTTTGACAACAATCACATTAAATAATATATATATAACCAATAAAATGTAAACCATGATATAACATATATACTGTAGTATACTCATAATAGCTGACATTTAAATATACTTAAATTTTCATAACAATGTACATTTGTAATATGCTGGTCAAATCAACATTGATTTTGTTAATTTCATTTCAGAAATTCACTAAAATCCAAAGCCTTATTAATCAAAAGCTTTAAATAACTGTACTGTAAACATACTGATTTGGGCTCAATCAAATTTTAGTAATTATAACTATCTCAAACAGGTTAGCACAATGAGGAATTCACAATCATCAAAAATAAATACAATTTGTGCAAGAAGTTAGAAAATTTAAGCACAATATAATGTTAGTCAAAACAAAAAATTTCTGCAAAAAAAAAGTATGTTTACAGTAAGTATTACTTTTTTTGTGTTCAAATTTTGGTTGTGTACAATATATTCAAAATGAGAATGTTTTTAAAGCATTTTCAGTCCAAAAAGGTTGGGTTTTTTTTTACAGTATACTGCTGGCATCTCTATAAAATTAGTTTACTGGTATCTCATTATCCCCTAATCTACACCCACATGATATCCCTAGTCATATACACAAATAGCTGATACTGCTGTCAGTAACTTGTCTAATCCAGATCCCAGCGTATTCTGGACAGGTGTTTTCCTTCTTAATTCATAGCTAATAAAAATTCTTATAATCAGGAAACTGGCTATACCAGCCAAATATGCTGGTCCCAGTGATATTTGTTTCAAACACGTAACACTTCATTGTTACAATTGGTCATGGTTAAACTGAGTCAACAGAAAACAGTTCAACATTGAACTGCACATAGAAAGCCCTCTCCTATGGGCTAAATTTAATTCCAATACAAACATACAAGTTGGAATGTACAAATCTGTATCATTACTATACCATTAACATTTTAAATTGTATTTAAAATTTCCCTTGAATGTAAGTCAAAGTGTATTTCAGTGACCTAATTTTCTTTAATTGCAAAACAATAACTTGCCAAAGTGTATTGATTATATTGCATGGTGTTATTTGAAGGTACAAACAAGAATGGAGGAGTTGACTTTTCTTTGGAGTATGTCTAGGTCAAATTATAGGTTGTTGTAAGTAAAAGTCAAAATGTGGGTCACAGTGATTTGCTTGCTTTTGCCTCACATATAGGATTAAGTATTGGTACAAACTACAAAATAAATTCATTATTGGCCTTTCCTTCATAGCATCCGAACAAACACACAAAGAAATGTATAGTTATGAGATAGTACTCCAACATAAAAATACATTTTATAACTATCAAATATCCTTCAAACATGAAACAGCCCATAAACTGTTAACCTGGTGCCCATCCATATACAATTTACAACCACTTTTATCACAGACTGGTTCAAACACTGATTTTAAAAATTATCCCATTTAATCAACATTCAAATTAGCTACAATTTGGGGTATTCATGATCATCCTTGTTGATTATATTATATGTATTACATGTACTACTAAGGAACAAAGCCAACCATCACCTTGGCATTAGTCTTGCAAATAGTATAATCAATGCTTTCTGAAGTCATTTGAATAACAAAAATAAAAGAACAAAATCAATAATTTCATTCAATATATATATAAAATCTATTGCACTTGACCAAGTTTTTTCATATTACCGTATTCTAAATTCACTTTTTAAATTCTATTAATCATAGGCCATATTCCATGTATCACAAACAAGCTAGGAAAAGATTTTACATCTGAGTATCAATCTGTGTATTATACATAATATTATACCAACTGGCCAATATACACATAGTGGCTAGCTGATATTTAAGTCATTTTGGACTGTAGACATTTTGATAATAAATTGTAGCACTTTTTGAAATTTAACAACCATGGTGTATTCATATGGGTTTAAATTTAAAACAAGTTTTAAATACACCTCTTGTGTTATAGTCGTTTCTTAATTAGCTTTTCTAATTTTTTGATACGACTAGATTCAGGTTCTGGTGTAGACGTCACAGACATTTCAGTATGGCTGCCTATTGCCATGCAAACAGGAATTCGAGCTCGATAAATCTCCAGTAAATTACTCTGATCTCCTCTTCTTAATCCCTGTGGAAGAATATAAAGGATTTCCAAATTACACCTTTTGACACTGGCATGCTAATAGGGTACTGTTAACTTCATCATAAGGATTAAATATGATAACTTTTAAAAACATTCTTGATATTACTGTATACATGTAGTTGCTAATCTTCTCAGGGTTTTCAATTTTGTTAAATTTGCAAAATTCATGAAGATTCTTTGAACTAGATAGATTTTATGTATTCATATGAATTTTAGATATGATAAATAGTAACTGTAGGTTCAAAACTTCATTCGTATGAGAGTCCAATCCTAGAACGAAAGCAAGGAGTACAATATTATAGTACAATACCTTCATTTCCAAAACCCGCTGGAATTCATTGATATCTGAATCACTCAGAAGTCTGATGTAGTTATCAACAAAACCCTGAGGTGGTTCATGTAGAGACATCACAACCTGAAACATTAATGACATGTTGAGGTATTCAACCTGTTTTCCTATTAAACATTAAATGACATGTTAAGACAGATATTCAACTTATACTCATAGAACAGAATTCACATCAATCCCCACTTTATAATTTAACTGGTAATTAAATACATTAATCTATGGCAGTGTTGCTGTAAATATATGGACTTCAACAGCCACAACATAGATTGGAAATTTATATCATTTTTTTACACTTTAAAGATAAATTTACAAAATAATAGTTGTACGCATTGAATTGGCTATGAATCCACCAAAATCACTAGATTTGTTTTATTTACTTATTTTTAATGCTTCACAGTCAAGTAATCAGTTTTGATATCAGGAATGCCCAACAAAATTGGTTAGTGGTAGTATAATTATATCTTTTGCTTTAGACTTGGCCACAAGAAATATCTATATATAGGGTTATGATTGTAAACATGAATCTTACCTTAAGTATCATCTCGGCTTTAGTCATTCCCTTAACTACTATCTTTGTGAAACTGAAATTCAAACAAAAGCAATTGAACATCAGCATGAATTACAAAATGTCATTCCTTCTCATTAAATTAATTAAGTAGGACATCCTACCTATAGAGTAGAAGGATGTAAGAGATGTATCCCTAGACAGCAAGATACAAGAAGTAATTGAGCTAGTATACCGTATTTTCCCTATTAAGAGCGCCTCCTCTAATAAGGGCGCCCCCACGTTTTTTGCTGAAAAAAATCAGCTAATTTCATACAATTTTTGTGCCAGATTGTGACGATTTGTCTTTGCAGACGCTAATAAAATACTGTTTCACATCAATCTGATGCTTAACAGATATCCGATCAGCTATAAATGTATTGCACTGGGTAACTTAGGACATCTTTGCCATGTGTTTACACATAGAAACAGCGAGAATTCCATGTTCAAAACAAAACGTGTCACTTGAATGCCCCACACACGTGTATGGATGAAGACTAACTGGCAACAACATTTTAGCGATGTCTATACAGGTTTTATGAATACTTACTGTATGTCTATGATAAAGGTTACTAAATAACAGGCATGTTATCATTTTTAAGCATTTAATTGTGTGCTCTTGTCGGTATTTCCCATCTGCCACAAAACGAAAGTAGCGATCGAAAGCACCGTCCGCCATTTTGTGTACGCATGGTAAACAAACAGGCTAGCATAAAATGCCAAAATTCCGTGAAACATACATATTTAACCAATGTTTAATACTTCTGGTGCAAACATTTCTTCATAATTATGTAATTTCAATACTTACTTGACTTCAAAACGTAATTTGGCTATAGTAAGTTTCAGAAAAATACGAAACTAAAAGCAAGATGACTTTAGTCTGTTTCAGAAAAAAAACATCTAAAAATGGTCTCAAATAACGGCGCCCCCTAGGCCATTTACCCGCGCCCGGCGCCCTCATTAGGGAAAATACGGTAGGTAGATTCCATTTAGTGGTGACATTCGATGACCTTTATACTCTTGAGTTCATCACATCATGCATATGTATACCCATAGATATTTCTTGTGCACTTTAAAACAAAATGTCTGCATGCATGGAAATGATTTTGACAGCTCTTGTAAACTACTCCGTACCTGTCACAAAAGAAGGTACCCTAGTAATTTGATTGGTCAATTTGAGAGCTCATGAGAACACAACCCGATATGGAATGGTGCCAGATCCTTTATGAAACTCAGTTACATTGACTGATCGCCAAGCAGTATGTAGTCACACCTTGTGCTCACAAACGCATGTGTACCTATTCAATGTTGTAGCAAATGTCACAGCATACATAATTATACAAAATGCAGTCACACGCTGTACCATGAAAATTTGATTGACAGCTGGCGATCTGTTAACGAGGATCAGGATTTTAATCAGATTGAAATCAGAATAAATATTATGGTAGTGACTAAAAAGGTAGATGATACACTGACCTGGCTGGAGCCTTCCTGATGATTCGGGATCCTAACGATGGCAGATCCAGTAATACGGTCTTCAGGGAGTGGGTGTCCAGTAGTAGCTGTCAACATCATCAAACATAAAGATTGATTTCAGTTTCATCACTTATATTTGATAAGATTCATTATAAGTTGAATACTATTAACATGGCGATTCTATAGCAAAATCAGCTGTTTGCAATCAGCAAGTCTATATAGGTTTATCATAGAACTATGTGGTGTATAATCAATTTTGAATAAGCAATCTACAATCATCAAATTGTAAATCCTATACTAAATCGGTGTTTTGTGTTTAAGTATCAAATAAATTCATAAAGCACATTGAATGATTTGGATACAGCTAATCAATTTTCTCTGTGAACTGGATTTCAATACAATGAGATAATGACATGCTTTATGATGATAAATCACAACCTACCAGTGTACTGGTAAACTCTTTTCATATTACATTCTTATTATCTGTCTTTGTGAGTAAGTATGTAGTGTGATTCAATTAAAAAATGACCTTGGTATTAGGCAAAAAAAAAAAATACAAGAAAATCAGTATCTACCTGCCAGGGTAGATAACTCTATTATGCATGTATCAAACAGAATAGATACCTGTTCTGCTGCCACCGTGCTGATATTCTTACATTTAAAAAGATGGTTGATGAATTTAGGGATGAAAGTACTGAAACATACAAAATACAATTATTTCGATTGTTCCCTAAATATTATCTACATGTAACCTGTAGTAAAAATTATATGCAGTCTGAGGAAATTATATGCGTCTGGGTATATTTTTCAAGAAATGCCAACATACTTTTGTTTGTTTTATAACATATAAAATCAGACTAGTTTGATTTATTTCAATGTTTACACCATTCACAGAACCAAGAGGCATATTATATCATCAGCAATATGAAATACCATATTTCTGATAATAGCAAAATAAGATTCTCAATTTATTATTAATACTGCACTATAATAATACCAGATACACAGAGTTCAATCTACGATTATTATTCGTGGGTCCTTTTCAATGGTTTTTGTGAAAACCATGGGTCCCACAGTGTTATAGATACCGATTCCCAGAAATTTCATGGGTCCTTTTAAAATTCTGTGAGTACAGGACTTGGGATGCGCACGTAGATTTATCACTGGATACAAATATCATATTATATTGCTTGACATGTGAGATTTCAAATATTAATTCATTCATCCCTGAAGACACACTTTGGCTCTTCTAAATCAAAGATTAGACCAGTTCATAATACAATTTCAGGGGTGAATGAGTAAAAATATTAAATTTTCGTGTTGCAAATTAACAGGAAATATGCATTTAACATAGTGTGTGGAGACTTACTTAGCAAATTTGAGACAGAACTGTGTGAAGTATTTGCGAGAGGATGCCAGGTTGTCTCTGATGATGGGTAGGTTCTGTTTGAGGTGGGATGTGAGGGCCGTCACATATCCACTTTGGTCACCAACTGCCTCAATGGTGGACCAGGACATCTTAAACAAAAAATATTAAATTAAAGCAAATTCATATATTTTTTCATGTTCTAATTTCATTCAACTAGGAACTTCATACAATTATGCTACAGTTGACCATCCACTGCATTAAGACACATTAATTTTATTAGAAATAAAATTGAATTATTTTAGTTGACTTTTGTATCTGATCACAGTACAACCTGTTATTCATGCAAATCTGTAATATGTTGCAGAAATACTACTCGCTTTACATCAACAGGGTTCAAATTATTTTCTTTAATTTGATAATAATCCGGTGATGTTTTCCAAAAGCTTTTAACTACAATCAAATGCCTTCAGGTTTAATTGGCACATGTAGAACAGGTCTTTTTCAAATAAAGTTTTATGGGGCTAATATTCCAAATGTAAATTATTTCAAATTTAATTCTTTAAACATTTTATAATTTACTCTAGAGGTAACACGGTTCCTTCAAAATTAAACAAGATCAAAAATTGAAGATATAGCCTCTTAAATTCAGTGAAATCAATACTTATCTAAGCAGTATCAAGTACTTCATGGCTGTGGAGCTCACTAATATATAATCCTGAACTTACCCCTTGCTACATACCAAGGCACGGTCACAGACACAAGTATTTCATGGCAATGGAGCTCACTATTCTTTATCTTACTCATTGCCACCAAGGCAGGCTCACATACTCTTGTACATCATGGCTATGGAGCTCGCTATTCCTTATCTTACTCATTGCTACCAAGGCAGGCTCACATACACTTGTACATCATGGCAATGGAGCTCACTATTCTTTATCTTACTCATTGCCACCAAGGCAGGCTCACATACACTTGTACATCATGGCTATGGAGCTCGCTATTCCTAACCTTACTCATTGCTACCAAGGCACATCACAGACACAAGTACTTCATGGCAATGAAGTTCACTATTCCTTATCTTACTCATTGCCACCAAGGCAGGCCCACAGGCACAAGTACATCATGGCTGTGGAGCTCACTATTCCTAACCTTACTCATTGCTACCAAGGCACATCACAGACACAAGTACTTCATGGCAATGAAATTCACTATTCCTTATCTTAATCATTGCCACCAAGGCAGGCCCACAGGCACAAGTACATCATGGCTATGGAGCTCACTATTCCTAACCTTACTCTTTGCTACCAAGGCACGTCACAGTCACAAGTACTTCATGGCAATGAAGTTCACTATTCCTTATCTTACTCATTGCTACCAAGGCACGGTCACAGACACAAGTACTTCATGGCAATGGAGCTCACTATTCCTTACCTTATTCATTGCCACCAAGGTAGGTTCAGTCACAAACACATCATGGCTATGGAGCTCACTATTTCTTACCTTACTCATTGCCACTAAGGCAGTCTCACAGACACATCATGGCAATGAAGTTCACTATTCCTTATCTTACTCATTGCCACCAAGGCAGTCTTACAAACATATCATGGCTATTGAGCTCACTATTCCTTACCTTACTCATTGCCATTAAGGCAGGCTCACAGGCGATTTCTAGGTCTTGTACCAGTAGTTGTATGCAGCTGGAGATTACACTACAAATCAAAAGAGATACAAAAAGTCAACCAGCGAAAAGAAAACCTTTTAATTATAAAATTTTATACATGTATACAATTATATTAAAAAATCAAATGTAACCAAACCATATTTTGACTGTCAAAACTCGACTTAGGCTATCCTTGTTCATTTGACAGACCCATGTAAGATTCTATTAATCATTTATTATTATTAATTATTACTTTGAAACACCAAGCTTTAAATATATTTTACGTTTTCTGACAACACTTACTTATGGAAGGTATCCTGTTCTGGATTTAGGTCTATCTGTAGCGACAGTTCCTTGTCTACTTTCTCCCGTAACTTTTCCTCTAACTGTTGTGACGTTTCCATGCAGTATTCGGCTGAACACAATATACTACAGATTCTACATTGTTCTTCTTCAGTAAACTTGGTTACCTCCCCTTCTTTGAGGATGCTCTGTATCAGACCTGAAGCAGAGCTGATGCCCGTGTTTTGACTTGCCATTCTGTAACAAGACAAACACTTACTGGTTTATTGCCAACATGACTCCGCCTATTGCTAGGCTTTGTCTCATCAACTAATGTCAGTGTTCTATTGGTGTAATCATGTACAGCTAAGCGTGAACTTGAGTACTCGGCCATTTAATTTATTCACAACAACCGCTTATTAGAGTAATTATTTCAAGTATAAATCCCGACGGACCTACAGTTTTTGCTACAGGCCTATGAGGTCTTTGTCAAGGCTCGTCTGAAAACAATATAAAATCACCAGGTCCGTTTTTAATTCATAAAGGAACAACTAGGTCCAACCAGTCAATCCGTACACTCGAAAACGGGCCGGTTTTGTTTTCATTTTCATCTCAATGTCCATGTGTGATGCTTTGTAATTCAGTGCTACACTGCAAAGACTATTTTCAATCTATAATTTTACAACTTTAAACAAGCCTTGATTTGTAGCTATTTTAAAACATTTTGACAACTCATATGTTTATACATTTTGCAGCTTGTGGTACCAGCCCTTCAGTGTCTCGATTAATTATTATAGGATTTAACAATGCTTGAATTAATAATAACAAATGTATGTTAGTGTTCTTTACATTAAACTTGAACGGAGAGTGTATTTGCTTTGTATTATATATATACAGTATTATCAAATTATATTTATTGACCAACATTCCATAGGCTCACGAGGAGAATGTAGACCATCGACTTACTTAGGCAGGTTTGTGAGTAGTACCCTATGGGCATATTCCCGCAGGTACTTTTGGAATGTACGAGTTAGGTCCAACATCGGCTGACCCGTGCTGAGTTGTGAGCACTGTACCATACACTTCTTGTAGAACACAAACAGATCTGCACAACTCGGTAATACATTACTACTCTCCTCAGATTCCATCCGTGGTGTACCGTGTTGGCGCAAGTCCTCCAGGAATCGATTGATTAATTCTGCTAAATTCCTGTGTAGAAAATAGTTTAAAATTAAAACAGGTTTTCTGTAATCACAAGAGAAAAATAACCATAAAACTCTTTCTTACACAATCACAAAATAGATGAACTAACGACTTAGTAAGTACCAAGTTTCAATCAACACAAGAGTTCTAGACTTAGTAAAATATTGATACATAATCCAGAAAGAATACTCCATACAGATCAAGAAAAATTAACACCTGACTATCATAATCTGTTCTGTATTTTTAAACGAACATGCAATTCTCAACATAAAATATTGAATGCTTAATAAATATTTTATTAAAGATATTTTTTGTAGTAATCATTACATTCTAATCACTAATGAAATCAACTATTAACACAGATTATATTTACCTGTCCTGAGATTCTATGTAGATACTGAGGTGTGCCTCGAAGCATCTAGAAATGATACCACTGAAGGGCGACAGGATTTGGGGTTTGGAGTCTGCCTACAATGAGGAAAACTTACATTTTAGTAAAAATCTTACTTCAGCGGTTTTTGTAGGATACATTTTATAAATTCAAGCTATTGAAAGGTAATTGCATTTTCTGTTTCATGTTAAAATATACAGTCAATCCTATCTATAAAGATCAACCAAGTGGCAAAGACAAAATGGTCTTTGTTGCCAAGTGGTTTTCATAGACAAGCCAAATTGTGTTCAAATTGGTCAATTTGGCCCCTTTAATAGTATGTTTAAATGGTCTTGATATACAAGTTTTGATTACTTTGAATATGGAAGGGAAATGCCATAATCATGATTTGAAAGCAGAAGTTTAGTTAAAATTGATAAAATTAAATTTCATAATTAATAAAATGAATTATACAACAATGTCATTTTTAGAACAAAATGTAATAACAATTTACTTCTACCTTGCTTTCATCACTTGGAGTAGTTTCCCCATCGGATGCCCCTTCAAATGGGTTTGTGGAATCCTCAAATGGATTGGATGGAGGAGATGTGGCGGTCACCATGGGTTTAGCTGACCCTCCTGAAGAGTCACCCCTGTAAATCGTTTGGCTATCAGTGCCTCAAAGTTGGTGGTCCTCTGTATAGCGAACAGCAGTAATTTCACATCAATCTCTGCTCGTCTTCTACCCATAATATTGCCAAGCTCTTTCCTGTGGTGTAAATTTCAGTTAAGCTGGAGTTGTTTTTTTGTTTTGTTTCATATTTTATAAACATCCATGCATGGTCACATAGATTACAAACTCATGATCCTTAGGGCTATTGGAAGAATGTCTGAACACCTTTATCACTGTCACTTTGGATATATGATGTAAACACAATCAATGTAACATTGTACACAACATGGATAATGTTAAAATGCATTATCTATAATTTGTAACATCTTCTGATTGTAGGCAATATTAAGAAAATTGAGTGACTTCAAGTAACATTAATTTTGCGTTTAATCCTGAAGCTATGATTTCCTAAGGAAAAGGACTTTTAGCATATTGATAGTTGAAAATGTAATTTTGTTTTTTTTTCAGTGTATTTCTAATTAAAATAAATCACTTTTTAATAACATTTATTGGTGGAGAGGAAAGAGTGTTGAGAGAAGCATCCTCAACACTTAAGGGAATACTATTACTGTCATTATATCTACCCATGGAATATTTCAAAGCAAAACAACTGAAGGCATTTAAGGAAAAAACAAGATCGGTAACAAGCGTACAGATTCTTCCCTGAAGATTACTACAGTCAAACCTCGATGATTCGAACTTCGATGAATCGAATTTCTCGCTGTATCAAACTTTTTGTCCGGTCCCGAATTTCTTCCCTATATAACATTACTAACTAACCCATGTATGAATCGAAGTTTTATGAATCGAAGTTCTCGATGTATCGAACTTTTTTCATGGACCATTTGTTATAGAATCATAGGTAACTGACACTCGATGATTCGAATAAAAATTTACCTGTACAGATCAGGTGTTCGCCGATACCCCGCGGCATGCTGTCACACCTAGCTGTCTCGCGACGGCCCTTCACCGGACAATAGGGATTATGACATCTTGTGTTGCTAGCTTGATATCATCAAGATAATTAATATCACTAATCAGACTGATACCTGGTGCTTTGTTTTTACAAGCTGCGTTATTAAATCATTAGTACGGAAAAGATACATTTAGTCGTTATTGATGTTCGCCGCCACCATTGGTAGCGGTTTGTCGAATTTACGGAACGGTAAATAGCGAGCCACATTATTAGTAACTCATACTCAAAACTGTTACATTGCACAACTTTGGCATAAATACTGGAGCAAATGATCATAGGTCAGTTTTTCATTTTACCATAATGGAACTGGATGGGGGTTATATAATTTTCAATGAGATAAAGGAATAAAATAAAAGTTCAAGTTCAATTTTATAGCTGAAAATCATTACAGTTCTGATTTATTTACTGGCAAAATTTTATGACAAACGAATAAAGCATATTCGAAAAATTAAGATTTTTGTATTGCAGATTTATGGACTTAGACATATTTTGGTATTCAGCCAAATTAACGTGATACGAGGAAGTTTTTACTACTAAATAAGATGTGCATATTTATACCGTTTTTACAACAAATGATAAAAATAACAAGTACAAAATATACAAAAAAGGATATAACATATTTGGAAGCATTTGCTTTTTTATTTTTCGAAATATTAACTACCAATATGGGTGTTTTACCAAAAATCTAAGTATAAAAACATTTCAAATTGGCACGATCAGTCAACTTGACAGGTTAATATTTAGTTTTTTCTAGCTAATGTATTATCGATCATGCATTAATATCAAAGAAAATCTAATTCTTTAAGGCATAAAACATAAACTGATATAGTTCAGGGTAAGATTTTATAAATGTTTGCATCTAAAAAGAACAAAAACGGTAATGCTAGCTAAATTCAAAAGGTTTTTAGCCGTTTTCATCCTTCTTTATTTCTTGGATTGACTGAAATTTTTGTATCATTTCAACTTATTTGTACTTACCTAAAGTTTGTCTTACTATATTACCCGATTTCATATTTCAAGTATTGCAAATATAGCAGATATTGTACTTTAAAAGTGGTCAAAAGTGTAATTTCTATATATTTTCTTATTTTTCGGGTGTTGAAAAAACGTCTTTCCGAACATATGGTTTTTGGCGACTTTTTTCATGGTAAAATACTACGATCCTCAAACACAAAAAGCAGAAAACACATTCTGTTGCAATTTTTTGGAGGTTAGACCTCTATTTTTCGTATTTTTACTGGACTATGACGATAATGCCTCAGTTACACTTCACAGGTTGTAGTATCAGGATGAGAATCCAATATCACAAGTATGTATAAGTCCTTCCAACTGACGAAAGTCTATTTTGATATAAAATATGAAGATTAACATACTTTGTTACTCCGACTCCCTTCAGTTCACAAATTCATGTCGTCCACGAAAATCCACTAGATGCATCACAGCTGTGATTATCGGTAAACTTTTACTACTATGTGAATATATATTGGTAAAATCTATGTCCTGACTTCCCAACATTTCCCATGTACATTAATTTGGTATCCTAAGCTCTAAATAACGATCAGAATCTCTCATGACACACACGCACATTGCAAATGGCCAGAGTATAAACATTACTGGTAAATACAAGTCCTAACTGTTACGTTTATTACAGTATGTAAAGCGAAGTATTAATATTTATATTTAGTAATTATAGATATGTATATACAAGTATGGGAATGTCTTCAGGTAAAATCAATATGTTTAATGTTCTAATTAAAAAAAAACTATTTGAATAAACTTTTATTTATCCCTTTTTTAGTATAAGATTAAAGCCCAGCTTCTTCTATTTAAAGATATAGCTTACTCATTGCAAAAGATGGTATTGTCTCCCTTTACTTACAAAAGTAGATAAAAAAAAACTCAAATGCAACAAAAGAACAAACAAACACCAAAAGAAATAATTGGGAATTGAAAGGTAACACAAAATCTAAACAGATTTAATATCACAATGTAGACATACATCTTAGATTGACATCTTGTACTCTAGTTTCTACGTTAATTGTGATGATTCGGTAGCAATAGGTCTTGCTCGCTTCGCTGTCTACATATTTCTTAAGAATGCCAACATGACATGAGCTCTTGCGCCCCCTGGATTTTGTATAAATCACCATATTTTCCTCTTGAAATGAAAACGATTCACTAAACAATTTTGGGTAAGGACAACATTCAAAAGTGTTGCTACTTTTAAAAAGTAACAATATCCTTGGACATTTACACGGAAGAAATATGTTTTCAACCACGCACGTCGTGTTATTGCACTGTCAGGCCATTGCATAAATGTACTGGTGTTGGATAAATAAATTGATATTCTACTACTGGAATGACACCTCCGGTATTTTGATTGGGGAAGAAATTGAACTTTGACCTAGTGCATTTTGTTTGATCGCATATAGTCCGCGATTGATTTTATTTTGGCCTTGCAAACAGTGACTCATTATGGTTTCATAGACGTAAATTTATCTTAATTTAAACAAATAGCTATGTTATTCATAAAATATATTTGATGATTACAAAATATTAATGAAAGTGTATATTTTTTTGCAATGTGGGTCATATATGCCTATTTTGCATACGAAAGCAAGCAGATTTGTTTGTATTCAACAAATGATTCTAACATCGCTTAAAATAATGTGATAGAAACAGGTCACATGACCCTTAACTATTGGATATGGAATTTATTTCCCAGTCGCTAATTATGTTTTTAAAGTTACAAAAGAGCTCGTGTCTTTTGTAAATTAAAAAAAAAATATTAACTCGAGTGAAATAAATTCCGTATCCAATAGTTACTCGTTGTGTAACCTCTATTTATCACATAACTTCTATGATATCCAGTAACTCCACCCGTGTAATATTTTTGCATGTCACAGGTGTAATATAACAATCTAGAACGCTTCCTTTGGATGGAAATTCACTGTGCCACATCACTACGTTGAAATTCTTCAAATAATAGGTTGTTGTAGTTATGTGGTAGCATATGTTATGAGATTTTATGAAATTTATGTTGCCAAGTCTCGGGAAAAATAAAAACATTTCAAAAGTTACATATTGGTCCTTATTGGCCTTGTCATTCAAGTCCCTGTGTGGTCAGCCTGATAATTTTGAAAAGCGTGAATCCCTAACACTTTGGATGAATGCATATAAAATATTAGAAATTCTTGTTACGTAACTTAAACGGAGCTGTTTAACAAAGCCAAATTCATCTCTTTTGTGTTGCTCGCTGCGAGATTCCTGGTTGAACAATTTTAAATTCCTATGCCCATAATGAATATTATGAAATATTAGCTACTGGCATTTTGCTAAATGTTCAGGTCGTTGATGCCAATGCACACAAATCGACTCCTCCAGGTTTCCATCCTTCAGGTCCAGTGGGGTTATCTCAAACTTTTAAGTTATATGTTGAATCCACACACCATAGAAATGCTACCAGTCAAATTCGGTTAGTTCTATTCCGCTACTTTTTCAAGATGAATCGATTTTGTTAAATAATAGACGAACGGACGCCAGATGCTAAGACAATACTTGGATAGCAGGGGACTAATATATTTACCTTTTCTCTTCTTATGAATATCTCATCTACTTTTTCACATCTTTTTGATTTTCTTCTGTTGTTACTGCAAGTGCATATTGAGTCCGAAACTGGCGTGAGACTATCCTGGCATGGATACCTCTACTCAAATGCATTTGGTTATGACGTATTAGGATCGATACCACTCATCACACATCACATGTATCTTCTTTTTCACTGTTTGACGATCCAAAAACCAAGCTGGTCACCTCGGATCGCGTGAGTCTTGAAATGTTATATCTTGAACTCTTCTAAATCTCCTTAAGCCGCTTACTAAATCAATAGATTATTTGACATTGGGTCGCAGACCAATTGTTTGTTGTTTTTGCGAGCTCTGTACCTTCCACCCATGACCGGTCACATTATTTAGAAATTTTCCCTTTTCATAGTTCTTCTAGCATGATCTTCGCTGGGTCACACTGCCTCTATTTATTCTTTTTTATCGATTCAAAACATCCTGTCAGCATTAACACACTTTCTTGTAATCACGTTTTAAAGTATATTTTTGAGTAACAAGAGGCCCAGAGTGAGTCCTGTAAATCGCTCCCCCTGGGTTGTCGTTCCTCGTGACAAAAGCGTTCATTGTTTTCTTTCATCTGAAAGGACATTTGTGTAATTATCTTACCTTCTTACTTCCTCCTATCTGGGTCCCCACTGCTTACTGCTCAAGGGGTTCCAGAGCTAAATAATTATAGGAATTCTGTTAACCCCCCCAAAGATGTTTTTGAGGGCCCAAATTTGGTTTTATACTCCACAGCGAGAACTATCTAAGACGGAGTAGCTAGATTTTAAAGCGATTTACCTATAATTTCCCTATTGGGCCCCCGCCCCTCCTGCCCCCAGGGGGTCAGAGCCAAAATTTATACAAGTTCTATTCTCCTTCCCCCAAGAATGTTTCTGGCCAAATTTGGTTTCAATCCATGCAGAACTCTAGGACAAGTAGCAATTTATAGGATTTACCTCTATTTCCCCTATTGGGCCCCGCCCCTCCTGTCCCCAGGGGGTCAGAGCCAAAATTTATACAAGTTCTGTTCCCCCCTTCCCCTAGGATGTTTCTGGGCCAAATTTGGTTTACAATCCATGCAGAACTCTAGAACAAGTAGCAATTTTATAGGATTTACCTAAATTTCCCTTATTGGGCCCCGCCCCTCCTGTCCCCGGGGGAGTCAGAGCCAAAATTTATACAAGTTCTGTTCCCCCTCCCCAATTGATGTTTGTGGGCCAAATTTGGTTACAATCCCATGCAGAACTCTAGGACAAGTAGCGATTTTAAAGGATTTACCTCAATTTCCCCTATTGGGCCCCGCCCCTCCTGTCCCCGGGGGGGTCAGAGCCAAAATTTATACAAGTTCTATTCCCTTCCCCAAAGGATGTTTCTGGCCAAATTTTGGTTACAATCCATGCAGAACTCTAGGACAAGTAGCGATTTATAGGATTTACCTCTATTTCCCCCTATTGGGCCCACCCTCCTGCCCCCGGGGGGTCAGAGCCAAAATTTATATATAAGTTCTGTTCCTATTCCCCTAAGAATTGTTTCTGGCCAAATTTGGTTACAATCCATGCAGAACTCTAGGACAAGTAGCAATTTATAGGAATTTACCTCTATTTCCCCTATTGGGCTTTCCCGCCCCTCCTGTCCCCATGGGGGTCAGAGCCAAAATTTATACAAGTTCTGTCATCCCCTTCCCCTAGGATGTTTCTGGCCAAATTTGGTTACAATCCATGCAGAACTCTACAGAACAAGTAGCAATTTATAGGATTTACCTAAAATTTTCCCTTATTGGGCCCCGCCCCTCCTGTCCCCCGGGGGAGTCAGAGCCAAAAATTTTATACAAGTTTGCTGTTCATACCCCTCCCCAATGATGTTGTGTGGCCAAATTTGGTTACAATCCATGCTAGAACTCTAGGACAAAGTAGCGATTGCCATAAAGGATTTACACTCAATTTCCCCTATTGGGCCGCCCCTCCATGTCCCGGGGGGGGTCATAGCCAAAATCTTATACAAGTGATCTATTCCCCATCCCCAAAGGATGTTTTTCTGGCCAAATTTGGTTACAATCCATGCAGAACTCTGGACAAGTAGCGATTTATAGGATTTACCTTAATTTCCCCATATTGGGGGCCCCGCCCCCTGTCCTCGGGGGGTCAGAGCAAAAATTTAAACAAGTTTCTGATCCCCTTCCCCCAAGGATGTTTCTGGCCAAATTTGGTTACAATCCATGCAGAATCTCTAGGACAAGTAGCAATTTATAGGATTTACCTAAATTTCCGCTTATTGGGCCCCGCCCCCTCTGTCCCCGTGGGGTCAGAGCCAAAATTTATACAAGTTCTATTCCCCTTCATCCCCAAGGATGTTTCTGGCCAAATTTGTTTTCAATCCATGCAGAACTCTACGGACAAGTAGCGATTTATAGGAATTTACTCTAATTTCCCCTATTGGGCCCCGCCCCTCCTGTCCCCGGGGGGTCAGAGCAAGTACCAAAAAACTCCCCGTCTACTTCCCCAAAATTATATACAAGTTCTGTTCCCCTCCCCCCAATACTGCCCTTCAACGTCATTTCTGCCAACATTGTAGCCGATCCACTGTCATCATCTCATCACACAAGTAGGCAAATATGGACATGTTAAAGTCTCATTGTAATTCCTGATGCTCCCACCTACTGTCCGACGTCATCTTAACATCAAAAACCACCAATCAATACTGAGAGTATGGATACAAATCAAGGTCATCTCATCAAAATACTGCCCTTGTCATTCATCACCATGCAGAATCTGAACTATAGCGACATTGCCACCAAAAAACGTCATCACTTCCTCACACCAACTGCACAGGTACGTCCTCCACCACCATCTCCTTCAATTTATACAACAATACTGTCGTCAGTTCATGATACGATAGTTGCCGCGCCATATCTATCACCACCAAACTGTCACGTTATCATCTCACCCACCTTTTACCAATTGGACTTATAAATCAATGGTCATCATACCATAACTGCACATTACAATAAAGCCTACAATACCTGTCTTAATCGGTTATCAATAATGATCACCAAAGGGTACTGCCCATTCCCTCATTCACATCACCGCATTGTACTTAACACACGTCGGATTTCATCAATATCACCACCACAATACTGAACACGTCATTCATCACCAAACAATACTGAATGTCCACCATCACGTGACGTAATAACTCCATCACCCACACATACCACATAACTGTCACGTATCTTAAACCACGTTCACACCAACAATATTATCATCTAATCGCCATATCAGGTTCAATATCATCAATAGGGTAGACTGTGTTACGTCACAGCCACGTCCATCTCATCACCACCAATACTGCCTTCATCATGATAAATATGATCTACTAGCCAACGTTGCATGGATAAACTTACAAGTTACTGCCGTCAAATCATTTACATTGACCTCAAATCATGGTCATAGTCCCCCATACTGAAGAGTGCTATCACAATACGACTAACCACCATAAATACTGAGCACTCATTTCATATCGATTCAGATCATGGTCACCATTGTGTCACAACATTGAACTGACCTCACGTCATCTCACTTCACACCCAACCAATACATGCCCATTCGTATTTTATCATCACCCACCAATTTTACCCGTCATGTTACACTCATCAAACCAATACCACCGTCTTCATCTCAATCACCACCAATACTTTGGTCACGTCATGAACACCCAATACTTAGACGTCAGTCATCTCATCAACAATGACAACACTCAATCCATTCACCAACTGTCTGCGCATCACCCTATTCATCACCACCAAATCACTTCCGTCATCTCATGCAACCACATATATGTCACGAATGGATTTCATACAACCAATACACCTAGTTTCATCATCCGCAAAGGTTCAACATCATCACCCCATCAATACTACAGATAATTGTGACTCATTGATCTCAATACATAGGACTTACATGAACAATGGCCATCAATACTGCCGTCATCATCAATACCCAACATATGACGTCACGTCATTGTCATCTATTACAAGCCGTCACATGTCATATCATCACCACAACAATTCTGAACGTCACGTCATCTCATATCACAACCAAACAATACTGAAGAGTCACCTAATCTTTCATCACCACCATACACTGGCACATCTCATTGGTTCACCCCCAATACTTGAATCAATCATCTCATCCAACCTCAATACTGCCGTCATCTCATCTCATCCCCAATACTGCCGTCATCGTCATTGCTCATCACACCCAATAACACGACCGTCACGTCATCTCATCACCCCCCAATACTGCCGTCACGTCATCTCATCACCCAACAATACTGCCGTCACGTCATCTCATCACCCCCAATACTGCCGTCACGTCATCTCATCACCCCCAATTACTGCCGTCACGTCATCTCATCACCACCAATACTGCCGTCAACGTCATCTCATCACCACTGCATCTCATCACCAGTCAATACTGAGTCACGTCATCTCATCACCCAACCAATACTGCCGTCACGTCATCTCATCACCACCCAATACTGACGTTCACGTCATCTCATCACCCAGACAATACTGACGTCACATCATCTCATCACCACCAATACTGCCACTCATCACCCGCCAATACTGAAGTCATCTCATCACCCACAAATAACTGACCGTCACGTCCATCTCAATCACCAACCACCATACTGACGTCATATCATCTCATCACCACCAAATAAATGCCGTCACGTCATCTCATCACCCAAAATCCCCCCAATATGACTGACTTGTCACGTCATTCTCATCACCCAACAATACTGCCGTCACGTCAACATCTCATCACCCGTCCAATCACTGCAATCACTGTCATCCATCACCAACCAATACTGCCGTCACGTCATATCATCACCCACCAATACTGACGTCACGTCATCTCATCACACCCGCCAATACTGCCGTCACATCATCTTTCATCATCCGCAAATACTGCTGTTACGTCATCCAACAACCAAAAATACTGAATGAACGTCATTTTCACCCCCAATACTGCGTCAAATCATCATCTCATCACCCCAATAACTGCCGTCACGTCATTTCATCAACCACCAATACTGCCGTCACGTCCATCTCATCACCACAATACTGCCATTACTTCATCTCATCATACCCCACACTTACTGCCGTCACGTCATTACATCACCACCAATACTGCCGTCACGGTTTCGGTCATTCATCACCCACCAATACTGCCGTCATGTCATCTCATCACCACCTACCGTCATCACATCACCACCAATACTGCCGTTACCGTCATCATCATCACCACCAATACTGCCGTCAACACGTCACCGTCTCCATCTCATCACCACCAATACTGCCGTCATCTGTCCATTTTATCATACCAACCAATACTGCCGTCACGTCATCTCACCACCCAATACTGCCGTCATACTGATCACATCATCTCATCACCACCAATACTGCCGTCAAACTCATTTCACCAATTGAATAACTGCCGTCATCATCTCAGGCACCCCAATACTGCCGTCACGTTTTGTCTCATCACCCACCATACTGGACCGTCACATCATCTCCATCACCCCAATACTGCCGTCACGTCATCTCATCTTTACTGCCGTCACGTCATCTCATCAACCCCCATATACTGACGTCACGTCATCTCATCACCCCAATACTGCCGTCACGTCATCTCATCTAATGTCCCCCAATACTGCCGTCACATCATCTCATCACCCCCCATATCCTGCCCGTCACGTCATCTCATCACCCCCATCATAATGATCAGTCACGTCATCTGTATCACCCGCCAAATACTTTTATTGTCATCTCATCTCCCAAATACTGCCTTCAACCGTCATTGTCATTGGTGTGTCCAATACTGCTGCCGTACGTCATCTCAATCACCCCCAATACTGCCGTCACGGTCTTTATCTCATCACCCCGAAAAACTGCATCAAACATACATCTCATCCACCCCCCCAATACTGCCGTCACGTGATCGCATCTCATCACCCCAACTACTGCCGTCACGTCATCTCATCACCCCCAATACTTGCCGTCACGTCATTTCATCACCCGCCAATACTGCCGTCACGTCCATTCATCACCCCGCCAATACTGCCGTCACGTTTCATCAATTGCCGTCATCATTTCATCCCGCCAATATACTGCCGTCACGATTTCATCACCCACCAATACTGCTATTCATAGCCATTTCACATCACTGCCGTCCCCCATTTCATCAGATCACCCGCCAATACAGCCTGTCACGTCATTTCCTCAATACTGCCGTCACGTTATTCATTTCACCCGTCACAGTTGCAATCACCATTTACAATACTAGCACGCCACCAATAATTTGTAGACAGGTTGGGGTCGCATGGTGGTCATTGGGAGCAAATACTTGGCCAATATGCCGTCACCCCATTATCACTCCACCTCAATACTGCCGTCATCGCTCATTTCATCATCCGAAAATACTGCCGTCACATCATTTCATCACCCGCCAATATGCCGTGACGTCATTTCATCACTGTCCAATACTGCGCCGTCACACGTTATTCAATCAGCCGTATAGACTGCAATCATGTCCTTTCATCAATCCAGCCAATACTAGCTGTCACAGTCTCCCATTTCATCACCCCCAATATACTGTACCCACGCCACGTCATTGTTATCACCCGCCAATACTGACGTCACATCAAATAGCCTTGAATACTGCCGTCACATCATTCTATCACCGCCAATACTGCCTGTCAACGTCATTGCATCACGCCCTAATACTATGTCACTTTGTTATTTAATCACCTGCAAATACTCAGTCCAGTTGCATCGCCATCAACCCGCCAATACTGCCATCACGTTTACATTTCATCTCCCCTCCAATACTGCCGTCACACGTCCATTGCATCACCGCCAATACTGCTAAGGCCGTACGCTCATATCATCACTACGTCCAATAAGCGCGTACTGCCGGCATCATCACCATTATACTGCCGTTTACATTTGATTCAATCACAGGCCAAATACATGTCACGTACATTCATCACCCACCAAGCTACTTCACCCATGTTCAGTCAATATACTGAAAGCCGTCATACCATTTTTCATACCCGCCATACTCACTGCTGTCACTCAAATCATTGTTCACCATCATCCCAAATACTGTCCGTCACCTCATTGCATTTCATTCACCCGCCAATAAACTGCCGTCATGTATCATCATCCGCATACTTGCCGCCACCCCCCATTTCCATCACCCGCCATACTGCCGCATACATGCATAACATCCGCAATATCATTTTATTCACCCGCCAATACTGCCGTCATATCATTTTGATCATCCGCAAATACTTTGCCGTCACGGTCCCCATATCACCCCCATAAATACACTGCACGTCATATCATTATGTCACCATTCCCAATACTGCCGTCACCATCATTGCATCATCACCCCCAATACTGCCGTCAACGCCATTTCATCAACCTCCGCAAATACTGCACGTCAATAGGCCATTGTATCATCACCCGCCATACTACTGCCGTCATATTCATTTCATCCCGCTAATACTTAAATTACCGTCACCCCATTCATCACCCCGCCAATACTTCATATCATTTTATCATCCCAATACTGCCGTCACATCATTTGGTCACCCGCTAATACGCCGTCCACATCATTTTATCACCCATTACTGCCGTCAATAACATTATATATCAGCAAATACGCTGTCACATCATTTTATCATCCGCCAATACTGCGTCACATATTTATCACCCCCAATATTGCCGTGGACACGTCATTTCATCTCCGAATACTGCCGTCACGTCTCATCTCATCTTCCGCCAATACTGCCAAGTCACGCCATTTCATCATCCCACCAAAATATAACTGCCGTCACACATTTCATCACCCGCCAATGACTGCTCACGTCCCCATTTATGTCAATCACCCCCAATACTGCCGTCACGTCATTCCATCACCCAATACTGCAATCACGTCTTCTCATCACCCCGCCAATACTGCAGTCACGTCATCTCATCACCCCCAATGCACGTCATATGCAGTCATTCGTCCATTGATCACGTAATCCAATCCTGCCAATACTGCAGTCACGTCATTTCATCACCCCAATACTGCCGTCACGTTATTCAACCACCCGCAATACTGCCATCATTCATTTCATCATCCCACCAATACTGCCCATGTCACGATCATTTTTTCACCCGCCAAATCACTGCAATACTGCGTCACGTCATGCATCACCCTAAATACTGCCGTCACTTTCATTATTCAATCACCTGGCACCAATACTGCCGTCAACGTTTGTTTCATCACCCCAAATTACTGCCGTCACGTAATTTCATCACCCCTTTACAATACTGCCGTCACGTAATTCATCACCGCCAATACTGCTAGTCACGTTATTCAATCACCCACCAATACTTCCGTCACGTTATTCAGACAACTGCACGTGCCCAACCGTCATTCATTTTACACCCCCCTACTACTGCCGTCACGTAATTCCGTCATCTGTCAATACTGCCGTATGTCACGTCATTACTCATCACACGCTCACGTACAATACTGCCGTCACTGCCACGTCTTTTCATCCACCAACCCAATACTGCCGTCACAATAGTCATTCATCACCCGCCAATACTGCCGTCACGTTATTTCATCACTCCACGACATCCCAATACTGCCGTCACGTCATCTCCCATCACCCCCTAATACTGCTCGTCACGTCATCTCATCATATGGACAAATACTGCCGTCCACGTCATTGTCATGTCGCACCCCCAATTATAACTTGTCACCCGTCACGTCATATCATCACCCCAATACTGCCCCAAGTTTACCGTTTTATATACACCATCATCATCCCAAAACTGCCGTCACGTCCAATACCCATCACCCGCCAAATACTGCCGTCCACGTCATTTCATCACCCGCCAATACTTCTGCACTGCGTCACGTCACTCACGCATTACCACCAAACTACTGCCGTCCATGTTCATTTCATCACACCCAAATACTGTGCATGTTCACGTCATGGCTCATCAACCCCCAATACTTCCGTCACCCCGTTTATATCCATCACCGCCAAACGTTCACGTCATCTTTATCACACCAATACTGCCCGTCAACGTAATTATCATACCGTCAAATTGCCGTCACGTTATTCCATCACCCCTAATAAATACCGTCATCATTTCATCAAATACTGCCCTCAATATTCATACCCCGCATAAAATCTGCACACCGTTATTCAAATCATATACTGCAATAATGACGTCACGTCGTATACAATCATTTCCCAAACTACTGCCGTCACGTCATTTCCATCACCCCGGCCAATACTTTATTGCGACACATATCACCTCATCATCCGCCAATACTGCCCTATCACGTCATCTCATCACCCTCCAAAACTGCCATCACGAGATCATGTATCACCATCCAATACTGCCGTCACGTCACTTGTCATCACCCGCCAATACTTGCCGTCATCGTCACTAATCACCCCCAATACTGCCGTCACGTCATCTCGTCCTAATACTTTGCCCTATACGTCACCTCATCACCCCGCCAATACTGCCGTTTATCACCATCATCATCCGCAAATACTGGTCACGTCATCACTCATCACCCGCCAATAAACTGCGCCGTTCATCATCACCCCGCCAATCTGCCATCAATTTGGTTTAGATCATCTTGCAATACTGCCGTCACTTTTTTGATCATGTTTTACTACCCGTCAACGTCATTAAACCCATCTGTATACTGTTTTATGTCATTTCATCACTTCCAATACGCGCGTCACGATCATTTCATCACCCACAATACTGTCGTCAAAGTTATTTATCATCACCCGCCAAATACCTGATGTCACGTCATTTCATCACACACGCAATACTGCCCGACATAATTTCATCACCCCGCAATACGGGGGTTATCATCACAAGGCAACCCTTAAATACCGCCGTCATTTGTCATTATTTTCATTACCCAGCGCAATACATGTCAAGTCAGAATCATCAACCTCAATACAACCGCACAATATTGCCGTCACATAATATTTCATCATCCCAATTTACTGCCTTCATGTAGTCAATCACCTTGACCAATCTACGTCATTATCATCACCCGGGTCAAATACTTCTTCACGTCCAAAAACCCCCTCCCCAATACCCTGCCGTGCACGTTATTGCAATCACTCTCAATATTGCCCTGCGAACATCTTCCCGTTAAAAGTACTACTATAAGTCAAATCGTATATTTCATGCACCCCCAATACTGCCGTCACGTTATATACATCAACCGTTTTAAACTGTTGCGGTACATTTTTTCAATCACAGACCAAAATACTCGCCGTTGTATATATCATCCAAATACTGCCGTCACGTTATTCCAAAAATCATACCTGCCGTCATAACTTTTATTCATCGTACCTGCCAATACTGCCAAATCATTTCATGCTTCATCATTTTTCTGCAGTCACGTTTTCAAAATTCAATCATTCGCCAATAATGTCACGTTATTATTCAACATTATTCCCTAATACTGCCGTCACGTTAATTCATCACCCGCCAATACTGCCGTCACAGTCATCACCTCATCATTCGCCAATAATTGCCATCCAACGTCACCTCATTAACACCCCCAAATACTGCCATCACATCACCTTAATCACCATCCAATACTGCCAATCACGTCACCAATCATCACCCGCCAATACTGCGATTTCACTTCATCACCCGCCAATACCTGCCCATCATTCACCTCATGCGGGCGCTAAAACTGCCATAAATAACACCTTCATCACCCGCCAATACTGCAAATTATTTTATCACTTCATCACCCGCTAATTACTGCATCACGTCACACCATCACCCGCCAATTACTAGCTGTCATGACCATCACTCATCACCCGCCCAATACTGCCTAATGCAACTTCTCAGGTTATTTACATCACATCTGCGAATACTGCTCGTCATGTTATTTTATCATCCCCCACTACTACCGTCACACGTATAACTCATCAGTCAATACAGGGCGTGATGTCATTTCATCACTTCTCCTAAGAATACTGTCAGACGTCATTTTCATCACACCACTTTACTGCCGTCACCCCTTTTCATCACCCGCAAAAAACTGCCGTCATATTATTTCATAACAACGCCAATACTAAAACTGCCAGTCATATCATTTAATCACCCGCAAATACGGCTGTCAGGGTCATTTCATCACCCCGTTTTAATACCAGCCGTAACGTCATGTCATTTCATCACCCGCCAATAGTGCTGTAACAGTCATATCAGCACCACTCAATACTGCCGCCAAATATTGCCGTCATACCATTTCATCACCCCCAATTACTGCCTTCATGTAATCCAATCACTTGCCAATACTGCCGTGACGTCATTTCATCACCCGCAATTACTTCTGTCACGTCATTTCATCCCCGCCAGTACTGCCGTCATGTTATTCAATCACTCTCAATATTGCCGCCATGTCATTTCATCACCCGCAAATACTATACTGTCACGTTATTTCATCACCCCGCCAATACTTCCGTCACGTTATATCATCAACCGCCAAGACTGCCCATCACATATTTTCATCACAGGCCAATACTGCCGTCACGTAATATCATCATCCGTACAATACTGCCGTCACGTTATTCCATCACCCTCTAATCCTACCGTCATATCATTTCATCACCTGCCAATACTGCCCTCATGTCATTTCATCACCCGCTAATTCTGCAGTCACGTTATTCAATCATTCGCCAATAATGCCGTCACGTCACGTATACAATCATTTCCCAACCTACTGCCGTCACGTAATTTCATCACCCGCCAATACTGCCGTCACATCACCTCATCATGCCAATACTGCCATCGACGTCACCTCAATCACCCGCCAATACTGCCATCACATCACCTTATCACCATCCAATACTCATATCACGTCCTTCATATCACCCGCCAATACTGGTGAACCATCACGTCACTTCATCACCCGCCAATACTGCCATCACGTCACCGAACTCATCGGGCACTTTAGCCATAACGTCACCCTCATCACCCGCCAATACTGCAATTTTATCACCTCACACAAAATACTGCCATCACGTCACCCCATCACCCGCCAATACTGCCATCACATCACCTCATCACCCCCAATACTGACCATCAATTTGTAATTCATCATCTGCGAATACTGCCGTCATGTATATTTTATCATCCCCCACTACTACCGTCACGTAATAAACTCATCTGTCAATACTGCCGTTTTGTCATTTCATCACTCTCCAATACTGCTGTCACGTCATTTCATCACCCACATACTGCCGTCACCCCTTTTCATCACCCGCCAAAATACTGACGTCATATTATTTCATCACACGCCAATACTGCCGTGATCATTTCATCATCACCCCTCCAATACGGCTGTCACAATGTCATTTCATCACCCGTTAATTACCGCCGTCAAGGTCAAATTCATCAACCCGCCAATAGTGCTGTCAAGTCATTATCATCACCCTCAATACTGCCACAATATTGCCGTACATCAACCATTTAACACCCCAATTACTGCCTTCATGTAAATCCAAACCACTTGCCAATACTGCCGTGACGTCATTTCATCACCCGCAAATACTTTCTGTCACGTCCATTTCATGTACCCGCCAGTACTGCCGTCAATGTTATTCCCCGAATCACTCTCAATTTGCCGCTAAAAACCATGTCTTCATTTCATCACCCGCAAAATACTACTGATAGTTACGTTTATTTTCATCACCCGCCAATACTTCCGTCTACGTTATATCATCAACCGCAAGACTGCCATCACATATTTTCATCAATCACAGGCCAATACTGCCGTCACGTAATTCATCATCCGTCAATACTGCCGTCACGTTATTCTCACACCACCTAATACAGACCGTCATATCAGGGTTCATCATCACCGCCAATACTGCCCTCAAGTCATTGGCATCACCCGCTTAATTCTGCAGTCACGTTATATGATTCGCCAATAATGCCGTCACGTTAGTACAATCATTTCCCAATACTGCCGTCACGTAATTTCATCACCCCCAATACTGCCGTCACATCACCTCATCATCCGCCAATACTGTCCAATCACGTCACCTTCATCACCCGCCAATACTGCCTTCACATCACCTTATCACCATCCAATACTGCATGTCACGATCCACTTCATCATCACCCGCCAATACTGCCATCACGTCACTTCATCACCCGCCAATACTGCCATCACGTCACCTCAAGACAATACTGCCATACAAACGTCATTCATCACCCGCCAATACTGCAATTTATCACCTCATCACCGCAAAATACTGCCTCATCATCACGTCACCACCATCATCACCCGCCAATACTGCCATGACATCACCTCATCACACCGCCAATACTGCCATCAATTTGGTTTATTCATCATCATGCGAATACTGCCGTCAGTCAAATTTCATCATCCCCCAGACTACTTCCGTCACGTAAATAAACTCATCAGTCAATACTGCCGTCATGTCATTTCATCACTCTCCAATACAACTAACGACTAGTCACGTCATTCATTCATCACCCACAATACTGCCGTCACCCCTTTCACACCCGCAAAAACTGCCGTCATATTATTATCACACGCCAATACTGCCGTCAAATTTTATCAACCCGCAAATAACTGCGTCAGTCATTTCATCAAATTTTAATATTTGCGCGTTATTGTCATTGTCACCCGCCAATATGTGCTGTCAAGATCATCACCCTCAATACTGTGACGCCAATTTGGGGGCCGTCATACCTATTTCATCACTCACCCAATTACTGCCTTTCATGTAATCCAATCACTTGCCAATACTGCCGTTACGTCATTTCATCACCCGCAAAACAACAATACTTCTAGTCACGTCATTTCACATTTCCGCCAGTACCGTCATGTTAATCATCACTCTCAATATTTGCCCGCCATGTCATTTCATCAACCGCAAATACTACTACTGTCACGTTATTTCATCACCCCCCGCCAATACTACCGTCACGTTATATCATCAACCGCCAATACTGCCATCACATATTTTCATCACAGAATACTGACGTAAATATCATCATCCGTCAATACTGAACTTTATTCCATCACCCTCTAAACCTACCGTCATATCATTTCATCACCTACCAATCTGCCTCATGTCATTTCATCACCCGCTAATTCTGCAGTCACTTAATTCAATCATTCGCCAATAATGCCGTCAATACAATCATTACTGCCGTCACGTCAATTTCATCACCCGCCAATACTGCCGTCACATCACCTCCTTCATCCGCCAATACAATGTATGTATGTACCTCATACCCCCCCAATACTGTCCATCACATCACTTATCACCATCCAATACTGCAAATCACGTCACTTCATCACCCGCCAATTTTTGGTCACGTCAATTCTTCATACACCCGCCAATACTGCCATCACGTCCACCAAATCGGGCGCTAAATACTGCCATACGGTCACCCGCCAATACTGCAATGGTTTCACCTCATTCACCCGCAAATAACTGCCATCACGTCACCCCATCACCCGCCAATACTGCCATCACCAACACCATTCATCACCCGCCCAATACTGCCATATGATCAAACATCAACCCCACGCCAATACTGCCATTCACATCTATCTGTCACCCGCCAATACGTGCCATCACATCACCCGCCAATAATACTTCACATACCTCATCACCCGTTATTATCACGTCACTCATGCAAAGTACTGCCATCACGGTCACTTCGACTCATCAACCCGCCAATACCGCCATCACGTCACGTGTCTCATCATTTTCGCCAAATTAGCATCTTACGCACCTCCTACCCCTACCAATACTGCCATCACTCACGTCATTCTTCGCCAATACTGCCATGAACATCACCTCATCACCCGCCAATACTGCCACACATTCATCTCATCACCCGCCAATACTCGCCCATCACGGCATTACCTCCATCACCCGCCAATACTGCCATCATCACCGATTCATCACCAAATACCCATCACTTATCACCCTCATGCCAATACTGCCATCTTCACTTCATCACCCGCCAATACTGCCATCACATCACCACCTCATCAATGTACTGCCGTCACGTCACCTCATCACCCCCTTTACTGATCAACATCACCTCATCACGAATGGCCAAAACTGCCCGATCACGCACCTCATGCAACCCGCCAAAAATCTGCCATCAAACGTAACCTCAACACCGCCAATACTCCATCACGTCACCTCAATCACCCGCCAATACTGCCTTATCACGTCACCACGCTGATCACCAAGCCAATACCACCCTCCATCATTTCTCATTATCAAGAAAATACTGCCATCACGTCACCGGTCATGTCACCTGGGCTTATACATCCATCACATATACCTCGGCAATGAAAACCCGCGGTCACGTACCCTCATCACAGATAATACATTCCATCAAACGATAACCTCAAGAAAATACATCATTCACGATCATCACCCGCAATACTGCCATCAATCGTACCTCATCATCACCCGCCAATACTGAACGTCACCATCAACACCCGCCAATACGCCGAGTCATTCAATACAAATGATCACCATTTTTCATCACTCGCGCCAATACTTTTCACATTATTCAATCACACCTTAAAACAATCATTTTTCATCAAAACATATTTCGTTCACATGTCAGATTGAATCAAGATTATAATGTTTACAAACCTAAAAAAAATACGATGCTACAGTCCCAATGAATAGGGAAACGTTTATAACAAAATATGTCACGTCATTTCATCATCCGCCCAATACTGCAATGTCACGTAATTTCATCACCCCTAATACTGCCGTCACGTTATTTCAACACACCCCAATACAGCCGTCACGTTATGATTCATCATCCGCTCAATACTGTTGCCGTCACGTATCATTTCATCACCAACCAATACTGCCGTCACGTTATTTCATCGCCCCCAATATTTCCGTCACGTTTTTTCGATCATCCGCTAATACTTATGCCATCTCATGTTATTTCATCAAGACAATACTGCCGTCCACGTTATTTTCAATCGCCCCCAATACTGTCGTCACGTTTTTTCATCATCCGCCAAATACTGATATTCACGTTATTCCATCATCCCCAATATTGACGTCACGTCATTTCATAACCTTGCCAATACATCATTTCATCAAACAAATTTTCTTTTCATTTCAGCTTGAATCAAGATGGCCAAACCAACATGTAGATGCTGCATAAGGATGTAAAATAGGGAAACAGGTTAGTAACCAAATATTATACTAAATTGTGTGAAAAAAAACTTATATAGGTTCAGCAGTATTAAGTAAAAATAACAGCTTTGATGACTTTGACGGATAAACAGCAAGTCTCAATAAACACAAACATACATACTACATGTCAGTTTTGATGAAATTACAAATAAGTAGGTTGACAAATTACACTGTATTTATAGCCCCGTCTAATCTTCTCATACAAGAAAACATTAGAGAAACAAAAAAATGTTTAAAAAAAACGTCCATTTCACGGAAAAAAAATGAGAAGAAAGTTCCTTTACTTCTAGTATTACTTGACCAAATCAAGAAAAATTGGATTTGTCTGAACTTTGTCAAGTATACTTTTGTTAATATCATGATTTATTAACGTCCCTGATGATTGCGGGATGCGGTCGCTGATCAATGTGAAGGCTCCAAGCCAACAAACACAAGGATCCCGAAACAAGAAACGTAAAGTAAATATATTCGGTTTATTTGCACATTACGGTACGTATTGGTTGTGAGGTCATGAGTTTCGCGAGCGTAACGTCACACTTTTCAGAGAAAACGAAGTGAAATATTCGCTCACAAAATTAAACGTCCTTACATGATACCTACCCACAAGGGAGATAACCCAGCAATATGTAAAGATGGAATACCGATTTCAAGCAATCACGCGAACGTTATCTTTACAGAACAATTTTCTCAAGCTTCTCTCATAAAAAAATTCTAAATGTTGTTATTCTCTCCAACTCTGAAGTACTTCTGACATCTTCTTCCAGAAGTGGTTCGTATGTGTCTGATCAATCATGACATTCCTATTAAATTTCTTGCCATTGCTATGCTTATATCGTTAATAAAAGTCATTCGAATCGACGTCCAGTCATTGAAACACATAGTACTGAGAATTTGAGTGTTAAACGGAATATCCCGTTTTCATTTGTTCATGTATTATACTTCATTTTGTGTGCCAGGGAAATCATGTAAACATAGAAAGATAATTCCTACCAATAAAAAAATGATATCGCAAATAAAGGATAGTGACAGTAAGCTTAATAAAAAAATGTTCTTCTCATGTTTTTGGGGTGTTTGTGTAATAACAATTTGGGATTGTTGATATAAGATTATCATGGCAATCTGTTTTACTGAAATGAAGCATTACACTTGATAACCATGATGCTGAAATTGTCCATAGAGATTTTTTATGAAAATTTTTTTTAAATTTTATTTGTGTTTTCTTCAATGGTTTATATTTGCTTCGTGTCTAGAAACGGTTTCGAAAGACTTTTACCAGTACTGTGACTTTCATGTATATATTGTCGATGAATGCTATCGTGCTTTAGGCTATATTACTTTGCGTTAGAAAGCTCAGGTGGAATGAGTACCTTCAAATGTATAACATACCGATATAACAAAGTGTGCTACCCTTCCAAAATGCTACTCGAAATTCAAGAATGTATATATTATAAGAAACACATCAGCAAACTTCGAAGCATTGGACATGTGCCAACAAATACCGAATTCCCTTTATTAATGTTTGAAATGTGTAATTGAAGTTATGGGACAATCATGAAAAGCTCAATCTAGAACAGACAAATCATACCATCCATCATTAAATGCTGTATATATATTTTATGATTGAACACTTACACCCTGTGTGCATTTATCGCATACATTGTGCACTAAATTTTGTAAATGGATAAAATAAGTCAATGTTTGTATGGAATGCTGTAGTAAATTTGTCTCGTATTACTGGAATCGGTGTAATGCTTATAGCTATTTTTTGGGTTGGGCTTACAATTTATTTTACATGTAGTATGAAAAATGATGGAAAAAAAGGTAAATATTGAAATTAACGAAATGGTGTTCATTTCTTGTACATTCTGGTGCCGTCTTAATACATTATCAATGTTATTGCTGCAGATTAGATGATGTGGATGTGAATCATCAAAGCTAGTCATAGATACTTCTTGGTTTGAAATGTTGGGGAAATGTGTTTAAGTGCGGTTATTATTCCTATGCAAACAATTTTGGATTGATTATAACTAAACGATGTAATGTGATAAAAATCATTCTTGCATTGCAAAACAGTAAGCTTGCATTCTTGCATGGATGCAACATCAGCATTTGGTTTGTCGATAGATTTTTATTGGTGAGAAATACGACCAGGTTTGTGGAACCAAAAGAAGATATTTTCGGAAAATCTTAACTGGGATTGTTTTTGTGCACTTTATATTGCCCAGTTCTGACATTTTGTATGATTAGAGACTGCCTTTATATTTTTGGAGTTTTGCCGAACGCATTGGCAATCCATCAAATGATAATCAAGAAAAATACTCCATCAAATGATAATCAAAGAAATACATCATCATATGATAATCAAGAAAATATTCCATCATATGATAATCAAGAAAATACTCCATCAAAAATGATAATCAGGAAAATTTCTCCATCACATATAATCCATGAAAACATTCGGTCATATGATAATCAAGAAAACATTCCATCAAATGATAATCAAGAAAATACATCATTATATGATAATCAAGAAACTACAACATCAAATGAAAAATCAAGAAAATGCTCCATCAAATGATAATCAAGAAAACTTTCCATCAAAAGATAATCAAGAAAACATTTCATCACATGATAATCAAGAAAATACTCCATCAAATGAAAATCAAGAAAATGCCCATCAAATGATAATCAAGAAAACATTCCAATAAATGATAATCAAGAAAATACATCATTATATTATAATCAAGAAACTACATCATCAAATGAAAATCAAGAAAATGCTCCATCAAATGATAATCAGAAAAAACATTTCATCACATGAAAATCAAGAAAACATTCCATCAAATGAAAAATCAAGAAAACATTCCATCAAATGAAAATCAAGAAAACATCCCAATAAATGATAATCAAGAAAACTTTTCCATCAAGAGATAATCAAGAAAACATTCCATCACATGATAATCTAGAAAACATTTCATCAAAATGAAAATCAAGAAAACATTCCAATAAATGATAATCAAGAAAACATTCCATCACATGATAATCTAGAAAACATTTCATCAAATGAAAATCAAGAAAACATTCCAATAAATGATAATCAAGAAAACATCCATCATATGATAATCAAGAAAACATTCCATCACATGATAATCAAGAAAATACTCCATCAAATGAAAATCAAGAAAAACATTCCAATAAATGAAAATCAAGAAAACATTCCAATAAATGATAACCAAGAAAACATTCCATCACATGATAATCAAGAAAATACTCCAATAAATGATAACCAAGAAAATGCTTCCATCAAATGATAATCAAGAAAACATCCCATCACATGATAATCAAGAAAACATTCCTTCAAATGATAATCAAGAAAACATTCTATAAAATGATAAATTTAAAAGAACATTCCATCACATGATAATTAAAGAAAACATTCCATTAACTGATATTCAAAAGAACCTTTTTACAGAGATTAATTCGATGGTAAATGGAAATCATAAACATGGATGTTCTGAGAAAATAAAACATTCAAAATATTCCTGAATGCTTTATAGGGTTTTTGGTTACCAGTTGGATGTAATGATCGAGTGAGACTTATATACAATAAATACAGTTAGTAAACCGGAGTGATGAATTTACCTAAATGATCACATTCAATTCGGTATAGCGCTTTAAATTGGTTAATATTTCCATGCTCAAATTTTTAAATTCTGTTACTTTAAACTGATAACACTAATGATTTTAACCTATATTAACCTTGATTATATTGCATTGGTAAGGTAACATATATTTTAATATATGTTAATTCAAAATTTGATCAACGGCAAAGAAAAAAAACCTGAACGACTGGTGCAAGTTCGGCAGGCATTGCCAATTCAACTCATTAAATGGTAGATTGAATGTATGTTTTTCACTGCACTAAATGTTACGAAAGTTTACCGATACTTGCTTTATTATACAATGCATATAATTTATTTATTTTTAGTCGTTTATCATTACTTATTTATTCAAAGAAAAAAGCGCGTTGTAAACTACCTTCGTATGTTTGTATAATTCGCAACATAGATAGAGAATATCAATGTTACATTTATTTTATAGGTCATCCGAATTGGCATTTATCATATATATGTATTCCTCAAACAAGGTCATATACATGTGTATCACTATCTTCACAACTGTTTAGATAACAAAATCTGAAGATGAAATATTATCAAAGTTTCTTTTCTTTATCATATGTTTGCCTAAGAAAAAAACCAGACAAGTAGGTTATTTGAATGTAGTGATGTGTGACATGTTATATCATGTATTTAAAAGTGAAAATAAAGTATCCCCATACTAACTTTTATGAAACATACTCCCAAACATTGTGATATGATGTATACAACTAATTTGAATACGCAACGGGTAAAAGTTCAAATCAAGCAAATATTTTGTACTATATTTTTCAAATTGAAATGAGATTTTTTATTCATCGATGTCCAACTATTACAAATTATACAAAAAGTCTCATTTTGAAATCATAATATCGAAATTGAAATCATAGAACATATTTCCCTTTCAAATATGTTAAGGTATGAAAAGAAAAATATACGAAAACACTGACAATATTGTGAAATTTATATTAGAAATCATACTCTTTGGTGAGGCTGAATTATGTTTTTTTTTCAATATCGCTCATTTTTATTAAGTTGTACATATTTTCTATATCTAGGAAAATACAATGCATATATATTGAAAGTTTGAGTATGTTTTTATATGCAAAATATCACGTTAAAAATTGTCAATTAAAATTTGATGTACATTTATATTGAGAATGTAGATTAATTGGAAATTAATGGGGTTTAATTGACTAGCTTATTGATAGATGTTAATCAAAATGTGTATTATGTACGATGTGTATGTAGAAGCTTTTTGTGCAATTTTCATTTTTTTTTTTTTTTTATACAAATATTTTATTTTCTTCACAACAGATATTGAATACAAAAACAATAAGTCTCATTAAACTATGCTTACAAAATATAAAATATATCCTTAAAAAGCTATGTTTACGTTTCAAAAACGTTATGTCCATGAAATAGTACTTGCATCATTATAGTTGTAACAGCATTCGATATGATTTATCAGATGATAGGGATTATCCATTTTTCTCTATTTCTCTCTCCTAAAATTTGTAATCCTTCAATAACTGGAATCATTATAAATAATTAAGTGTCAATTAAATGTATTTATATTTTTGTATGTAGAACGAGAGCCCTCCTGTGTGAGGACAACATTGTTCGGGATGTTAACCCCATGGCGGGTTTTTGTTTATGTTCATATATATGTGCAATATTATAAATATATTTCTTTCGTACCTACGGGTGTAATACTAGCTACCCATGCAATAAAGCCTCGTGACGTCACGGCGTCAACAAAATTTCTATTTCCTCGGAAAAAATTTAACATTGTTTTAATAAACTTGACCGGTTTTACTATAAAAGATGCAAACAACGGAATTTTTGTTGAAAATATCACATAACGAAAAATTGACTTTAAACCATGGATTTCTTCGAATTTATTTCAAAATGGCGGGATATTATTGTTGTAAAATTGCAATAAATAGTCGAGGTATGAAAGAAAAATACTCTTTCATAAGTGGATATGAAGGATAGGGATATTCTACCCTTGGGACCACAAAATGTTGCAAAACCCTCGGCAAGCCTCGGGTTTTACTACATTTTGTGACCCTCGGGTAGAATATCCCTATCCTTCATATCCACATATGAAAAGAGTCTTATATTACATCGTTTATATATATATATTCCTTTCAAGTTAGGGGAATAGAATATTTGTACTGTAGAAAGTGTTTTCATAATATCATTGTGGACACTGGTAGATAGAATATTTAACTATAATTTTTCATTATTGTGATATCCATGACGTTATTATTTAAAATGCTCATTTTTACTTTTGAAAGAAAATTATATCAATCATACAATATCAAATATTATAAATTTTCACAACTAATGAACTCTACAAATATCAAAACATTAAGTAATTCATGTAAATTCATCAAAGTTCTATTTTTAAAAAGTTAATATGTAATATTAATTTGTCCTTCTTGAATATATATCATATTTGTTGAATACTATAGATATGTTTTTATATACTTCATACTTTTATAAAGAGATTGAATAAAGGTTAAAAGGTGAAAAGAAAGTTAGAGTTAGTTATTATGATTGTATTACAGAATAAATTAGAGAAATATGAGTAACCTTAACAGTCCAGACAACGGATTAACAGTATCTTTCTCTACCTAGAATAGTCCAGTAAAAATACGAAAAATAGAGGCCTAACCTCCAAATAATCGCAACAGAAACTTAATATTTTAACATGAAAAAGTCACCAAAAACTCATGTGCTCCGAAAGTCGTTTTTTAACACCCGGAAAAATAAGGAAATATTAAGAAATCATACTTTTTGATCACTTTTAAAGTACAGCATGAGCTATTTTGCAATACTTGAAATATGAAATCAGGTACTATATGATAGTAAGACCAACTTTTTTTAGTACAAATATCAGTGTATGTTTTATGCCTTAAAGGATTACCTTTTCTTTTGATATCAATGTATGACCGACAATACATTAAGCAGAAAAAAACTAGATAACAACCCGTTTAGATTTTGGACAAAACACCCATTTTGGTAGCTAATATTTCGGATAATAGAAAAGCAAATGCTTTCAAGTATGTTATATATCCTTTTGGTATATTTTGTACTTGTTATTTTTGATCATATGTTGTAAAAACAGTATAAATATGCACATATTATTTAGGAGTAAAAACTCCCTTCACGTAAATTTGACTGAATACCAAAATATAGTTGTCAATTTTAGATGATAATAGCCTACAAAGAAAATGAATTGATAACTATATAAACTCTTGAGACGGTATTAACTGAATAATTTTGAAAGAAAAAGACCAACAGACCAACTTTGAACAACTATATTATCTCAGCTAGTGAAAGTAAAATGTTTTACTTTTAAAGACTTTAATCACCAAAACAAAAATTAGTATCAATAGCATTGTTGATAATTATAATTTCTTATCTTAGCAATCCAACAAAAGCACATTTAGCTATTACAAGGATAAAATGATGCAATTTTCACGTTGTCATACTTTTTCTCTGTGTTGATTTCAACTTGTGTTTTTTGCAATCTGTGCTGTCCCTCTTGCCATACAGGTATTTCCTAGTTTCTCATGATAACCATTTAAGTTTATATTTCGCTTCAAAGTTGGCCAATTAAGCAAGTATTCCTATTTTTCTGATTTTTTGGGGGTCAAGAAAAACACTTTCCCAATTATTTTATTTGTAGCGACTTTTTTTTCTTTTATAAAACAAAGTCAGATATGTATGAAAAACAAAGAAAAGTTATGTTGCAATTATTTTGGGGTAACACCCTATCTTTACTGGATAAAAGATATGATAAAGATATCACAATCCAAGGGATAATCTATTAACGTCCAACCCGAGGCTTGCCGAGAGTTGGAAATCCTTCCAAAAAGAAAAGAAAAAATGAGATAATAGCCTAAAAGAAGCATTTTCACCGCGACATACAATGTAAACATCGTTCCGACGACTGCACTTCAATATTGACGATATCATCGACAATGAAAGCCAAAACTACACCGCATGAAGTCATGACGTCACGTAATAATATTCTGTCATACCATTGCAGTCGGCCATTCTGTCATACCATTGCAGTCGGCTTAAATCAGTGAATGGCGGGGGAAATTGTATCTTTCCCTACCTTGAGGGTAGGACAGGGAAATCTCTATCCGAGGAGGAGATTCACGACTGTCTAACCCGAAGTTTGCCTAGGGTTTGACTGCCGTGAATCTCCTCCAAGGGTGGAGATTTTCCTGTCCTGCTCTTTAGGTAGGGAATGATCCTTTCTCTGCCCAGGTAATTGCCAAAAATAAATGTTTAAAACTACTAATAGCTAATGATTTATTCGATTTCAAAAACAAAAAAATATTTACTAACTAGTCTATTCTATTTCAATGCGAACACATATATCCATTTATTAACTCTATCAACTTAAAGATTTTTATTTTCAAATTTGAAAATTTGTTTCTATGTTTTTTTCGTCTTCATTTTATCCAAGAAAGAGAAACATCATCATGTCGTTTGGGGATCATTATAGCTGGTTGTATATAGGCAGAACCTTGACTTGTGTGTAAAATTGAATGTCATCCAAGAGGCCTAGAACGTGTCAAATTATTTAGGACACCATCACTTGACCCAAAAATCTTATTTTGACATATCTAAGTTTATATTTGATAAAGATATACTTAAGTGCTGACACATGCACTTCGATTCTCCTCCAATAACCAAAAAGATAACCTAGGTTATGAGACCAGAAGAATTCGGAGCTGATAAAAATAAGTGTTTATTCAAACGATAAACGACAGTCAAAATCTACACAAACATGAACCTGTGTCCCTCTGTTCTTTGATGTAGATTCCATACTACCAGGTTTGTACTGATACATGCTTCACGTGCTTGAAAATAAATAAAAGGACTATGTATAGTTTGGGCCCTTTCAGGTCCCCAGATCCATCGGTTTTTAAACTAAAAGCAATTAGGTTGTAATATTTGAATATCTAGTCCATCTTTTATATCAATTGCAATGAAGTTATGAAATCAAGCAGCCTATTTGATATGTATGCCTTTACAAAGTCGAATCTGGTAAAAGCAGCTCTCCTACTTCATTTATAATATACATGTTATAACACTAGTAAACATAATGGCATGGTTAATTGGTGGCAGAAATATGTACTGAACCCTGTGAACTTGCATAACTGAAATGAACAATTTTTTGCATATTTTGCTAAAATTCACAAACAACACAACAGTCAACAGTAATGTCTAAGGTTAGGACGGATGCATAGACACTTTTTATCAACTAAGTTATGTTTAACTATATCAACTACATAAGTTACGTTTAACTATATCAACTATTTACGTTTAACAAATCACTATATTTAGTGATATATGGGCATTAAACTTTTACCGACTTTCTTTCGCGGGTACTAAATTTTGCGATCGCCATCTTAAAACAGGTTTTAAAATAACATTTGCGGATTTAAAAATTGAATGGAAAACAGATGTATATTAATTACAATTTACATGCATCGCGACATTCAGGATACAAAGTTGGTTTACAGTAAGCGAGATTTTGTCATTTTGTTGACTATTTTCTCAGAAACAATATAAAGGCAAAATTATTACCAAACTTAATATTTACATGAGATTATGTACAGCGTAGGTTACCAACTAAGATACAGGTTTTGGAGACATGTATAAAGTTAGTTCAAGGATGCGCTGTATGGTTTCAAGCAAACATTGGTCAATATTGACCAAACTGCAAACTATGTATGGACAAGGTTAACTTTAAGTATGTATAGAGACTCGTTAATTGTTGTGTAGCTTGTCAATTTTGGCAAAATATGCGAAAAATGTATACTTTAACGAAAAATAGGCAGGGTTTGGAATATACTAGTATTTCTTTAACCAAATAGCCATGGCATTTTGTTTACTTATAACGTGTCTATGGCAGGTACAAGAAGCGTTTGTTTGACCGAATTCGACTTTACAAAAGAATACACACTAGGTTCCTTTGGCCTTTAACGAGTACACAGTAATACGTAAACTTTATCATGTCAAAGTGCACCTAAGAAGTAATATATAGAGGCATGCAAGATGTCACTAGTTTAAACACGGGCTAATAACTTAAAGTGAACAGTCGGGCAAGGATGGCTAAAGTCGGTAAAAATGGTGTGAATGTATCCAGTATAATTTCTTATGGAATGTAAAAAATAAAATCTCTCGTCAAAATCTGTCTGCGTATGAAGAAATTAATTCAAAGTATGGAAATTCTAAAACGTCCTCCCGGCTCACTAAGTCCGTGGTTACATTTCCACACAGCCTCGCTTTCAATGCTTTCAACTTTTCTTTACTTTAATGGTCAGAACTGGGAAACTAAGCATAACTTGACCATCGTATTAATATGTGAGAACTTTTGGAAGGCCAATGAACGCATTTAGACTGGTTTTCTTTGGCCGACTATTCACTTTAAAGCTACCAAATAAACATGTCAACAACTTTAAGGAATATTTCAATTCATGTACAAACTAATTAACATTTAAATGCACAACAAATAAATTAGAAATAAACAATATCATTTTTTTTTACTTTTAGATGATCGATTATCAAAGATAATTAAAACATCTTACATGTTTAAGCTGGCTATAGCCTCAAATATCCATATCTAACAAAACTTATTGACGTAATTGGGATGGTTATAAGATCTTTATGATTAAAAGAATATGAAATCTTTTTTTTAAAGGATTCAAGTACATGTACTTCACTTTAGTATTGTAGAGCATTATCACAGATAATATAAACCATTGATCTGAACAATATATAACAAAGCATAGCATTCTGAAACACGCAAATAGATAACAATTTCAGACATGAATTGAGTAATTTTCAACCGTAATAATGTTGTTCCGTGACTATACATGTAATTCTGACGTGGGTCAGTTGATGCTGAAGAGGTAACTAAGAGAAATTGTTGACGTAACTAAGGTGATGACTAGTGACGATAAACTATATAAATCCCTCTCTATCCTTATGCTTTCAAACGAGCAGAAAGAAGCCTACGGTTCGCCGGACGGAGCAGTTTTAAGATTTAACTGACGAAAGATAAGGTAAGACACTTTTGAGTAAAGCTATTTTTTATCTTGGATAACATCATTAAGTCATAAAAATAAATCAGAAAAACAAATACAAAACAGAACTTATATCAGAATCACGAGATTTTTCAGTGTTTTACGCACATTTTAAGGACCAATACCTTTCCGAAACGGCTTTCAATTTTTAAATAGGAATGCAAACGAGATCGATAATTTTGTAGAGTCGCAACAGTTATTAACCTACCATTAATACCATACGTATCATCACTTTCTGAACGAATTGATTGAGATAAAAAAAAAATGATAATTTTCATAACGCGAGTTGTCTTATGTTTCCCGCCGTCGTCCTAAATACCGCGCGATAGATGACTATCACTGCGTCTACGCTGTTATCATATATTACGCAGGAAAACTTACATATGTTTGGTGTTGTAACCTCATTTTAGGCCATCGGTATATATTTTCTGATGTTATGAATGTTTTTAAGACAACTTTATGATTTGCCCCGGAAAGGAAGTGGTCCTTTAATCTGGTCATAAATGTTTTCTCCAATTTTCAATTTGTATTTTCGTTTTGAATTATTTGTGTGATATTATTCTCTTCATTTCTATAAAATAAATTTCCAATATATTGTACACGCATACGAACGTGCAAACACGAACAGATAAAAAACAATTCTACAGAATTAAAAAATCTTTGGTATATTTCTCTTCCATAGATAATAAGATCAACTTCGTCCTGGCCTCATGCAGGAATTACAGGGTGTCCCATAAATTATGCTACACTTTCAAAATTCAATATTTTCTTTAATACAGCACGTAAATCACCAGGATTTCATCTCCAAAAGCCTACAATCATATATTTCATATTTTGATTATCAAACAGCTGAACAGACAATTCTAGGTAATCCTAGCAACAATTTTCACAAAAGACACATTTTTGAAAAATGTGGTCAATAAGCAGCCTTATTAATGCATTGAACAATATTTTCTGGTGTTGGTGATAATTTTCTGTACTTCTGGTAATACTCACACAGAAAAGATTTGAGTTGTTGAGAACTGGGTCATCACATGACCAAACCACTGTTTTACAAAAGTATAAAACATTTTGCAGTGTCTGTATAATATCTTATCATTGATGACGTCATTATGACGTCAATGGTTTTCAGCAGCATCAAAATATTATTTCATATTATGCATACAATAAAACGTTTGATTGCATGTTTTCAAATACCAAATTATCTTCTTTGTTGCTCATGTTTGTCAAAATTAATTTCATTTTGAAAGTGTAACCTGATTTATGGGATATGAACTGCGTGATAAGACACATTTACAATATGTACGATAAAAAACAACAATGTCAACTGATAACCATACACTCATATAACCTACGTATTGAATCGCGAAATGTTGATCCATTATTTGGAGAGAGAAAAACAAACCAAAAAGAAAAATAAACTAATATAAATATGACTTTATATGTAGTATAATGTTAGAATCTTATAGAAAATTTCAAAATCCCGTGGCCTGTTGGCCAATCTATCTCCGTAAATACTTTAAGCTTGGTTTACTGCGCACCTTAATTCAGAGCGTCCTCATTAAAGTGAACAGTCGGGCAAGGATGGCTAAAGTTGGTAAAAATGGTGTGAATGTATCCAGTATAATTTCTTATGAAATAGAAATAGAAAATCTCTCGCCAAAATCTGTCTGCGTATGAAGAAATTAATTTTAAGTACAGGAATCCTAAAACGTCCTCCCGGCTGACTATGTCGGTGGTTACATTTCCGCGCAGCCTCGCTTTCAATGCTTCAACTTTTCTTTATTTCAATGGTCAGAACTGGGAAATGTAAGCAGAACTTGACTGTCGTATTAATATGTGAGAACTTTTGGAATGCCAATGAACGCATTTAGACTGGTTTTCTTTGTCCGACTATTCACTTTAACTTTTACAAGGCTATTTCCAACACACTGTTAAAAATTATAAGTTATGATGTAAAAGAAGGGGAATCATATTATGAACATTATGCTTTATTTCTATTTTGTTTCTGTGTATTTCAATTTTATTTCAACTGGTCAACGTGCACGAAGTATGTATTTTTTTATTGAAAATTCATACACTCTGATCAAATTAAAAAATCTTCGAGGAATCGGAATAAGACTCTGAGTTATGTGTTTGTTTTGTTTTGCTTCGTTTAAACTAGGTTGCACGCACAGGGACCTGGCACGATTTTTTTAAAAACTAAGAGTATACATATATATATATATATTATAGTATTGGATAAAAATTTTCATGTCATGTCCCTGTGGTTGCACGGTGGAAAATCAGTCAGCTCTCAGAACATGACACCCCTACTTTAATATGTGTGTGTTATAGATTATTCTAAATATAAATACTAGTCCGGGCGCCACCGGTAAAAACACAGAAATCTTTTATATATATATATTTTTCTTTGTTGATTATTACAAATCCATGTGTATATAAGAAGATTCAAATGGATGTGTAGTTTTCATCCTCGAGCATTTTGAAATATTAAAGATAGTGTCCAAGATGGCCGCAGAAAATTGAAAATTGCAATCGTTCCTTCAGAATCCACATAAAACTAACACTAAATATCAATTAATGTTATTTTAAAGCTTAAAATATTTAACCAGTTGTACCATCATGAAATGCAACAGTTATCCGAATTCAGTCTAAATCCTAGTCTCGATCTGACAAATGTACTGCTATAATACAAACGTAAATAAACTTGCATCTGGATGGTTGTCGACTGATTTGAGAAGAATACAGATTTTAGATTTCAATTAGACACACTAAAGTGTGGAACAAGGGTCAAATATACATATGTAAGTTTATTAGTTAACCGTCCTATTAACAGCCAGGTTAATGTAATGACGTGCCAGGTTTGTTGGTGGAGAAAAGCCGGAGTACCCGGAGAAAAACCATCGACCAGTGGTCAGTACTTGGCAACTGCCCCACATGGGATTCGATCGAACCCGCATCCCAGAGGTGGAGGGCTTGTGGTAATATGTTTGGTTTGGTTTGTTTAGTTTTACGTCCTATTAACAGCCAGGGTCATGTAAGGACGTGCCAGGTTTGTTGGTGGAGGAAAGCCGGAGTACCCGGAGAAAAACCACAGGCCAGCGGTCAGTACCTGGCAACTGCCCCACATGGGATTCGAACCCGCATCCCAGAGGTGGAGGGCTTGTGGTAATATGTCGGGACATCTTTACCCACTCGGCCACCGCGGCCCCCAAAATTAAAAAATACATATAATTTTTTGATATTAAAGGAGTATATCAGAAAATTCAAACACATAGTGTAGATATGATTTGGTTTTGTGAGTTTAACGTCCTATAACAGTCAAAGGAATTCAAGGACGTGTTAGGTTTTAATTTGTTGGTAGGTGAACACAGACGGAGTACCTGGAGAAAAACAACCGACCCAGCGGTCAGTTGTTAAAAAATGCCCCACGTGGAATTCCAACTCGCAAGCAAGAGGTGTTCAAAGATATATACATTCATGTACTATGTCGGGCATATTAAGTTCTTTTACCTTATCGGCCAACGCGGTCCTTATATATGATACATCGTGTGTATGTTATGTTTTTAGTAATTAGATAATATCTCAGACACACAACTGACTAAGAAAGACGATTTTATAGCTTGTGCCCTACCGAGCCCCGAAACGCAGGACCCGTGGCACCACATCGCCTAGCCAAGCATACCTATACTAACCGTCCGATTACGGAGTTTTCCGGACTGCCGAATTCCGTGCTCTTCAGTCCAATTAATTGTCCACGTACGAGTTCTACCCCTTGACCTTGTACTCGGAAGACAGGCATTTATGTAACTATACGAGTATTATAATCAATACAGCGTTTGGTATGTTTTATATATTTATATATCATTACGTAAGTATAATAAATAAACGTATTTCTTTTTTCAAAATATGAAACCTAAAGCCATATTATATTATATGCCATTTTATGCAAAGTATGCTACGTTCCCAACTCTGTGATCTGTCCTTACGGCAAAGTGCCTAACCAAAGATCAAGGTCTCTACGTTCTGGGCAATAAAAAACTATGAAAACAAAAGTTGTGAACACTAGGAACTCATAATGAATTTGTTAATTTTGGGTAATGGGTGTGTTTTAATGACAATCTCTACAAGTCTTTTGCTTTCTGACTTACAGAACGTATGTAAACATCCACGCGCCCGATCACGTCTAACTTCGTGCACAATGTCACACACTTTATGGCATGTGCCGGGCGCCGTAGCCTTTATATCTTATACCACAGGCGATGAATTCGAATAGATTTACATACATTTAAAATTCTTATTAATTTTGTAAGTATTATCTCACTTTATTGTATCTGATACTCATATCGATATATTCTGCATGCGAAACATGTAAGGTATCTACAGAATACGTACCCGTACCCAAGCTCAAACTTCATGTTTAAAAAGCGTGTGGCTAAAAATATATATTGCGTATCTCAATCAACACTGAAGTTTGATCTCCTATAGAAAACCAATGAACCGTTACATGACTGCATGTACCCGTGTGAAAGGTGTTCAGGTAAACGCCCGTGGCTATGACCTGGCAGCCGTCGTTATGACAACACACTCAGTGTCAAATGATAGTGTGTATTGTACACATGACTGAGATGGCCTTGGATTTTCTCGGCACGTGGCGACAACAAATTGTCCGGATTATTGCGGGAATTTATTAACGAAAATTACGTTCCGTTCCCAAAATGGAGTTCCGGATTCGGAATACGAATTTCCGGACTAGTGAGTATAAATAACGTTACGGAAATCCGTTCCCTGACATTTCCGTCCGGATTGTGAGTTTTCCGGACTATCGGCGTCCGGATTATCGCGGGTCCACTGTATAATAATTAAAAAAACCACACACACTCCACATGTAGTCCGCTAAACCTGCCTATATATGATTAGGCTTTTTTTTTTTTTTTTTTTGCCTAATATATAGACTATATATTAGGCAAAAAAATAAATAAAAAAAGCCTAATAATATAGGCAGGTTTAGCGGACTAACTCACATGTAGGATTGTCCTCCTTCGTGAGTTGTGTTTCCGAGATGTCATAAAACATGTATAACCATTTGAAATTATATAGTTTAAAATAGAGTAGTCAGTCTAGTTGATACAAAACGATTTTCTCTACAGTACAGATCTACTAACATGAGATTAAACACGTACGTACATCACACACAAAAAAATAACAATATGTCCGTTAAAACCTGGGTGGATACTGTTATGTTTTGGTATATACTAACATTGAATTCCATGTACTCATTCGTGACTACAAGAAAATAGCCAATCAATATCTTTTGCGCCAACTTCGATAGCCAAGGAAAGAGTAACGTACTGAATATCCATTTACAAAATAAATTACACGGAATTAAGCAATGCATGTTTCTTTCCTTGTCATTCTATCATGATCACTAACTAACAATTCAAGAAATGTTTAACACCTAATATTTAACGCGTTAAAAGTAAAGTGTGTTTAACCCGTTAAATCATCTCATTTTAACATCATCGGCATTACATACCACCACCACCCCCCACCCCCCCCCACACACCCTAAAAAAAAACCTAAATAAATATATAAAATAAATAAATATTAAAATTGATTCGGATTTCTGAATCGTGAGCCACCATGGAAAAGGAAAAACTGCGTCTTCTAAAGCATTGAGTAATGGAATTTTGGTATCTAAAGATATACAATATGAAACTAGTTATCCTTCTAATTTCATTATAATCTAATTTAGATATGGAAAGCGTCCATTAATTATCTGATCTTAGTAACACCGCGAAGTTAGTGAAACCTGTAACTACAGAACGCCGGCCCATATTGTCCTATTTATCTTTTACGGAGGTTAATTTTACGAAAATCTATATTTTATGTTTCATTTTCTTTCGTTACCGCGACGACCTAATTTCGCGTTAATAAAGACTTTTTCATGGTGATTTAAAATTCTATTTATGATTATTTATTTATCTAATAAGAAAACACGTTTACATTGTATATCAGTTGCAAAAAATTACCTTACCCTGGTTATCATATACTCAAATCTAATTAGCACGACATAAGTAGCTCAATATTTCTTAATTACCAACTAAGCTACTGAGAAAACATACAGGCCTACGTGGCCTTTTTCCTACAGTTACCTCCCTTGGTGTAAACAAAAATTATCGCGGGAAAATATGGCGGATGTCGAGGTAATGGAAGTAGACACTGCCGAGTCAACAAAAAGTAAACCTAAAGCTGGAGGCAGTTCTGGATCGAGTCATGAGCTACCATGGTAATGATTGTGTGCAAGAATTATCGATGACATTTCGGACATAGCTCTCTTTTCTCAGAAATAACAGGTCTTGATTATATTTCTTCTGAACCCCGGCGAACAGGACATCAAAATGAAATAATGTTCTTCCAAAAGGCTACTGTAGCCAGCTGAGTTAGGATGTTACTGTGTTGACATGACGTAAATAAGAGCTTCAAAAACGTCTCTGATTTGGTGAACGTGTTATAAACATAAATTGTTGAGTTACACAGGTTTATGCATATGTATCCCCCCCCCCCCCCCCCGCTCAATAATATTCTTACAAAAGCGTATAAGTTATGACCGAATAATTTAAAGTTATGACATAGGCCTACTGAAGCTGGCGAGTTTGGAACAAATTAAACTGAAGAAAAAGACATTGATAGGGATTAGGATTTGGGGGAAACTACCATTTCCAAAATTAGGGGGAAAAGTTTGGCAAAATCAAGGATTTGTAAGTGAGAAGGATTCGTAGTGTCTGTCACTTTTACAACTACTAAACACCACGCTAGAGACGCTTATGAACCCCAGACAATCCAAACACCGTCGGACCCGACGGACATGTCCGGTAAACAAAAAACTTACAAACCGGTCGGTAAAAAAATACAATTTTCCGGACATGGCAAAATCATGATGATAAAGCGAAAGTGTCATGGCTGACGTTATTTAAAAGCACACCGATAGGGCCTAGTCAGTATGTCTCGTATTTGAGGATGGTCTGATGTCATGTTCTCTTTGTAAAGAATATTACGGGTTCAACTCACGTGATAATTTAAACCAGAGATTAAAAAACTTGCGAGGGCAGAACAAATTCATAACGGGATGTTCAAACAGGAAAGTATCAGCGGTGCCGGCGGAATCGGTGGCTGTAAAAACATTACAACAACTGAAAAAAGCGGATACTGAGAAGATGTTGATTCTTTTTAAATCAATACATGCCATTGTTAAAGCAATCGTCCACTGTCAGACTTTGAGTGGCTATGTGAACTGGATGTCGCAAATAGAGAATGTGAACATTATTAATGATATATATGACAACAAGGACATAGATGATGATTTCTGTGATGACTTTCAGTCAATAGCAGATAATTTCATGGGCATCATGATGTATTCCAGGGAATAGTAGCAAGATGTTTGGATCTTTATCCTTGTTTTAACTGTTTCTCCAACTACTTTTCCTTTTAAATCTCGTAACTTTTCCAATCCTGTAAGAAGAATCTAATCATAGAGAATTATCCATGGTTAATCAACTACCAGCTGAGCAATAAAATGATTGTAATTTTGTTATCATAGCTTCGCTTGTTATATTTCCATTATTAAATTCCTTTCCTGTACCATATACACATCAACCAACAGCAAAACAAAAATCATGTCAATTTTCAGTAAATATTTTTGGTCTGGTAAAGTTTCATCTGGTCTGGTGAAAATGAAAATTTTACCAGACCAAATGTCCTGTACAAAGTGTTTTCGCATTGTCTGTGAACAATGTCCTGTAAGTTTTCAAACGTTTCGACTTGCTTTAAAGACGGAAGATATAGAAGAAATGTCTTAAAACTTTCGTTAAAAAAACACGACCGCTCATGAAATGGCAGCACGCTTCAGAAAGTAAGACGGTAACCCTCGCACCCCCATGCTACATCAAAGGCTGCGGCGGCAGATATCAAAGGAAATCAGTCGTCGCCCAACGTCACGGTCAGTGCACAAACACAAAAGCGCCTGCGCTGTCTTTGCCCAAAACTCAGTGTGGACTTATCCTAGGGGGAAAAGTTTGGCAAAATATAGGGGAATTAATTGACTCCTCTGCATGATTTTGGAAATGATGTTCATTTTGACTTAAAAGAGCTGTAAAACAATTTATTTTAATTTTAGAATATTTTACCATCTGAAGATTCAGGTGTGTATTGTAACTGCACAGCTGCAGGACAGGAGAAAATGTAGCTTTAGACTGGGGCTCGAACCCTGGACCTCTGAATACGCCAGGGGCTACTGTCACTAATGTTACATTCACCCCATGTCATAATATAACTTAACTGGAGCAACATCAGACAGGTAACTTTCAGCTGAATTTGGTCCTTTGATATACAGTACATCTAAAGAATCAAATAATGGTACATTGTGGATGACTGTATCGCTTTGAAGTCGCATGGGTGGCATTCAATCTGATTAAAATACAGATCACCATTATACACTACATAACATAATGTATAATAGTGAGCTGACGTATTTCAATCAGATTGGGAGGCTGCAGGCCTAAGAATCAGCAGGTTTTTTCTCCTAAGCTGTCTCCAGTTTTACTATGAGATAGTCCAAGGGTGAATATATCATGACAGTGATAGTAAGTTACCCCTGGAGTATCGAGGGTGACAATTGAGCTACCCTAGAAAGTTACCCCTGGAGTATCGAGGGTGACAATTGAGCTACCCTAGAAAGTTACCCCTGGAGTATCGAGGGTGACAATTGAGCTACCCTAGAAAGTTACCCCTGGAGTATCGAGGGTGACAATTGAGCTACCCTAGAAAGTTACCCCTGGAGTATCGAGGGTGACAATTGAGCTACCCTAGAAAGTTACCCCTGGAGTATCGAGGGTGACAATTGAGCTACCCTAGAAAGTTACCCCTGGAGTATCGAGGGTGACAATTGAGCTACCCTAGAAAGTTACCCCTGGAGTATCGAGGGTGACAATTGAGCTACCCTAGAAAGTTACCCCTGGAGTATCGAGGGTGACAATTGAGCTACCCTAGTAAGTTACCCCTGGAGTATCGAGGGTGATCAACCCAGTCAAGTAATGCTACACTCAATCTTTCCTGAAGTTTTTAGTCTTCAGGATGAACCTAAAGTTCTCATCGTCCGTCGTCGTCCGCCGTGCGCCGTGCGTTAACTTTTCAGCATTTTGAACTTCTTCTCAAGTTCTAACCAGTGTGAATTTGGCTGAAAACTTGCCATGAAATGATCCTGACAAGGTCCCGACAAAGTGTTGTTATTATTTTTCAGGTCGATCCGAAATCCAAGATGGCCGCCACAGCCGCCATCTTGAAAACACATTTGAACTTCTTCTCAAGTTCTCACCGGTGCGATTTGTGACTGAAACTTGCATGAAATGAATCCTGACATGGTCCCAAAATGTGTTGTTATTTTTCGGGTCGATCCGAAATCCAAGATGGCCCGCCACAGCCGCCATCTTTGGAAAACACATTTTTGACATTCTTTCTCAAGTTTCTACCGGTGCGATTTTGGACTGAAACTTGCATGAAATGATCCTGACATGGTCCCGACAAAGTGTTGTTATTTTTCAGGTCAATCCGAAATCCAAGATTGGCCGCCACAGCCGCCATCATGAAAACACATTTTGAACTTCTTCTCAATTCTACTGGTGCAATTTGGCTGAAACTTTCATGAAAATGATCCTGACATTGTCCCCGACAAAGTGTTGTTATTTTTCAGGTCGATCCGAAATCCATAGAATGGCCGCCACAGCCGCCATCTTGAAAACACATTTTTGAACTTCTTTTCTCACGTTCGTACCAGTGCCGATTTAGGCTGAAACTTGCATGAAATGATCCTGACATGGTCCCGACAAAGTGTTGTTATTTTTCGGGTCGATCCGAACATCCCAAGATGGCCGGCACAGCCGCCCTCTTGAAAACCCATTTTGAACCTTCTTCTCAAGTTCTATGGTGCGATTGCTGAAACTTGCAAGAATGATCCTGACATGGTCCGACAAAGTGTTGTTATTTTTCAGCGTCGATCCGAATATGCAAGATTGGCCGCCACAGCGCCTTCTCGAAAAAGACATTTTGAACTTCTTCTCAAGTTCTACTGGTGCGATTTGGACTGAAACTTGCATGAAAATGATCCTGACATGGTCCTGACAAAGTGTTGTTAATTTTTCGGGTCGATCCGAAATCCAAGATGGCCGCCAACAACCGCCATCCTTGAGAAAACACATTTTGAACTTCTTCTCAAGTTCTACCAGTGCGATTTGACTGAAACCTTGCATGAAATGATCCTGGGACATGGTCCCTGACAAAGTGTTGTTATTTTCGGGTTGATCGAAATCCCAAGATGGCCGCCACAGCCGCAACTCTTGAAAAACATTTTGAACTTCTATCTCAAGTTCTACTGGGTGCGATTTGACTGAAACTTGCATGAAATGATCCTGACATGTCCCGACAAAGTGTTGTTATTTTTCGGGTCGATCCGAAATCCAAGATGGCGCCACAGCCGCCATCTTGAAAACACATTTGAACTTCTTTCTCAAGTTCTACTGGTGCGATTTGACCTGAACTGAAACATTGGCATGCAAATGATCCGTGATAAATGGTCCGCCAACAAAGTGTTGTTAATTTTTTCGGGTCGATCCGAAATCCAAGATGGCCGCCACAGCCGCCATCTGAAAACATATTATTTGAACTTCTTCTCATGTTCTACCTGGTGCGATTTGACTGAAACTTGCCATGAAATGATCCTGACATGGTCCCTGACAAAGTGTTGTTATTTTTTTCCGGGTCGATCCGAGAACCCAATGATGGCCGCCACAGCCGCCATCTTGAAAAACACATTTTGAACTTCTTCCTCAATTTTGCTACTAGTGCGATTTGGCTGAAACTTGCTTGAAAATGATCCTCGTGACATGGTCCTGACAAAGTGTTGTTATTTTCGGGATCGATCCGAAATCCAAGATGGCCGCCACAGCCGCCATCTTGAAAACACATTTTGAACTTCTTCTCAAGTTCTACTGGTGCGATTTGACTGAAACTTGCATGAAATGATCCTGACATGTCCCTGACAAAGTGTTTGTGTTATTTTTTCTGGTCGATCCGAAATCCAAGATGGCCGCCACAGCCGCCATCTTTGAAAACACATTTTGAACTTCTTCTCAAGTTCTACTGGTGCGATTTGGCTGAAAATTGCATGAAATGATCCTGACATGGTCCCGACAAAGTGTTGTTATTTTTCGGGTCGATCCGAAATCCAAGATGGCCGCCACAGCCGCGCAGTCTATGAAAAACTTTTTTGAACTTCTTCTAAGTTCTACTGGTGCGATTTTTGAACTGAAACTTTGCAATAAATGATCCTGACATGGTCCCGACAAAGTGGTTGTTATTTTTCGGGTTGCGATCCAAATGCAATGAATGGCCGTACCACAGCTTATTTTTCGCCATCTGAAAAACACATTTTTGAACTTCTTCTCAAGTTCTACTGGTGCGATTTGAGGGCTGAAACTTGCATGAAAATGATCCTGACATTGGTCCCGGACAAAGTTCGTGTTGTTATTTTTCGGGTTGATCCGAAATGCAAGATGGCCGCCACAGCCGCCATCTTGAAAAAAACACATTTTGAACTTCTTCTCAAGGTTTTTTCTACCGGTGCGATTTGACTGAAACTTGCATGAAAATGATCCTGACATGGTCCTGACAAAGTGTTGTTATTTTTTTTGGTTGATCCGAAACCCAAGATGGGCCGCCCACAGCCGCCAACTTGAAAACACATTTTGAACTTCTCTTGCTCAAGTTCTCACCGGTGCGATTGTGACTGAAACTTGCATGAAATGGATCCTGACATTAGGTCCCGACAAAGTGTTGTTTATTTTTTCGGGTCGATCCGAAATCCAAGATGGCCGCCACAGCCGCCATCTTGAAAACACATTTTGAACTTCTTCTCAAGTTCTACCTGGTGCGATTTGACTGAAACTTGCATGAAATGATCCTGATATGGTCCAAACAAAGTGTTGTTATTTTTTCGGGTTGATCCGAAATCCAAGATGGCCGCCACAGCCGCCATCTTGAAAACACATTTTGAACTTCTTCTCAAGTTCTACTGTGCGATTTGACTGAAAACTTGCATGAAAATGATCCTGATATGGTCCAAACAAAGTGTTGATTATTTTTCGGGTCAATCCGAAATCCAAGATGGCCGCCACAGCCGCATCTTGAAAACACATTTTGAACTTCTTCTCAAAAGTTCTACTGGTGCGATTTGACTGAAAACTTGCCATTGCAAATGATCTTGACATGGTCCCTGACAAAGTGTTGTTATTTTTATCCGAGGTTGATCCGAAAAACACATTTTGAACTTCTTCTCAAGTTCTACGCAAGATGGCCGAATCCACAGCCAGCCAAAAGTGTTGTTATTTTTTAGGTGATCGAAACCCAAGCTTGAGAAAACAACATTTTTGAACTTCTTTCTCAAGTTCTACCGGTGCGATTTGACTGTGAAACTTGCATGAAATGATCCTGACATGGTCCTGGGACAAAGTGTTGTTATTTTTTAGGGTCGATCCGAAATCCAAGATGGCCCCGCCACAAGCCGCCAACTTGAAAACACATTTTGAACCATTCCTCTCAAGTAATCTACCGGTGCGATTTGACTGAAAACTTGCAATGAAATGATCCTGATATGTGTCCAAACAAAGTGTTTGTTATTTTTCCGGGTCGATCCGAAATCCAAGAAGGCCGCACAAGCACAAAAACACCATTTGCCGCCATTCTTACTGGTGCGAAAAACACATTTGATCATGATATGGTCCAAAACAAAGTTCTTTCTCAAGATGGACGCCACAGCCGCCATACTGGTGCGATTTGACTGAAACTTGCATGAAATGATCCTGACATGGGTCCAACACAAAGTGTTTGTTATTTTTCGGGTCGATCCGTTCAATAAATGCAAGATGGCCGACCACAGCCGCCATCTTGAAAACACAATTTTGAACTTCTTCTCAAGTTCTACTGGTGCGATTTTGACTGAAACTTGCATGAAATGATCCTTGACATGGTCCAACAGCAAAAGTGTTGTTATTTTTTCGGGTCGATCCGATAATCCAGATGGCCGCCACAAAGAAAGAGCCGCCATCTTGAAAACACATTCTGAACTTCTTCTCAAGTTTCTAAAACTAACCGGTGCGATTTAGACTGAAACTTGCATGAAATGATCCTGAGATGGTCCTGACAAAGTGTTTTGTTATTTTTTAAGGTTGATCCGAAACCCAAAGATGGCCGCCACAGCCCGCCATCTTGAAAACCACATTTTTGAACTTCTTCTCAAGTTCTACCGGTTGTGATTTGGCTGAAGCTTGTATGAAATTCGATCCTGACATGGTCCCTAACAAAGTGTTTGTTATTTTTCGGGTTGTTGATGCGAAATCCAAGATGGCTCCACAGGCCGCCATCTTTGAAAACACATTTTGAACTTCTTCTCAAAGTTCTACGGTGCGATTTTGGCTGAAACTTGCATGAAATGATCCCTGACATGGGTCCCGAAAAAGTAATTGTTACCATTCTCTGGTGTATCAACAAATCGAAAGATGTCAACCGATGAACACTATATCCGAGATTAATTGTCCTATAGTTTAAGGTCCAACGTGCCTGCTTTTAATGAAATAAAATTTGTTGAAAGAAATTGGAAAATGATCCTGACATGGTCCCTGAACAAGTGACACCAGATACAATGAAGATATTTACTATTGCCAAGGGTAAGTCAGATGACCGTGAAAAAGGCGCTTTTTTTCACATCTTGTTATATTAAGTGGTTGAAAATTAATAATTGTGGTTGTCCACAACATCGCCCTGTGGCCAATATTTATATCTGACAAAAAATACCGTTTGAGAAAATGTAACAAGAAAAGAGGTGCTGTTATTGACCGCCAACCGCTTTTAACAAAACCCCTGCCCAGACTGGTCAACCTGGGATCTCGACCACAAGCTGGAATCACATTAAAAGATTGATATCACATGCTAACATAATTTCAGAAGTTTTCACAGATCTAAATGTCTGGTGAATGACTTACAGAGCTTATAGATAAAATAAATTATAAAAACACTGCTCTGATCTTTACATATCAGTTTTTGCGTAGTGTAAAGTATCATATAAAATGTTTCCTTTCTTTCTAACCTAAAGAGCCTGAGACCAAACCTATCTGTGTAGTGTGATATGCCTTTCAGTTTGTTGCGATCTGGTTTGACGAACGCAAACAATCGGCATTTTACAAATTTTATGCTTGATCAACGTTATATTATTTAGCGCTTAAAAGACTTTGACACTGTAATGCACCGGCTCAATAAATTCCCATTTTTTTTATTGATTTATAGACTGATCTGTCAACAATTTTCATCATTCAATCATTGTTAGCTCACCTGGTCCAGAAGGACCAAGGTGAGCTTATGCCATACCGTGGCGTCCGGCGTCCGTCGTCCGTCCGTCCGTCCGTCCGTCAACAATCGACTTCTTCTCCATAACCGCTGGTCGGATTTCAACAAAATTTGGCTGGTAGCATCCTTATGGGCTACTAACTGAAAATTGTACAAATGATGGGGCTGACCCCCAGGGGCCTGAGGGGCGGGGCCAAAAGGGGTCAATTTGGCTATTTCCATATAAACGACTTCTTCTCTGAAACCAAGCATGGGATAGCACCCATAATGCAATGGTAGCATCCTTATAGGGTGGGGATTCAAAATTGTACAAATGATGGGGCTGACCCCCCGGGGGCCTGAGGGGCGGGGTCAAATGGGGTCCATTTGGCTATTTCCATATAAACGACTTCTTCTCTGAAACCAAGCATGGGATAGCACCCATAATGCAATGTTAGCATCCTTATAGGGTGGGGATTCAAAATTGTACAAATGATGGGGCTGACCCCCCGGGGGCCTGAGGGGCGGGTCAAATGGGGTCAATTTGGCTATTTCCATATAAATGACTTCTTCTCTGAAACCAAGCATGGGATAGCACCCATAATGCAATGGTAGCATCCTTATAGGGTGGGGATTCAAAATTGTACAAATGATGGGGCAGACCCCCGGGGGCCTGAGGGGCGGGGTCAAATGGGGTCAATTTGGCTATTTCCATATAAACGACTTCTTCTCTGAAACTAAGCATGAGATAGCACTCATAATGCAATGGTAGTATCTTTATAGGTTGGGGATTCAAAATTGTACAAATGATGTGGCTGACCCCCGGGGGGCCTGAGGGGCGGGGTCAAAAGGGTTCAATTTGGCTATTTCCATATAAACGACTTCTTCTCTGAAACCAAGCATGGGATAGCACCCATAATGCAATGGTAGCATCCTTATAGGATGGGGATTCAAAATTGTACAAATGATGGGGCTGACCCCCAGGGGGCCTGAGGGGCGGGGTCAAAAGGGGCCAATTTGGCTATTTCCATATAAACGACTTCTTCTCTGAAACTAAGCACGTTATAGCACCCATAATACAATGGTAGTATCCTTATAGT